>NC_090437.1:578292259-578596659 GCF_031143425.1 Pleurodeles waltl
GTGAACCATGGAGGCATCACAATAAATTAAAAACTTGTTTTATAACCTATACGATTATTAAATAGAATAAATAAATACATAAAACCTTAAGCTGCTCATATCTAAAATCCCACGTAATCAATCATCATTAGTCCTTGTTACAAAACGATTTTGTATATGCCATACTGCCACTAAAAACTTACTGACTGCAAGAATTAACTCATTAGAACTATGGCATTTTAAGACCCTTATTGCCGTGTTACATTTGTTCAGCCCCATTTCTCGACAGATTTTACAGATCCACCCTCACCCTCACCCCTATCAGTCCAACACCTCCGTATGCCTCCCTATCACAACCCACCCATCCCAATACCAAGACCTGCATGCAACACCAAAGCATGGACACCCATCACCAAAGCATGTCCACTACAGATACCCACACAGACCCCAAACCAAATATCACACAAGGACCAAGACAAGAATGCAAGCACTGGAGTACAGGGTCACTCACCCATTGCACACAATGGCACACACAGATGCAATAATCGTGCCTTTACACCCCTGCAGGACCCCAACCCAACGTCACCGGACAGGAGGTACCAGACCCCCACAGAAGAGATCCACAGTGATGACAGCAGCTCTGCACAACTGGATCAAGATGCCCAGCCCGGCCCATCAGGGACCTCGGGATAGTCGGTTCCACTGACACTGGCACAAGCCACCACAGAGCCTCCCCCCTCAGGAAACACCAGAACAGCACCCACCCAGCGGGCCCATCCCTCTGTCCCCAGGACACGTCAATCAGCAGTGTGTCCACCACTACACCAACCCAAGAAAATCAGGGACCTGGGGGCAGTGGCAGTGGGCACACGGTTCAGGGGACAGAGGCAGAGGAAAACAGGGAAGCTGGGAGGACTGCTGTGCGACAGGGGGAGGACAGGCCCAGGGAACCCACTCTCCACGAGGCCCTCTCCAACATCATGGGAGCTTACCATCATTCCAAGGAGACAATGGCAACGGTACAGGCCAAGGTTCAGGAGACCCGGCGGCTGCAGGAGGAACACTATCTGGGGATCAGGGAGGACCTGAAGTCCATAAACAACACCCTGGTCACCATTGCAGGGGTGCTGCAAGACCTTGTCAACACCAGGAGGGGCACTGTGGCACAACAAGGGTCCCCTGACACTAGCCTGGACGATGAACAGCCCTCCACCTCCGCCGGAACTAGTGGACAGGAGCCACCGCCACAGGAACAGGACACCAGCACCCCACCCCCTGCAGATGGAGAACCACCCCGCAAACGGTCCCTGAGATCCAGGAACAAGACAGAGAACATTGCCAAGACCACCGCCAGGAAATGAGACCCCCCTGAATGTCACCCTTCTGTCCCACTTTGTCACCCTGTCCATCCTTCAACTGCCATTGCTCCACTTTCTATGCTCCTTTGGACAATGCATCTGTGAAACAAATAGACTGTACTCTGCCATGGACATTCCTCCACCATCCCCCCTGCCCATTTTACAACCCCCTCCACTTATTTGCACAGAAATAAACACACTTCAATTACAAAACAATCTGGAGTCATTCTGTGCTTTCACAAACGTGTAATTGCAATAACCATGGAATGTAGGAATGTCAATTTACTTGTGCACATACCGATGTAACACAGCTGTAGGCCAGGAGGAAATATAGCAGAGGGCACAAAGTTGGACCCACATCTGTGAAATGGAAAGGCAAAGTGACAAGTCAGGGTCCATACACTGAGGGAAAATGACAGACTTATGCTAGCTCCAATAATAGTATGAGATATAGGAGGCAGTGACATCTTCTTACCTGTGTCTCACTGGATTATGTTGTTCCTGTTGTCGATATCCTCTTCTTCTGCCTCCTCTTCTTTACTGTCCACAGGCTCCACAGCTGCAACAAGACCACCAGCTGGCCCATCCTCTTGCAGAAAAGTCACCTGGCATTGCAAAGCCAGGTTGTGCAGCATACAACAGGCCACGATGATCTGGCACACCTTCTTTGGTGAGTAATAGAGAGAACCACCTGTCATATAGAGGCACCAGAATCTGGCCTTCAGGAGGCCGAAGGTGCGTTCAATCACCCTCCTAGTTCGCCCATGTGCCTCATTGTAGCGTTCCTCTGCCCTTGTCCTGGAATTTCTCACTGAGATCAGTAGCCATGACAGGTTGGGGTAACCAGTCACCTGCAAATATGGAGGGACAACTGTTAGACACACACTAACCCACAGGGACAACCCCATACCCAGACACATGTTCACACTGTACAGGGTCCTTGTCCTCACCTGTTAGCCACACACTGTGCCTCTGGAGTTGCCCCATCACATAAGGGATGCTGCTATTCATCAAAATGGAAGCGTCATGCACTGAGCCAGGAAATTTGGCATTCACATGGGAGATGTACTGGTCTGCCCAACACACCATCTGCACATTCATAGAATGGTAGCTCTTCCAGTTTCTGTACACCTGTTCACTCCTGCAGGGAGGGGGTACCAAGGCCACATGTGTCCCATCAATGGCACAAATGATGTTGGGGATATGTCCCAGGGCACAGAAGTCACCTTTCACTGTGGGCAAATCCTCCACCTGAGGAACCACAATGTAGCTGCGCATGTGTTTCAGCAGGGCAGACAACACTCTGGACAACACATTAGAGAACAATGGCTGGGACATCCCTGATGCAATGGCCACTGTTGTTTGAAAGGAACCACTTGCCAGGAAATGGAGTACTGACAGGACTTGCACTAGAGGGCGGATTCCTGTGTGATGGCGAATAGCTGACATCAGGTCTGGCTCCAACTGGGCACACAGTTCATGGATTGTTGCACAATCAAGTCTGTAGGTGACTATTATGTGTCTCTCTTCCATTGTCAACAGGTCCACCAGCGGTCTGTACACCGGAGGATGCTGCCATCTCATCACCTGCCCCAGCAGGTGTGCCCTATGGACGAGAACAGGGAGCAGAGAGTCAGCCAACACTGAGGTATCACAAAATGTCATTTGCACACATTTATTAATCCGCAATGTGCCTGTAACTGTGTGTATTCAAGGCCTACATTGGTGTGACGCAGTTAACATTAATGCCATATGGCTCCCTGAAATGGTGGCTGCCTGACCTGTAAAGTGGGACAAGGGGATATGAGGTAACTGCGCTAGCGGTTTACACCGTCGTGGTGGGCGGTCGAAGACCGTGGCGCAATCCAGCATTGGGTAACATGGGACCCTATGGGTCCGAGGAGCCAATGACGATGTACGCCAGTGGTGACGTTACGCACCGCCGCGGACGTGACCGCCATTTTCTGTCTGTTCACTCGCTTGATACCTGACCTTCAACAGTAGAGGACCTACACTTCAAGTTCTGCTGTGACCTGTGTCTGGAAGCGACGATGGCTCATGTGTCTGGGGAAAGGGCCCCTGCCTTCACTTTGGAGGAGTTGGAGAAAATAGTGGATGGGGTCTTCCCCCAGTACACACAACTGTACGGTCCTCCAGACAAACAGGTGAGTACACTGTGAGCATGCTGAATGGGCAATGCCTGTTTGGAGTGGTGTGGATGGAAGATAAATGGGGTGGGGGACTGAGGCCTGCATGTGCGGACGGTGAGTGTATGTGCATCAGGGCAAGTGTGGGAACGTGGGTCAATGAGTATGACGGTCTGGACGGGTAATGATTTTCCTTCACCCCTGTACTATTCCTCTAGGTCACCGCCCACCAGAAGAAAGCTATTTGGCATGCCCTGGGGTCCACCACAGACGGAGCACCCACTGCCATAAAAGATGGGAGGACCTGCGCCACTGGAGCAAGAAGACGGCGGAGGCCCAGCTGGGGATGGCCTCCCAACGTGGGTGGGGTGCCCGTCGCAGCATGACCCCCCTGATGTTCCGGATCCTGGTGGTGGCGTATCAGGAGTTGGATGGGCGCTTGAGGGCATCACAGCAGCCACAAGGGGGTGAGTACACTCTCATTCAGCTGACTCTGCGTGCATTACGAGGTGTCTGGGTGGGGGAGGTGGGCAGTGGGGTCCCCTAGTCCAGGGCGATCTTGTTAGGCAAGGTCCCTTATGAGGCAGGCTCTGTGGCACCCCAACCCCACTAGTGGTTAGTGCCATCTACACCTAGTCAGGCTCCTCTGACTTCCAGGTGTGCAGCAATCAGGCTTAGGCCTTTGACCCCATTGGCATGTGATTAATCTAGGAACTATAAGTGCATGGCGTAGTGCAGAGGGCTGCTGTGTCTGTTGTGTCCGCCAATGGTAGTGGTGTTGCATGCACTGAACATGTCTTTCTCCTGTCTTACACCCCCTTTTTGTGGTCTCCCTGTTCTTGTGTGCAATAGCATCATCAGGCGGAGGAGCATTGGCACTGGAGCAGGAGAGAGCTGCATCCCACTTGGCCCTGGAGGGCGAAACAACAGAGTCTGAAGCCACCAGTGGGACGGAGGGCGAGGTGGTGCTCCACGGTGGGGACAGGAGCAGAGACCAGAGACAGCGATTCCTCCTCTGATGGGAGCTCCCTTGCGGTGGCAGGCACCTCTGTGCCCACCGCATCAACAGGTACAGCAGCCACCCCCCCACCAGCACCGCCCACTCAGCAGCCCCTCAGCGTGTGTCCTGTGCCCGCTCACCCAGGCATCTCAGGCCCTGCTGCCCTCAGTGAGGAGGCTATTGACCTCCTGACATCCCTCACTGTTGGGCAGTCTGCCATTCTGAATGCCATCCAGGGTGTTGAGAGGCATTTGCCACAAACAAATGCATAACTGGATGGCATTCATTCTAGTCAGGCAGCCCAACAGGGAGCATTTCAGGATCTGGCCTCAGCACTGATGGCAGCCATTGTTCCTGTGTCCAGCCTCCCCCCTCCAACTTCCTCCACCCAGTCCCCAATCCCCTGTACCTCAGCCTATCCCAAGCACACCACCAGACCAGCATGCACACACATCAACACATATGAGTGGCTCAGGCAAACATAAGTACCACACATCTCACAGGCACTTACACAAGCATCATACCCATGCACACATACCAACATCCACTGCCTCCACTGTGTCCCCCTCCTCCCTCCCTGTCTCGTCTCCACTCACACCTGCATGCACTACATCCTCATCCACTACCTCCATCATCACCAGCATGTCCATCACCACACACCGCTCATGTGCACTCACCACCCCACTACCATTCACACATCCCCAGTGTCCTCTCCCAGTGTGTCTGTGAGCCCTCCTACCAAAGTACACAAACTCAGGCACACACCCACCCAACAGCCATCCACCTCACAACAGCCTCCATCCCATGCACCTTCACCCAAATTCAGCAGACGTACACCTCCTACAACCACTACCTCTACCTCCACTTCCAAACCCCCTCCATCTACCCTTCCCAGTGTGACTAAAAAACTTTTCTTGGCTAAGATTGACCTCTTCCCTACACCTCCCCCCTGTCCTTCCCCTAGGGCCAGGCTTTCCTGGTCCCAGCCCAGCACCTCAGCCACCACATACCCAGGCACAGTGGTGCCAGCAACTGCGGGGTCACGGAGTGCGCCAACCATCAGGGCTGCCAGTGTGCCACAGAGCGACGGCACAGACATTCTGCCACCTGCCAAGGTGAAAAAGGTGCCCACATCCCAGAGGGAGAAGCCGAAAACACCTGCCACCAAGGGGTCAGGGAAAACAAAAGTGGATAGTGGCAAGACAGCTGCGCCACCATCAAAGGTGGGGAAGGGTCACAAACTGAAGGGCAGGTCAGGAGAGGGCATGGTGGCACCGACTGAGGGACCAGTGTCACACCTTCTGTACAGTCGACGCCAACCTGTACGGTGGAGAACACGGCCACCTGCACCGCCACAGACCCTGCCGCCAACACACCCGCTACAGACCCCGCAGCCAGCACCGCCGCCACACACCCCGCAGCCAGCACCGCCGCCACAGACCCCGCTGCCAGCACTGCCGCCACAGACCCCGCCGCCACAGACCCCGCCGCAGGCACCGCCGCGACTGACACCGCCGCGACTGACACCGCCGCAAGCACCACCAGCGGCTCCGCGATGTCCTCAGACAAGGCTACCATCCCCAGTGGTCAGTCGTCCGAGGCTGGTGGTGAGTTCCAGGACCCTGGGGAGCTTCATGAAGCATCACTGTCATCACAGTTGTCACCTGCATATGGAATACGAAGCTGCAGCAGTGTGGGGTATGCCTCTGCCTCCATGGCGTATCACGCTTCCTGTACCTTGGCAATCTCATGGCACACACACTCAGGCGAGTGTATTGTTCCAGCCACACTGCACGTGGAGCACTCTGGGCACCAAGCCCCCTCCAGAACCAGTGGAGATATACATCCACTGCCTCAGTCCTTGGCAGGATGAAGCACTCTGGGCACCAGGCCCCCTCCAGAACCAGTGGAGAGATACATCCACTACCTCAGTCCTTGGCAGGATGCAGCACTCTGGGCACCAGACCCCCTCCAGAACCAGTGGAGAGATACATCCACAACCTCAGTCCTTGGCAGGATGAAGCACTCTGGGCACCAGGCCCCCTCCAGAACCAGTGGAGAAATACATCCACTACCACAGTCCTTGGCAGGATGAAGCACTCTGGGCATCAGGCCCCCTCCAGAACCAGTGGAGAGATAAATCCACTACCTCAGTCCTTGGCAGGATGAAGCACTCTGGGCACAAAGCCCCCTCCAGAACCAGTGGAGACTGTTATCCACTAGAGGGACTGTGGCTTTGCACTCCCCAGGATAAAGCAGTGGGCAAACCACCCACTGGAAAGACTTGAGAGACTATGGCTTTGCACTCCCCAGGATAAAGCAGTGGGCAAACCACCCACTGGAGAGACTTGAGAGACTGTGGCTTTGCACTCCCCAGGTTAAAGCAGTGGGCAAACCACCCACTGGAAAGACTTGAGAGACTGTGGCTTTGCAATCCCCAGGATAAATCAGTGGGCAAACCACCCACTGGAAAGACTTGAGAGACTGTGGCTTTGTACTCCCCAGGACCAAACTGTGGGCATGGAGCCCCCTGGTGAAGCTGTGGCGTTGTGCGTTCATCAGGCTGAGGTGCCTGTATATTTTCTATGTGATGCCCCTCCAGTGTTCTCTCCGTTTGGAGTCAGGTATCTAGTGTGGGCCTCGCCCATGCATTTTGGGCCCAGTGGTCCACGGACAATGATTGGTGCACTATCCAGACTTGTATATTTGGTGTACATAATTGTATATACTGGATTTTGCATTTTGATAATGATATTTCACATGATTACATTTGTTCAAATCATTTCCTTTTGTCCTTGCGTTCTTCCAGGGCGTTGTGGGTGTATATGTGATGTTGCAGCATGTATTTGTTTGTATGGTGTTGTGGGTGAGGGTGGGGGTCGGGGTATTGTGTGTTGCAAGTGTGTCACTCTCTTTTCCCTCCCCCATCCCCTGTGTTGTAGGTGCAGTAATCACCGTGGTCGTCACTGCCGTCTTAGGAGCTCCTGAAAGAGGAGCAGGAAGACCATCACCGGCAGTATCTGCAATTCGGGCTCCATGGTGTCCTGGTTCCTCGTGGGGTGTGGAGAGGTGAGTGTTTTCCCTTCTGTGTACTGTTTCCGCTGTGTTTTTATTTATGTTGGTTCTGCCCTGGAAAAGGTGGCAGATAGGCGTGTTGCGATAGGGTGGGCGGTACATTGTCTCCCGGCTGCCTGTTGGCGGTGTCCGCCACGCTGTTTGTTTTTACCGCTGTGGTGGTCGGAGTGTTAAAGTGGCTGTCTATGTTGGCGGTTTGCGCCACGGTTGTAATCCCATTTTTTTTTTTCCGCTGGCCTTTTGGCGGTATTGCTGCTGATTTAACACCGACCACCAGGGTTGTAATGAGGGCTTCGGTGACACATTCTAACACTCTACAACACAACACTGGACTCCACTGTAACACACACCACGCCACTCTACAACATTTTACTACATACAACCCATTCCACTCTGTTCAACTCCAAACCATTGTACTCTAGAACACACTACTCCATTCCATGCTGTGCCACTGCAGTAGACTCAACTCTAATCTACTCCACCGCACAACAATTTTCCCCACTCTTTGACACTGTATTGCATACTACTCCTCACTTCCCTACTGTACAACACTCTACACCACTCTATGAAACTCAGCTTAACAAGACTACACTCTGTGCTGGCTGCTATACAACACTGTACTCCACTCTCTGTCCCTGCACTACACTGTACAACCCTCTAATACAATCTATAACCCTAAACTCCATTGTAACCACTGTACTCCCCTCTACAACATTTTCCAAAACTCTGTGACACACCACTCCACTGTACTGTAAAGACACCACTGCAATCTAGAACACTTTACAGGACTCTACGCTATGCCTGTCCACTCTAATGCACTCCACGTCAGTATAATATATAACTGGCCGTTGGACCACATAACAATTGAATACATTGTATGCTACTCCACTCAAGTATACTCCACTCAAATCTATTCTACTCTATGATACTCTACTCTGCCCCACTCCACTCTACACAGTCCACTGTATGCAAATTACACTGTAAGACACTTCACTGTACAACATTCCACTCCATGACAGTACACTCTACGACAGTAAACTGTACGACAACCTCCTCCAATTGACAGTCCACTCAACAACAGTAAACTATAGGATTTGGAAAACAGTTTTATAAAAAATAAAAAAATTAACAATTCAATGAAAAAAACAAAGGTTAAACCGTTGTTATAGTTATGAAAACTTTACTTATTCTTTCTATACAATCCAAACTTAAAATCCACAAACATTACAAATTGCAGTTATAATCTACACACTACCATCAAAGTAATATAACTTTATTTATTCTTTTTCTACAAACCAACCTTAACCTACACAAAAAATTAAAAAATCTTATGTTTATATCTTTAATTTATAATTTACGCAACACCTTCAAGTTATTATAACACATTTGTTGGAAGATGGGTCATTAGTTGTGTGGCTTGCACAAGTAATGGGTCCGCACGTGACCGCCACTGGGAACCAAACACCCCATTGTAGTGATTGACTCTCATAGGGTAGCGTTCAGAGCATTCCAAAGCTTACTCAAGGAAGGTGGTGTGGGCTAGTAATCCCCATTCACAAGCACACAAGCATGACCCTCAAAAAATGATTGGCCAGTCTGTGATTTTCTTTTGATAAAGTAAAAGTACATAAATAACTCACACACACACTACTCAATACTATGCAACAATCTACAAATTTACACAAAGTGATAGAATCACTCCGGGAGGACATTGTGCAACCTCTCATTTCTCCTCTAAGGGAGGATATAATCCAACAACCCACATGACAAAACAATCCCCGGTGACCCCCCTGCAACATTTGAACATTTGACAGTAATGTGGAACGAACACACCTACATCTTCAAATAAGTACATCTATCTTGCCAAAAGGGGGTTGTCAGTCTCATTATTCAAATTAACATCAACAGAGAACACGTAGGACAATATTCAAGCAATTTAACCATGAAGATTACTTTTGGATTACTTTCAAATTACTTTTAGTTGACCATCAAATAACAGTCAATTAGATTGGGTAATACCAACCTACATCTCTAGTAAGCACAGTCCCACAAGCCAGAACAAAAGACCACATAAGCTTGTGCTCTAACAACATGTAGAGCCCTTGGGGGGTTATCCTTCCTTTGTCCCACCCTACCTAGGGTGTGGACACAAACTGCGTTGGGGGGAGGCTGCGCAGCTCCTGCAGCTTTCCTCGCTTAGGGGCAAGTGTTTGGTAGTGGCCCCATGTCCCTGGGACCACCACAAGCTGGTTTAGGGGACAAAACCCCTGCTCATGCCCCACAGAGCATGCTGGGTGGATGCATATGAAATGAGCGGCTCTCCCGCTGTGCCGGGGAGAGCCACTGTGCTGCAAAACTGATGCTCGATCCTGGGGGGTGCCCGGTCCCACCCAGACACTCCCACATGAGGTAAGTGCTCCTTTGTAGGAGGACTGAGCAGGGAGCCCATCCCTTGCCACCCCCGCCGGCTCCCCGCATGGCCAGCACCTCCGTGTGCTGCCACGAGAGCCAGCCTTCGCTGTCTCCCGCGGGCAGACTCGTGCAGGCTTGCGGCCGGACGGGCCACCTGGGGGAATGCAACGGCACTCCCCCCTTCGTCCACGACAGCTGTTGGGCCCTGGGAAGGGGTCTGGGGCCCCTCCACACCTCCGGTTTTAATTTTGCTGGGGCACCAGGATGTGGTCTGGGGCCCCTCGGGTCCATCTTCACAGGGAGTGTGATAGCGCTCCCCAGCTTCTTCTTCGGCTGGCTCCTCCACTGCCATCTGCCATCTTGCTGGGGTGCGGGATGGCACCCCCACTCCACCTCCTTCCTGCGGCCCCGGGATGGGGTCCGGGGCACCTCCTCACCATTTTCACAGGGAGCGCGATGGCACTCCTCAACTTTTCTTCAGCTGCAGGGGGCCCCGTGAGGGGGTCCGGGGTCCCTATCCACCGCAGCAGGAGGGGTGCACGACGGTGCCACCCCCAATCAAATCAAACAGGCCAGGCTTCACCTCGCTCCTCTTCCTCCTGGGGCAGCCCCCGGTCCCTGGCCCACCCCGGGGGCACAGTCTGGAGCAGCGGCGGAGCCTCCTGGCCTCGAAGGGTCCCAGATCATTGGGAGATAGTCCCACTGACTCCCTGCACCAGCCTTTCCTCTGGGTGCCCTCTTTTCCTTCTCGGCAGCGTGATCTCCTTGCGCTAGCCCAGCCCTCCCCCCAACGTATCCTCTGGGGGGGGGGAGGGAGCCAGCTTGCCTGGCCCTAGCTTTTGCCTTGCTGGCCTGGAGTCCTTCAGGGGCAGAGTCCCTCCCCCACGGGTAGTCAGGGGGTTCTTCCTTCCAGTTTTCCATGATGCCCATCTGCAGTCCCAGTGTCCAGCAGTGAAGCACAGCCAAGAGAGAGAGCTCTCCCTTATGCAGGTCCTTTTAAGTGGGGGTTGAAGTGTCCAGCAGGTCTTCACCTCTGGCCTATCCAGATGTGCCACGTCACTTCCTTACCCCCGTCCCCTCCTTCTTGCACAGTCTTCTGGGATAGCTCAAAATGGCATCATCTAGGAGTTAGTTGCCACATGTGCTCTGAACGTCTCAGCCCCTCCTGAATGTCATTCCTCGCAGGGCCTCTCCAGCCTGCTCCTGGCATGGAATGACAACTGGCTGATTGATGCAAGGCCCTGCTCAAGCAACTGGACAGAGCAGTAATTGGCCCTAATCCTGAGCTTAGTCAGAGATAGATGACATCCATGGATGATCCATAAGTTGTACCACTATGCTCTTGTTTCCTACTGCATCATTCTTTTCTTACAGGTTACAGTGTACTTTGGTGTGACTTTGGTCTTGGTGGACCTCAGAGAACTGGAGTTGCACCCTAGGCCATCCCTTCCCATTGACATTTAATGCAAATGCCTTAAGCAAACTGACATTGGCATTTAACTGAGTGTCCCTACAGTGAAAAGACAGTAATCACACTGACTCTCCCTCACATGTGTACACCCCTCTCAAGAGACCTACTCCAGGTCACCACCTACTGTGCATAGTTCCTCCTGCCCCAGGCTTACCTAAGCACAGTTTCTGGGCTGCGCACACCAGGAATCATCGCCCCACCACCCTCACATGGGTGCACATCCATGTGCACACATGATCACATGTAACCCGCCCGTGGCCTCCTGCCCTTGCTGCTTCACAGCAGCCTTTCCTTAGCATGGCAGTTCCGGCGGTAAACATGCGCAGTCTATTTTACCATGTGTTTACTGTGCATGAGTCCCCTCATAGGAGGCTCCCTCACAGTAAAAAGTCAAAAACCAGGTGGTCAAAAGGTGAAAAATCAGGGTAGACCTGATGGTCAGAACCGTCCTCTAACAACATTCATGTGTATTTAACTCAGTAGCTGCATTTCATCAACTATACATATGTACAAACATATTCTGCTGGATTGCCACTAAAGTGAGATTCTGAAATGAGAACCAGATAATCTTTAATGATCGTGTTGACAAACCAGTTGCAACACAGTGCCAACCTTTTTAGAATGGTTTCGGCTCTAAAAGCAGTAATAGGAACAAACACTTTATGAGAAAGGGAGTATGTCTTGCTCCTGTAGTTAACTAGGGCAACAGGCTATTCTTATTACTTATTCTAGTTGGAACAAGACAAACCCGTTTTGAAGCAATCTGCGAAACACTGTTGGAATTGTACAAGCAATAGCTTCTCTGCACAGGTATGCTTTTAAGTCCATGTTTTAATGCCTTCTGTAGCGTTGCAAGATTGAAATTTAGCTTGGCCTGGATCTAAGTTATAATTATATACATTTCTCTCACACGCTACAAAAGAAATGTATATTATTCATGGAAATATAGGTAAAAGAGATAATTGGCTAAAATTAAATGACACAAGTCTGCACTGTTTAATCTTTGCAAACACATTTATAAAGATTTTGTAACTTCAAAAAGGCCAGGAACTATTAAACAATTTATGACCATTAGAGATCATTATGTCTGTTCTTTTTCTTCAAAAGAAGCACTCTTGTTAAGGAAAAGATGGCACGCAAGAAACTAAAGTAACAATATATAGTCACCTGTGCTGACAAGTTGAACTGTGTAAATGCATAATCTGTGTTAAGAGCAAAGTAGTTACTTCTTCAAATGTGCCCACTTTCAAAGTGCTACTGTCGAAATTAATCACACGAGAATGTACTTAGCAATGTTATCTGGCTGACACGGTTATACATTGACAGCATAAAGTTTTAAAATGATGTGCGCTGTTCATCCAACTTAGTTTTGCCCACGCACATTGATTGTTATTGCTAATCTGACAAGTTGGCATGTTACATCGAGATTAATTAGTTTAATTAGCTGCACAGTTGCCAAGGAAGCATGTTTTTCCCACAACTAATATGAGAAACCAAGTTTAAATAACATAATGGATGCAAAGATTTGCATTTTGTCATGCATGAAGCAAAGGTTTTGGAGTGACAGTAGGATATTTTTATACAGAGGCTAACATATTATTAATTTATGTACTTATTAATGGTTTTAAGCAACCTCTGGTAGTGATTTTCTGCTGTATTCAGAGTGTTTGGTTGTTATTCCTCCATGATATTATGGGTTTTGTTTTAAAATGGAACTCGGGTGGTGCAGAAGTTTTCCAGCTAGTAAATATAGGCCCATGCTTATGAAAAGTCTGAGCTGCCTTTGTGTCATTTTTTTACGCCAAAGGGGCACAAACCTAACGCCACATTTATATTTTGTCTCATCTATCGTCAAAATATCTGAGTTAGTGTCATATTTTGGGAGCACAACCCATCTTGCATCATTTTGCGACAGTGATATGCAAGGTAGGCGTTCCCTTTCAAAAAATGACACTAGCCCTCTAACGCCATATTTACTGCCCGAAGCCAAAAACTATTCAAGCCAGCCTAGCTGATGAAGGGTGATACCCTGAAACCGGTCATAGGATACTTGTTGCTGGTGCAGGGAGGACCTGGTTTGGCAGTTCAGGCTGGATTGTTCCGATGAGGAGCAGGGTCAAGACTGATTTGCATATGGCTGGTTCCAAACTGGGGTGGCGTGGTGAGCAAAAAAATGATGGATTAAACCCAGATCTTTGCGACTGGGGGTGAAAGTTTGATTTGCTCTACATTCCGTCCATCATCTGTTCTTTTTGCAAAGCCAAAATGAAGCACAGAAAGGAGTCAACCTCAAAAAATTATGAAAAGCTTGATTTGTTTCAATTTTAACACCCACACACCACTACTTTGGGAGAATACATAGAAGGAGCATTAGCAACCTCCTGGACAACATGGAACTCTTCATGCTCCAGCTTGGCACACAGTGTAGATGACAGCAACGAAAACACGGCCCTCCAGCACCACCCCAAACACCACCACAGCAGCAACAAAGGCAGCAAAGAAGGTGGAAAAGGATATTCCGACACTGCACAACCATCCCTGGCTCAGGGAACAAGATGTCATCAAAACCTTCTGTCTGAAGTGGGAGTCCATTATACACCTGTTGCACCAAATAGCACCAGACATCACTGCAAGGGTGGAAACTCCACCAAATATTTCACCCATGACCAAACTCCTCACTGTCCTCCATCTGCTGGCATCAGGATCCTTCAGACAATGGGTGCACAAGTGGCTGGTATCTCCCAGCCATCCAACTCGGCCTTACTACCAAAGCTTCTGAATGCAATCATGTGCCTCACACCCCACCACATCTGCTTCCTCAACAGCCAGCAACTGCAGCAGGAAACCAAGCAAGGTTTCTACCTATTTGCTGGGTTACCACATGTGCTGGGTGTAATGGACTGCACTTGGGTCCAACTTGTGCCACTTGCTGAAACTGAACACCTCTACAGGAACTGCAAGCACACCCATTCAATAAATGTGCAGGCCATTGTGGACCACCGTGAGGTCTTCAGAAACATCCTAGTCAAATACTCCAGCAGCGTCCATGATGCCTAAATATTCTGACATTCCACCATCAAAGAATGGTTCCAGGATGGGCTATGTGGCAATGGCCTACTCAAAGTTAAGCCACTATACCAACCAGTACACAGACAACACACCAACCTTGTACCACAAACAAGACATACACAACACTGAACACACATGCGCAGGGGAACACAGATGTTCAGACAACAACACATATACCTCATGCCACACTACACAGCATACACTCATATGTACATAAAACAGCCACAACCTTCCTGGCACACCACGTGAGGGACAGGTGGAGCTATGTCCCCGTTGCATACAGAATCTGGGCCAAACGACTACAAGTGTCCAATGGTTGACAAATAAGTACAGATCCCACACACATTACACCAACCAATGAATAGCTCAACTATGTGAATGGCATAGGCCATGTCAATGTAATGAAAGCCACACATAGGCACAGCCCCAAATTTGTCATGGTGTTCAAGCCTCTAGTGGCACCAATATCAAATGCCGTCCAAGTGTTGCTATTACCATCTACACTTCACCAACACATAACTGACATACCTGTAGTTTGCACCTTCACCTGTCTGCTGCATTGTGCCACACACATAGAAATACAACATCATCAGCCATGAAAGACAATGGGGAGATAAATGAGAAGTGGTGCTGCACCTCGCTCATTGTCACTTCACATCACCCCCTAACGCCCCCTAATGCCACCATTTGTGCACTGCATACAAGAAATGGGCCAGAATGGCACAGAGTGGTTGCAATACTGTAAAGATAATGGATAACATTGTGAACTCTGTAGGAGTACTGAGAACATATCTGACCTTTCATATGCCATACATAGGGACCCATGCAAAAATATGATGTGCCCCCGACCCCTGCACTGTGCATGTGTTTAAAGTGTCTGTGATAAATCATGTATAGGAACCTTGGAGATTCCACTGCACCTATTTTGTCACTCCTCCAATTGTGTGAATCACACCCTTGTGCACATGATGAATGGCACAGCCATCATCTGCCAGAAAGGGCCCCAAAGTCTTGCACTGCATGCGTAGTCTCACACGGTAACATGGAGGCCTGATTTTGACTTTGTAGAGCTACCATGGTGTCAATACAAATTACACCATTGTGGTGCAAGAAACTGGTAGGCCCCACTAACAATAGCACACAGCCTCAAATATGGATAAAACAACACATGTTGGGCATGGCTGAGCTGTCAGTTTGGATTCATTTGACAATCACTAGGTCCCAGAGCCACAGCCCATTATAGTAATGTCTCTCAACACAAACCAATGGATCCATACTGCAAAACAGGAACACAGACAATACCAGAAGCAAGTCAGAGTCACCACTCCATCTAAAACTAACATCTGCCATGGAACATACAACACCACAAATATGCATTGCCAACACATGTTCTCTCTTTTCTTTGCAACCGACCAATGTTACTGTATACATCTAAAGGTGATGACTCCTTTTGGCAACCCAACAGCGGTGGAAGAGCTTGCATACAATGAAGGGCACACAAGGACAGAAGATATAGTGGAGAGAGCATTTGGGATCCTGAAGTCAAGGTTCAGGTGCCTAGCCCTGACAAGAAGAAGCCTGTTGTATGCCCCACCCTTGGTATGCAAGATGATATGCTGCGTGGGGTTTGCATCATTGTCAGCAGCCGCAAATGGGTGTTACGTCATCTCTTCAACTGCAATGCAGGTGATGCATTGATTTTGTAGCCGCAATGCTGGTGGTGCATTGATTTCAGCAGCGAAGTGGGTGGCACCTCAATTTTACACACGCGTTGCAGGTGGTGCATCAAAATGTTCCCTGCATGGCTTCCTGTGCATGGATTTCAGTTATTGTTCTACCAGCTTCACCTTCCAAAGGCCCAGGGACTGAATAGGGCACCACTTGGAAGGGCAGGACACTCAGCATGGAGTCCAGGTGATGGCAGAGGAAGTCTTTGATGGACCTGAGACTTCAAAACAGTCCAGGCCCTTGGAGATTCTTCAGAAACAGGAATATACCACAGAGTCCAGTCTTTGTCCTCTTTCAGGCAGGAGCAGCAACTGCAGGTCAACCCAGCAAAGCATAGTCACAGGCAAAGGGGCATTACTCCAGCTCTTCAGCTCATCTCCTTGGCAGGGGTCCCTCTTGGTTCCAGAAGTAATCTAAAAAGCTGTGGGTTTGGGTCCACTACTTATATCCCTTTCTGCCTTTGAAATAGACAAACCTCAGAAGAAAGTCTGTTCACAAGATCTTGCCTTGCCCAGGCCTGGCTCCAGACACACACCAGGTGTTGGAGACTGCATTGTGAGAGAGCAGGCACAACCCATTTAGGTGTAAGTGACCACTCTTCCCTCCACTTTAGCTCAGATGGCCCATCGGGATATGCAGGCTATACCTCAGCTGCCTTAGTTCCACTGTCTAGAGGAGATTCACAAACAGTCCAAATGTCAGCTTGACCCAGACAGGGAATACACAAGCAGGCAGTGTCAGAGAACGTTTAAGCAAGAACATGCATTTTCAAACTGACAATTTAAAAACCAACTTTACCAACAGATGTATTTTTAAATTGTGAGTTCAGAGACACCAAACTCCATATTCACAACTGCACTTGCAAGATATTTAAAAGCAGCCCCCATATTCACCTATGAGAAACATAGGCCTTGCAACAGTGAAAACCGAAGTTGGCAGTATTTCACTGTTTGGACATGTAGAACACAACAGTACATGTCCCACCTTTAACATGCACTGCACCCTGCCCATAGGGTTACCTAGGGCCTACGTTGGGGGTGCCTTACAATCTATAAAAAGGGACAGTCTGGGCCTAGCAAGTGGGTAGACTTGCCAGATCGAATCGGCAGTTTAAAAGTTCACACACAGACACTGCAGTGGCAGGTCTAAGCCATGTTTACATGACTACTCATGTGGCTGGCACAACCAGTGCTGAAGGGCCACTAGTAGCATTATATTTACAGGCCCTGGGCACCTCTAGTGCACTTTACTAGGGACTTGCTAGTAAATCAAATGTGACAATCATGCAAAAACCAATTACATGTACATGTTACATAGGGAGCACTTGCACTTTAGCACTGGTCAGCTGTGGTGAAGTGCTTAGAGTACCAAAAACAGCAAAAACTGAGTGCAGCACACAGTCAAAACATGCGAAGCAGAGGCAAAAAAGACAGGGGAAACCACGCCAAGGATGCCAGGTCTAAAACTGTACATACAATGTCACTTTATAAATGTCACCAATAAGTCGTTTTGCACCAGAATATCCATGGTCTACTCATTCTCCACCACATATACCATTGTATTGTTGCTCATAGCTCGGAGAGCAAGAAAGAAACACAACAGAAACAAAAATGGTTGGAACCTAGGTTGTGATGTGGGAGGGCCTAGCACCTCCATGCCACACATCAGTGTCACATAACTCACAGCCATGTGGCTCTCAAAGGCCTAGATCCATGCACCTCAAAAATGATGTGGCATTAAATGGGCATTGAACAAATTCCTACCCCTTTCCTCACATTATTCCCATGCCTGGCAAAATGTATGCAAGGGGACATACATATGGTAGGGGCTGTTTCCAAATGGTGCATTAAAAAATAGGAACTGAACTGTGTCACATCTCAGGCAGATAGCTGCTACTGCAGCACTGAGCACGTGTGACAAGGAGGGAGACCATCTGTATAAAAGGACCTTCATTGACTGTTCAGGGTTATGAACAAAAGTTTAAGCCTCAGCCTGCAGCACATTTCAATGGCGTTATATTCCGCCACCACCATTGGGCCCAACCCTGCCACATGGTGTGCTGTACCTCAAATATAGCACACACATGTTGGCTGTGGAGTGTGCTAAGAGTTTCTAGACAAGTGAAGGAGCAAGGGGTGTTGATCGACTTGCCTCACATATGGCTCAGAGTGAGGATTTAACTATAAAATGGGAGAATGCACCACCAAATTAATATCTCGGTGGAATGTAGGCAGAGTCTGTCCCACTCCCTATGTACATTCTAACAGACTTGTCATACAAATCTGCTGTCTTGACACATGACTGCAGCTAATCTGGATATACATGTGAAGACTGATGTACGAGTATATAGCCTGGGTGGGAAAGAGTTTGAAATGACCTACAATGGTTGACATATGTCAGCAAGGTTACCCAGTATAGTCTGTATGATACCATTGCACACCACATATAAAAACACACCTCTCATTGACACTCACATGCCTGACCAAGAGAAAGTAACCAAAGGGTGACAAAATTACCTAAAATGTTTAGGTCTCCAACTTGCCACTCGGGTGTGGGATGTGCAAGTATGTCTAGCAATGAGCAAACATGTCACAGACCCATCCTAAAATGTATGGCTGAAAAAGGAGACACAATTGGCAAACAAGAATACAGCGCTGAGAATATTTCACTCACTAACAAGATACATTCATGGTGACAGTGACATTGGTTGTAGAATGCAGATTTTAGTACAAACACATGTACACCAAAAGACTTGGAAGGACAGCTATAAAAGTGCTGTGGCAGGTGTAATGTCATGTAATCCTGCAAAGCCTGGAAACTTAGGGAGGGAGGGAAACAATCATGTTGCCAGTACTAGGAAATGTGCACATCTCCAAATTATACAAGTCAAATGTGGCATCTTGTCCATGTATGGTCAATGTTGCAGTAGAGCCAGCGATGTAGGACCTAATCTATTCCAAAGCATGATGTGCTATAAATGATGCAGAAGAAATACAATGTCACCATTTGATCACGCAACTTATGTTCAGAGAAGATGCCTAGGTCACAACACAACCCACTCATGTTTGCAACAACAACAACGTTGTAGTTGCCCATAACATACTATTCTGACAGAAGGCAGTGGCAGATGACATCATCTATCCCCTTGGTCATACAAAAATTGCAAGTTACATTAGAGATACAGGCCCTAACAAAGCTGCATATTGAAATTACTTAGAATGTACTAACATGTCTGTCAGACCATGCCAAATGATGTTACAGTCCTCTATACATGATAGGGCAATCCTGACATCAAGTACCCCAAAGGAAAGTGAACATTCCAGGCCATTTGATCACAATTGTGCATGTGTCAGTCTGCAAGGGGCTGTGCATTGCTTTACTAAAGAGCTATCATGAGGAGGCTAGATTCCCGCCCAACACCCCCTAACCCCAATGCTGAGGCTACATTGACTCAGTCAGGAGACTGTTGCATGTGCACAGTGGACAGAGCAGAGTGGAGCACTGTAAACCTGCACCAAAACATGCAACCATGTGTCTGTGTGGGCATACCAAGTCACACAGTACAAATGATCACTAGGCTGCCATCATTGCCTGACTGTAATGCTGCTACACATTTGTATGACATTGTATGTGACAGTGAAAACAAACATGTTGTGGTCAATTGCAAGTACCTAATTTGTGGCATGCACACATATGTCTGATATCTCTGCATACATGTACCACTTAAATGGCACATGCCTGGTATTGCGTATTGGAGTCTGCACTAAAGTCAACTTTCCACTAATGAATATGCATTTGTATCACATGATCATTGACAGACTTAAGTGACCATCAGATGTGTTCCAACATACGAAATCATAGGTGGGACTGATATGACTACACAGCCATTTAACAAAGTTCAACAAATGTCTATACAGGAAGATAGATGTGATGTTTCAGATCCAATGAATACACTGCTGTGGTAACTTTTGCCTGAGACTACATGGAGAGGAGAGAAGATATAGGAGGGAGAAATCCACTGGGGCTTGGCATGCATTTTCCAATGGGGGACCTCAGCTTCACCCCACAATTGTTCAGGCCACATCGGGGAAGAAATCTGGGGTCAGGGGGCATCTGCTAGTCCTACCCCCTCCACATTTACCACACTATTCCACAGACAGGCACCAAGCCAGGCACCCCAACATTCACCTGCTCCAGCCACAAGCTCAACCTGCAAATCTGACATAAGACGGGACATGGCAGCCATTATGGCAAGGCTAGATAAGTTGGAAAGACGCAATGCCTGAAATTGCAAATTACTTAACTACTGCAAGAAGAAACTGAAGAAGTTGTAAACTTTTAGAGCCATAGCCTGCCAGTTCCTTCTCTCTCCCTTTTACCTATGTTACATTTTTAGTGGGTTTTAGGTGGGTAGTAGTAGGATAGTAATATAGGGCCAGATGTATGAATCTGCCCCATTGCGATTCGGTAATTGCGATTTTTAAGAAATCGCTATTACCGACTCGCAAAGGGCCATGTATCACATTTGCGAATCGGTAATAGCGATTTCTTAAAAATCGCAAATGCAATTACCGAATCGCAAATTGCGATACTGGCCCCATTCGCAGCTATGGGCCTGTTGGCCCATAACTGCAAATTTTTTGCATTTCCTAAATTGCGATCTCTGAACCAGAAATCGCAATTTGGGAAATGCAAAAGGCCAGGGTGCTGGGGGCGTAAGGCCCCCTCTCCTGCACCCCAATTTGGTTTTTTTTTACCATGTAAAGTACACACATGCCAAAAGGGCATGTGTGCTTTACATATTAAATTTAAAAATGCAGTTTTACTGCATTTTTTAATTTTGCACCAGATTACCACCTGGTTGCAGACAATGGTATTTTGCATGTGCAAAATACCATTCTGCGAAAAATCGCAATTTGCGATTTTTGGCAGAATTGCCTTGCGACCTGGATTTTGCAAATCGCAAATTGCGATTCGCAAAATCCAGGTCGCAACGCAGAAAATCGCAATTTTTGCGATTTTCATTTTGTGGTCTGCGAATGCCTTTGATGCATTGCAGACCACGATTTTGCACTTGCAAACGGCCGATTTCGCCGTTTGCGAGTGCAAAATATTTTGATACATCTGGCCCATAGAGTAGTTTATGTGTAGGTTAGTGTAAGTATAGTTGGAGGGTGGCTTTTACTATTTTTTTTTATTTTTGGGGGTTGGTTGAGGGGTATGTTGGGTTTCTATGCTAATAAAGTATACATATTTTGCAGTGGTGGGGTAATTTTGTTTGTTTGCCTAATTAAAGAAATTTGCAAGAAGACAGCGCGTGGCAGAGGCGTTTTTCCGAAAGGAGAAAATCGTATGCTGAATATATATATATACATATATATATATATTTGTTCAGGAAATAGGTTAGGTTAGTACATATGTAGCCTTAGTTTATGTTGTCCTACTCATGTCTTGTCTCTTAACAGGCGGGTGGGTGGACATGGTGTAACATGTGTAAGATAAGTTTAGAATAGGATAGATAGGTGTAAGTGTGAGTTAAGATACGTTAGCTTAGGTTAGATTAGTGTAGGGTAGTGTATGGGTTAGGTTTTGATATGATATTTTTAATATGTTTTAAAACATCCTGTTAGTATTAGACAATCATCTCTCCATGTTAATTGAAAGTCTGGGTATTCTCATGTGTGCACTGGCCAAGTAGGAGGAATGGATTAGGGTATGCTTTCTGTCTTTATTTCCATTGATGACCATGTGCATCCCCTGTGACCAAGGAGCTGTCAGATTAGCTGCTACTCAAAACATTTGCCATCTCCAGTTCCAACTATTCACTTTGCGTATGTATACGGAATCTTGGACAGGTAAGTATGGAACTTCAACTGTCATTGGTGGGGTCTGACAGTATTGTTGGTGGTAAGTGTGGCGTATATGATAACATCCATTTTAGGGTCTGTATCCTGCTACACTGACAACTGCCTGTCACTGATGAGATTTGCCTCTTCCGAAACACACATATTAGCTGTACTGGTGCTCTCATCTGGGTAAATTACCATACACTTGGTTCAGAGCCATACATGCCATATGTCAACTTACATGGATATCTCTTCAATACATGCATTTAGGACTCTGTGAGTTGGTTGTAGTCCAAAACACTATCAGTCACCTTTTTCATTTTAGAGTCCTAGTGTGTGGCTCTGTGTCTGACAGTTTAACATAGCTTCACAAAATGCATGCAGTTAGATGAGTTGATGGATCACAGTAAAAGAGGGCATGTAACATGTGAATATGGAGATGTATTTACATGTGCAAGTTTATTCTCCAATGCAGTACTATGCCCAGTTAACAGACCCCATGAGAGATCCTGAGCCATTTGTTATAAAATCAGAGTCCAGGGGTAAGGGACATGTCATGAGAGATGGTTAGGGGAAGTGTGCATTAGTGAGGAGGTGTCCAAATTGCCAATAGGTAAGATTTGAGACAATGACAGTACATAGCAGACAAGTCAACAGTTGAGTGAAGAGGGAAAATTGACAGCTGCCACAACACTGGCATGACCTTAAGCACAGAACTAAGGAAATTCTGTCCATGTGGCACGGACTGGTGCTACCAGGTGGTTTTCCTTGTGAATGTTGATACTTCCACATCTTGATCCTCTGATGTGTGTGGTGCCTCAAGTTCCATGGGTGGTGCTGTTGTTGAGGTTGAGGGGGCCACTCACACATCAGGGGATATAAATGTGGAGTTAAGGGTCCCAGCAGATGCCATCTGTGGGATCACATAAGGCATCACTGCAACAAGGAGGAACTGCTGATTTATCAACACAGCAGCAATATCAAAGTGGTAGGCAGCCAGGTCTTCACTGAGAGAGGCCACCCCCCCCCCCTTGTATGGACTCCAGGGTATGCTGTATAACCTCCAGCCTGTTGTCTATCATGCTGCTGCCAATTTGGGAGGGTACTGTTGAAGCCTCTGCCTCATGACAGCAGTTATGTCAACCAGGGACTGCTGGAGTCCACTAGAGGGGATTGGGTACCTCTGATGGCAGCTGGGTTGTCCTTAGCTGGACTGGGGCACCTCTACACTCCCTCTAAGGTGCTTGCCATGGTCTCCATCCCCACCCACACCTGCTTGGCCAGCTCCAGCTGGACTCCTATCACTGTCCTCTGAAAGGTGATGTCTGGGTCCTCGGAATCCAGGGCTCAGTCTGGACTGGCTGGTGCTGTGTGATGGTAGCTGAGTGGTTCATGTGGAGACCCCACAATGCTGTGTGTCCTTCCTGTGACTGGAGGTGGTGTTTGGAGGGAACCAAGGACATCCTAGTGAGTCTCTTCATTTATGGTTGGCAGCTGGTCATTCATATCATCTATATAATCCAAGACAGGCAGGTCAGCCAGAGGTAAGGCATCATCCTCTGCAATGAGATAGTGATATATTAATATTTGACTGTGGTGGGTGTTGACAAGAAAATCATTTACTTGCTAATGGACGCTCAGTGACATATTACAGACCCCATGTTGTAGTTGTATATTATGTGTAGCATTGTGCATGACACATGAGGCAACCTTGCAAGATATTTTGTGCTTTGATCCCACACCAGCTACTTCCTTGCAGGTACCCTCCCCGTGCCACTTACACAATGGTGGCACATAATTTAGCTTCCTATTCACCATGGTGAATGTTAGAAATGGGATCTGTAGTTGGCAGAGGTATACACCTTTGTCCAAGTAGGGACCACAAGCCTATTCATGGTAAGTCACATACAATCCAAATTATCCTGTGCCCACCTTCTGGTAACTTGGCACTGAATAGTCAGGTTTAACTTAGAAGGCAATGTGTAAAGTATTCCTGCAATACATCATACAGTAACACAGTGAAAACACCACAAAAATACACCACATAGGATAAGAAAAATAGATAATATGTATTTGAATAAAATAAGTTACAAATGACAAAGATTCAATAAGCACAGTTTGAAATATAACTTTTGAAATGTTAAAAAGAGTCATAGGGGGTCATTCTGACCCTGGCGGTCGGTGATAAAGCGGCGGCCAACCCGAAAACAGGCCGGCGGTCAAAAAAATGGAATTCTAACCCTGGCGGGAACCGCCAACACAGGCCGCCACTTTAACACTCCGACCGCCACGGTGGGACCGACAAACAGCGTGGCGGTCACCGCCAACAGGCAGGCGGCAGACAATGTACCGCCCACCCTATCACAACTCACCAATCCGCCACCTTTTTCGAGGCGGGAGTCCCGTCGATAAAAACACGGCGGAAACAGACTACGAACGGGAAAACGCTCACCTATACACACTCCACGAGGACGGAGGACAGCATGGAGCCCGAATTACACATCCTACCAGCTATTGTCTACCTGCTCATCTACCAGGAGTACGAACGCCGGCGCAGACGACAACGGTGAGTACTGCACCTACGACACAGGCGAGGGGGGAGGAGGAAAGCTTACGGGCACACACATGCGCCATACACCCACCCCCCCACCACAAATACCTACACCCCAATGCCGAGCAACAAGTCAGAGTGACACCACACAAACCCCCCGGAATAATGCAAAGACACAATTTAAATTATCTATAAAATATATGTATAAATAGCTCCATTGAAGGAATGGCAAATATGCCATATAAAAGATACAAAAATAAGGAATGAACATAGTCAACAATATATCCATAGGCAAAAAGTCCTGCACATTCCGTCAAAGTTCCATAGTCCGTGGGCCAATGTGCACAAACACATGGGCAAAGCCCACACAGGAGACCAGATACCATTGGAGAGAACACTGCAGGGGCATCAGATGATAAAACTACAGGCACCTCAGGGGGAAGGGAAGGGGGGCACCTCAGCCACATGAGTCCACGACTCCAGATCCACGAGGGGCCTCCATGCCCACTGTCCCATCCTGGGGAGTGCAAAGCCACAGTCTCACAAGTCCCTACAGTGGGAGGCTTGCCCACTGGACCATCCTGGGGAGTGCAAAGCCACAGTCCATCAGATGGATTACCGACTCCACTGTTATTGGAGGAGGCATGGTGCCCAGAGTGCTTCCTGAAGCCCTGCTCGACACAGAACCGGCAATGTCAATGGGCCAGCGGTGCTTGAGATGAAGGGCCCAGCGGAGCGGTGCTTGAGATGAAGGGCCCAGCGGTGCGGTGCTTGAGATGAAGGGCCCAGCGGAGCGGTGCTGGAGATGAAGGGCCCAGCGGAGAGGTGCTTGAGACAGCGGGGCCCAGCGGGGCGGTGCTTGAGATGAAGGGCCCAGCGGTGCGGTTCATGTCGCGGCGGGCCCGGTTCAGCGGTTCTTGTCCTGGCGGGGCCCTGTTCAGCGGTGCTCCTCCCGGCGGGGCCCGTTCAGCGGTTCTTGTACCGGCGGGGCTCTGTTCAGCGGTGCTCCTCCCGGCGGGCCCGTTCAGCGGTTCTTGTCCCGGCGGGGCCCTGTTCAGCGGCGCTCCTCCCGGCGGGGCCCGTTTAGCGGTTCTTGTCCCGGCGTGGCCCTGTTCAGCGGTTCTTGTCCCGGCGGGGCCCTGTTCAGCGGTGCTCCTCCCGGCGGGGCCCGTTCAGCGGTTCTTGTCCCGGCGGGGCCCTGTTCTGCGGTGCTCCTTCCGGCGGGGCCCTGTTCAGCGGTGCTCCTCCAAGCGGGGCCCGTTCAACGGTTCTTGTCCCGGCGGGGCCCTGTTCATCGGTTCTTGTCCCGGCGGGGCCCTGTTCAGCGGTGCTCCTCCCAGTGGGGCCCGTTCAGCGGTTCTTGTCCCAGCGGGGCCCTGTTCTGCGGTGCTCCTCCCGGCGGGGCCCGTTCAGCGGTTCTTGTCCAGGCGGGGCCCTGTTCTGCGGTGCTCCTCCCGGCGGGGCCCTGTTCAGCTGTGCTTGTCCTGTGTGTCTAGGGAGCCAGACCTGGGCAAGACTTCCCTCTCATTCACCATCCGAACTTGCGGTCGCGGCGCCCTCCTGTGATGGAGTCCAGGGCCCGTGGGTGTCGTCCGTCACACCCGGAATGGGGCTGGTGGGGCCCTCCTGGGCAGCTCGCCTGCTGCCTGACTTCTCTGCCCTGCTGCCCTTGCCCTCCTTCGCTGGAGCTCTGTGGCCCTTGCCTCCCTTGGATGATGTGGCAGGTGACGGGGCAAGGCTACTGTCCTTGGTGGCAGCCGTCTCAGGCTTGTCGCGCCGGGCCTTTTTCTTTTTTGTCCTCTTCCCAGGTGGGGGGCTGGCTGTCCCCTTGCTGCTGGCCGATGTTCCTGCCCTAGGATCTGGTGGACTCCAATAGCCCTGCACTATGGTCACAGTAGATGCAGGGCTGGTGGTGGCTGAGGTGCTTTTTTTAGTCTTACCAGATGGAGGGGGTGGGTCAGTGATTGGAACGAGCTCAAGGTTGGAAAGGAAAAGGACTTTGGAAGGACAGGGACGGGTAGGTGTAGTGGGTTTGGGAGAGGAGGAAGAGGATGTGGTTGTAGGAGAGTCAAGTGTGCTGTCTTTGGGTGCAGGTGCTTGTGACGGAGGCTGTCGTGAGGTGGATGTCTGTTGGGTGGGTGGCTGCCTGCGTTTGTGTGCTTTGGAAGAGGGGGTGACAGACACACTGGGAGAGGACACAGGGGAAGTGTAAATGGCAGTGGGGGTGGTGACTGCACGTGTGCGGACTGTAATGGAGGGTGTGCTGGTGATGGAAGTACTGGCTGATGGTGGTGTGCATGCAGGTGTGAGTGGAGACGTCACAGGGAGGGAGGAGGGAGATGAGGAGGTGGGGGACACAGAGGTGGTAGTGACTGTTGGCATGTCTGCATCTGGATGTTGCTTGGGTGAATGCTTGTGGGATCTGTGGTGCTTATGTCTGGATGAGCTGCCCTTGGGTGTAGAGGTGTGTGCAGGCTGGTCTGATGGTGTGGATGGGATAGGCAGAGGAACAGGAGACTGGGACTGGGTGGAGGGAGTCAGAAGAGGGAGGCTGGAGACAGGGACAATGGCTGCCGTCAGTGCTGAGGCCAGAGCGTTGAACGATCGCTGATGGGCAGCCTGACCCGAATGAATGCCCTCCAGGTATGCATTGCTCCGATGCACCTCCCTTTCTACACCCTGGATGGCATTCAAAAGGGTAGACTGCCCAACAATGAGTGTCCTGAGGAGGTCAATGACCTCCTCACTGAGGGTAGCAGGGGTAACTGGGGCAGGGCCTGAGGTGCCTGGGGCGAAGGAGATGCCCGCCTTCCTGGGCGAGCGGGGACGTAGCGAAGGCTGAGGGGCTGCTGGGAGGGCGGGGCTGGTGCGCTGGGTGGCGGCTGTACCTGTTGTGGCGGTGGGCACGGATGTTGCCGCCACCGCTAGGGAGCTCCCTTCCGAGGATGTGTCGGTGTCGCTGACGTCTCCACGGGTCCCCGTTGTGGAGCTCCACTCGCCCTCCATCTCACTGGTGTACTCGGAGTCTGTTGTATGGCCCTCCAGGGCCATGTGAGATGCAGCTCCCTCGTGCGCCGATGCCACTTCTCCTCCGCATGATGATGCTAATGCACACATGAACAGGAAGACAAAGAAAATGGGGGGGGGAGAAATGAAGACAGGTTGAGTGCATGCATTGGCAACACCGTTGTCGGAGAGGACAGACACAGAAGCTCCCTGAACTAGGCCGCGCAATGGGGGTACACTACTCAGTTATTGTGACTAGTCCTACGGGTCTATGGACGACAAATGCACACATGGGTGAGGCCGGACCATGGATAGCTGTACTTGGCACCCTACAGAGGTGGGGGGCGGGGGCATAGGGCCGTGTCTAACGGAGGGGCCTAGCCTAGAGAATGCGCCCTGGCCTGGAGATAGCCACAGCCCTCCTCCCCCACCCAGACACCTTCACTGCGCGCAAAGATAGCAGAATGTGCTGATACTCACCCCCTTGTGTCTGCTGTGATGTCCTCACGCGCCCATCCAAATCGGGGTAGGCCACCGCCAGGATCCGGGACATCAGGGGGGTCAATTGGCGGCTGGCACCCCTCCTACGTTGGGAGGCCATCCCCAGCAGAGACTCGGCGGTCTTTCTGGTCCCGCGGCGGATGTCCTTCCACCTTTTTCGGCAGTGGGTGCCCCGTCTGTTGTAGACCCCCAGGGCCCGGACGTCCTTGGCGATAGCACGCTGTTGGAAAATGGGTTATTGGTAGAGCAGGTAGGTACCTACACCTAGCAACAAGCCACAAACCTCCACAAAAGTACAGTTAGGTCTCAGTAAATTAATCCCAGCTCTACCCTTGGTAGCTTGGCATCGAGCGTCAAGGCTTAACTTAGGAGACAAAGTGTAAAGCATTCAAATATCACAAAACAGTAATTAAATAAAACACAGGAAACAGTTTAAAAATCCAAAACCAATTTATAAAAATAGCTTATATTTTTATCTTTAAAATGACACAAAAACGATTAAAATCGGTTCAGGGGAACCGGAGATATGAATTTTTAAAGTATTATTATTTTCTAGCGCTTAGAAACGAAAAGCGCCAATCGGGTCATCTGGTTGCACCAGGACCGGGACAAAGTCAAACTTTCAGGCCGACCGCGATGGAGCCCTGCTCGGCTACAGGTCGCGGGAAGCCTCGGTTAAAAAGTTACCTTCTGACTTAGTCTTTATTTTGAAGTTTTTCTTCACCGGGACGAACCTGCCAGTTGGATCCGACCTCCTGGAGCCCTTGTCCGGATACGCGAAGTCGGTTTCCTCGGTGGTGATTTCTACCTTCGGACTTAGTCGTTTTTTCGAGATGAAAATCCTTCGACCGGGGTAAACCTGGATCTTGATCCGACGTCCGTGGAGCCCTTCTCGGATACGATGGCTGGAAGGTCCCGGTCAACTTTTTACGTTCGGACTTAGTCTTTTTTTCGGATGTTTTTCTTTACCGGGACGAACCACGAAGTCAGGCCGGGTCGCGGTTGAGGCAAGCCGGCTAGAATTTCCGCGTCGGGTCGGTCACTTTATGGAGCTTTTTTCCAAAATTTCTCCAATCTTTTCCAAACTTCTGGGGCTTCACCCAGATGTTCTTTTAAGGTTCTTTTGGGGTCCACAGCTCACCCCAAGGGTCCAGAAGTTCTGTGATGGTCCTTGGGGGTGCGGACTTCAACTCCCAGAATGCACCTGGCGCAAACTCCTTTTTGGCCACTGGACAGTGGTCAGCTGGTCGCTTTCTTCAGGAGTTGGTGCAGGGGACTCTGGTTTAGCAATTTTTCACCTGTAGCAAACAGGGAGTCCCTCCTTGAACCAGTTGAAGCCAGGCAAAGTCCTTCTTGTGGTGAAGCCCAAGTGTGCAGCTGGTGCAGTCCTTCTGAGTGCAGGGTCCAGGTGCAGGCCAGGGGTCCAGCAGGGCAGTCCTTCTTCTTCTTTAGTTCCTTTCTTGTTGAATTCTGGAGGGGATCTGAGGCGTGGGTGCAGGTCTGCCAGTTTTATCCTTGCTCCTGGGTGAAAAGCAGGGGGGCCCTGGTCCTCCAATCAGGGACAGGGTCGTCCCCCTGTGATGACCACTTCCTGGGAAGTGTGGCAAAAATCCATCCCAGAAGGCAACAGTCTCTAAAAATCCAAAATGGATGAATCTGATTTTTAGAGGAGAGATCTGGCTGAGCCCACCCACTGGTGTGGCTAAAAATCATAAACACACCCCTCTCCTGCCCTCTCCTAATCTAATCAAGGGGGCACCTAGCTGTCTGGGGTTGCAGGATGTGGGGGTGTTGCTGAGTGCTCCAGATGTCCTTCTCTGCCTTTGAAGACCAGTTTGGCAGCCCTCCCCCTTCCTGCTTCCCCATCTGCTGAGGGGAGATTCTCTCCCCCAAGCACATTCCTTTGTGTAAAGCCAGGCCACTTCACACCTCATTAAAGTGGCCTGGCAGAAGCTGCTGCAGGCTGGCCAATCAGAGCACAGCAGCAAAAACAATGCAGAGCTGAAATTGGCAACTTTTTAGGTAAAGTCTAAACTTTTTACCTGCACTAGTTATATTAAATCCAACAACTGGAAGTTGTGGGATTTATTATAACAATCAATTTGATACCAAATTCTTGGTATGTAACATTTAAGGAGACTTTAAAATTTAAAATAAAGTCTGCCCATTCTAGCCTATGAAGGCCATTTACTTCAATGAGGGAAAAACGAATTTGGCTGTTTTTACCTCACCAGGGCTTATCAATCTATTTTTATAAAGTCCCTGCTTATAGTTACATGGCACCCAGCCCTAGGGGCACATAGGGCACACCTTAGGGGTGACTTATATGTAAAAATAAGGTAGTTTAAAACTTTGGAAGTACCTTTAATTCCAAAGTCGAATTTGCATATAACTTTAATTTAAAAGTAGCCAGCAAGGCAGGCTTGCTTTTAAAATGACACTGGGCACCTCAGCAATGCACCTAGGTGTGCACCACCTATGCTGTGGTCCCTAAACCTACATGCCCTACCATATACTAGGGACTTATAGGTAGGTTAACTTAGCCAATTATAATTAGCCTAATTTGCATATCCATTTTACACAGAGCACAGGCCCTGGGACTGGTTAGCAGTACCCAGGGCACCATCAGAGTCAGGAAAACACCAGCATAAAGTGGAAAATGGGGGCAAAAAGTTAGGGGGCCTCTGCAATCAGCCCCAGTTTCTCACACACGCCAAATGTCGATCTTCTGATGGGCGCTGACCTATGTGACATGTACAGGGTGGTAAAGGAAATCGCATCAGTTTTCTGCCTGGTCAATGTGAGTGGCCCCCCCCTCCCCAACCTTGCCATGTGGCACATGCTCTCATCTTTCGTGCGTTGCACTCCTCATTCGCTCCCCTGCCCACCATCTTACATACACCCCACTCAACACAGGCATAGCCCATTCCACGTGCACCCTGTGTACTAACCTGTTGGTCTGGAGGACCGTAGAGTAGCGCATACTGGGGGAGGACCCCATCAACAAGTTTCTCCAATTCTTCGGCAGTGAAGGCAGGGGCCCTTTCCCCAGTCGCAGCAGCCATTGTATCTCCCAGACCGAGGTCACAGCAGCACTTGCAGTATAGGTCCTCTCCTGTGGATGATCAGGTCTCGAGTGATTAATCAGATAGAAAATGGCGGTCACGCCCACGGTGGTGCGTACCGCGGCGGTGCGTACCGCGCCCGCCGGCGCACATTGTCATTGGCTCCTGAGACCCATAAGGTTCAATGTTAACCAATGCTGCTTTGAGCCGCGGTCTTCGACCGCCTACCGCCACGGTGTGCCACGCCAGTGCAGTGACCTCACATCCCACTGTCACACTTCACAGGTCAGGCAGCCGCCATTTCAAGGGCCCACATGGCATGATTTCTACTGCGTCACACAGGCCTAGGCCTTGCATACCACTCATACAAGCCGTTCCATGCATAGCGATTCGTGTACTGTGCAAGCTGTGTGAACTAACCTGTGGGTTGCTTGACTCTGTGCTCCATGTTGTCCTTCCTAGGCACCGTCCGCTGGGACTTGCGAGGAGAAGGATGAATCCTCCTGTGTACCGACCGCTGGTGGACCTGTCGACAATGGAAGAACGACATATCATACTTACATACCGGCTTGACAGAGCAACTATACATGAACTATGTGCCCAGATGGAGCCAGACCTGATGTCCCCCATCCGCCAACCCACGGGGATTCCCCCTCTGGTGCAGGTTCTGTCAGTACTCCATTTTTTGGCAAGTGGGTCTTTTCAGACAACAGTGGCCATATCATCTGGGATGTCTCAGCCTATGTTTTCTAAGGTTTTGTCCAGAGTGTTGTCTGCCCTGATGAAATACATGCGGAGCTACATTATTTTCCCTGAGGTGGGCGAATTGGCTACAGTGAAGGGTGATTTCTATGCCCTTGGACATATCCCCATCATCATTGGTGCCATTGATGGGACCCATGTGGCTTTGGTTCCCCCCAAAGAAAGTGAGCAGGTGTACAGAAACAGAAAAAGTTATCATTCGATGAATGTCCAGGTGGTCTGTTTGGCTGACCAGTACATCTCCCATGTAAATGCCAAGTTCCCTGGGTCAGTGCATGACGCGTATGTCATGCGAAATAGCAGCATCCCTTATGTGATGGAACAGCTACAGAGACACCGTGTGTGGCTAATTGGTGACTCTGGTTACCCCAACCTGTCGTGGCTACTGACCCCAGTGAGGAATCCCCAGACCAGGGCAGAGGAACGGTACAATGAGGCCCATGGGCGATCTAGGAGGATCATAGAAAGGACCTTCGGGGTCCTGAAGGCCAGGTTTAGGTGCCTGCATATGACAGGGGGATCCCTCATGTACTCACCAAAGAAGGTGTGCCAGATCATCGTGGCCTGCTGTATGCTTCACAATCTTGCATTGCGACGCCAGGTGCCTTTTCTGCAGGAGGATGGTCCAGATGGTGGTGTTGTTGCAGCTGTGGAGCCTGTGGAGAGTGAAGAGGAGGAAGACGACGGGGACGACACGGACAACAGGGATACAGTCATACAACAATACTTTCAGTAGCACACAGGTAAGAAACAGCCACCCCAATTTACATTTACTTGAGGCCTCATGCGTCTCCACTGTCTGTGTTTCCCCCCAGTTCCTGTTAACTGATTTGTGACTTTCCCTTCCCTTTTCAGAGCTGTATGACCCACTGCCTGACTTCAGCTTTGTTTGCCCATGGACTAAAGCTTATTGAAATTGGTATGTTGTCATCACAAAGTAACTGGACATTATTGCACCATTATGTGTAATACATTTGTTAAGAATACGAGCAGACTCCTGTTTTTTTAAGTGGAATAAGTGATTTATTTTAAGCGCTACATATAGGTAAATGAGTGGGAAGCGGGGATGGGTGGGGGTGGAGTAATGTCCATGGCAGAGTCCAGTTCTCATTCGCACAGGTGCATTATCCATATGCCTGCGGAAGGATGGAGCAAGGGCAGTTCAAGGATGGACAGGGTGACAATGTGGGACAGCGGGATGACATCAGGGGGTATCTTAGGCTGGCGGGGGTCTTGCAATCCTACTCTGTCTTCTTGTGAGATCTCAGGTTCCGCTTGCGGGGTGGTTCTTCTTCTGCAGGAGGTGGGGTTCTGGTGGCCTGTCGTTGTGTGGGGGCCTCCTGTCCACGAGTGCCGGCGGAGGGGGTAGGCTGTTCCTGGCCTGGGCTAGTGACAGGGGCCCTTTGGGGTGCCACATGGTCCCGCAATGTGGTGACGATCTGGGTAAGGGCCAGGACGATGGTCCCCATTGCGGAACCAATGTTCCTCGGTTCCTCCCTGAACCCCATGTACCGTTCCTCCTGCAGTTCCTGGATCTCCTGGAACCGGGCCAGTACCATCGCCATCGTCTCCTGGGAGCGGTGGTATGCTCCCATGATGGTGGAGAGGGCCTCTTGGAGAGTCGGTTCCCCGGGCCTGTCCCCCCCTGTCGCAGAGCAGCCCTCCCAGTTCCCCTGTGTTCCTGGGCCTCTGTCCCCTGGACGGTGTGCCCACTACCACTGCCCCCAGGTCCCTGTTGTTGTTGGGGTGGTGGGTCAACCTGGGTGCCCTGTAGTGGTGGACACACCGCTGATTTACGTGTCCTGGAGACAGAGGCATGGGCCCGCTGGGTGGGAGCTGTGCTGGTGTTCCCAGAGGGGGTTGGGTCTGGTGTAGCCTGTGGCTGTCTGTGGGGAACCGACTGTCCAGAGGTCCCCGATGGGCCGGGCTCGTCGTCTGGCTCCAGGGAGACAGAGCTGCTGTCATCGCTGGGGGCCTCTTCTGGGGGTGGGATGGACATCTCTGGACCCTCCATGGCGGTGTGGTGGCGTTCGGGTCCTGCAGGGGTATAAAGGTATGGTTATTGCTTCTGTGTGTGGCATTTCGTGTGATGGGTGGGTGTCCGTGTACCCATGTGCAGGCATTTCCTTGTGGGGGCTTTTGTGAGGGTGGCTTGTGGGGGTGATGTGTGTGTGCAGTGGGCATGCTTTGGTGATGGGTGTCCATGCTTTGTGGTCGCATGCAGGGCTTGGTGTTGGGATGGGTGGGTTGTGATGGTGAGCCTTTTGCTAGGGGTTGGTCTGATGGGGGAGGGGGTGAGGGTGGGGGTATGATTTGGCATGCAGGTGGGGTGGGGGTGGGAAGCAGTAGTGAAGATTTGCCTTACCAGAGTCCATTCCTCCGCCTACTCCTGCAAAGCCCTCAGTATGCAGGATGTGCAAGACTTCCTCCTCCCACGCGGTAAATTCTGGGGGAGTAGGTGGGGGTCCGCCGCCAGTCTTCTGCACCGCAATGTTGTGCCTTGATACCATGGAACGCACCTTCCCCCGTAGGTCGTTCCATCTCTTCCTGATGTCCTCCCGATTGCGTGGATGCTGTCCCACCGCGTTAACCCTGTCCACTATCCTTTGCCATAGCTCCATCTTCCTGGCAATTGTGGTGTGCTGCACCTGTGCCCCGAAGAGCTGGGGCTCTACACGGACTATTTCCTCCACCATGACCCTGAGTTCGGTGTCACTGAACCTGGGGTGTCTTTGAGGTGCCATGGGGTGGTGTGGTTGAGGTGCGGGGTGGCGTTTGTGGTGATGAGTGTGGTGCCTGTGGTGGTGTGTGGTGTTTGGTGCGTGGATTCTGTGTGGGTGATGGTGTTGTGTGCCTCTGTGTTGTGGGATTCTCTATTCTGTTCTCTGTCTCTAGCCTTCGTCAATGATTTTGGGTTGTAGGGGCTTGTGGGTGATGTGGGTGTGTGTTTTATATTGTGTTGGGTGTGTGGGAGTGGTGTTAGTATGTGTATCAGGTGTGTGTATTTTGAACTGACCAATGTTGCTGAGTTTTCTATGTGTGTGTGTATTTTGACCGCGGCGGTGTGTACCGCCAATGGAATACCACGTTTGAAAGACCGCCGCGTGGATTTGTGGGTCGGAATGGTATGGGCGTTTTTCTGTTGGCGTGACGGTGGAGGTTTGGTCAGCGCCATTTTTTCGCTGACCTTTGGTGTGGCGGATTTTTGTGGATGTCGGGTTTTTGGCGGTTTGCCAATTGCGGGTCAGAATGACCGTGGCGGTTTGCCGCGGCGGTGTTATGGCGGCCTTCTGGCCGGCGGTAAGCGACTTTTATCGCCGAGGTCAGAATGACCCCCATAATCCTTAAAAATAAACAGTTATCTATTTGTTACACATAATACCTGGATTGTGTCAAAAATCATGACACACAGAGACCGCAGAGGAGGAGATGCATGGTAAAAAAGGTGTGCATTGAATTTTCCTGCACGGCACAGATGATGCGTTGTATCTTTCTACGCTGCAAGGGGGTTGCATCATTTTCCGGCATGCAGTCTTGATTCCTCAATGCAATGCAGGGTATTTTGACGTTAAGGTACGATGGAATAAACCCTGACAGGCTGGAAGTAGACACTGGTGCTGCTTCGATCCGGTAGGCGACGCATCTAATTTTCCCTCACATGCCAGGAGAAGCGTAAAATTTCCACTTGGGAAGTCAGGCTGCATCATTCTGGTCGGCAGTGTGGCGATTCCTCAGTCGCAATGCAGGCTTTGCGTTCATTTCACCAGGCAGTGCATTGATTTTGATGCATAAGGTGTTTCCTGAAGAGATGACGTCTTTTTGGCCTTGAGACTTCAGAAAACATTAGGAGGCAAGCTCAATCCAAGCCCTTGGAAAGAACTTTTGGGGAAGGCAGAGTCCTTCTCAGCAAGGTCAGAGGCCGCAGGGCAACAGGGCAGCAAGAGGGCAGCAGTCCTTCTCAGCAGAGCAGTCCAGATGAGTCCTTTGGGCAGCCTTGTAGGTTCAGAAGTGTCTGAATTGGTGGTGGTCAGAGACCCAGTGTATGTGCCCAAAAAAGCCTTTGAAGTGGGGGAGACTTCAAAGAGTGGTTTTCAAGTGGACACATTCCCCTTTCAGTACACTCCTGTCTGACAGGGTCCCAGTAGTGGGTTTGGCAGTCCATTGTGGGAGGGCAGGCCACTAGCCTTTGAAATGTAAGTGTTAGGCCCTCCACCCTTCCAGCCCAGGAAGACCCATTCAATATGTAGATGAGTGAAGGTGTGACTGAGTGTCCTGTGTTTCTGGTTGTCTGGGTGAAATACACAAGGGAGCTGTCAACAAGCCCAGCCCAGACGTTGATTGGAGACTGCCTTTAAGGCACAGATGTTTTTTAGTGCAGAGAAATACTCACTTTCCGAAAGTGGCATTTCTAAAATAGTATTATAAAATCCAACCTCACCTATAAGCAGGATTTTCTATTACCATTCTGCAAATACTAAATATGACCTGGTTACCCCTTTCTGATCAGAATCTACCACTCAATGTATATGAGGGCAGTCCTAATGTTAATCTATGAAAGGAGCAGGCCTCACAGTAGTGGAAAACAAATTTAGGAGTTGTTCACTACTAAGACATACAAAACATATGTGTACATGTCCTGCCTTTTACCCACAGAGCACCCTGCCCTATGGAATGCCTAGGGCCTACCTTAGGGGTGGCTTATATGTAGAAAATGGGGAGTTCATGGCTTGGCAAGTACTTTTAAAGGCCAAGTCTAAGTAGCATTGAAACGGCACGCACACACAGACCTTGCAATGACAGGCCTGGGACATGGTTAAGGGGCTACTTAGGTGGGTGGCACAATCAGTGCTGCCGGCCCACTAGTATCATTTAATTTACAGGCCCTAGGCATATTTCATGCACTTTTCTAGGGACTTATAAGTAAACTAAATATTCCTATTGGGCATGAACCAAGGTTACCATGTTTAAGGGAGAGAACAAATGCACTTTCTTTAGCACTGGTTAGCAGTGGTAAAGTGCGCAGAGTACTAAACCCAGCAAAAACAGTGTAAGAAAAGTGAAGGGAGGCAGGAAAAACAAAGGGGGAGGACCACCTTAAGGCTGTCAGGTCTAACAGTAAACATTCCCACAGTAGTGTAATGTGTGCTGTCACTCTTTTGGTGCTCTAATGGATTGGCACCATGAATGATGGCACTAGTGCATGATAGCACACGTAGGTCCATTGCATGCAATGCTTGTGTCACATTCTCATCTGCCTCTAGCAGGTCCCACACATTTGCTAATGGGAAGGGACAGTACAACAAGTATGAATTGTCTGCCTCATTAGTTTGTCCTTCCCTACAGTTGGGACATTTCCTTCCATACAGGCATATCTTGGTATAAGGATGTAGAATGTGGATCATCGCGTGCCTTTTTGAAAATTTGTTGATGTGGCACAAGGGGAGAGTACATCTTGGATTCACATAGGCAACTATTTGTATGTGGTACAGTTGCATTACAGGCTAGTGACATTGTACCTGCAGTGCAACTTTGATGCCACTTGTGCCAGTTCTTACTCTGCTTGAACCTCTTATTAAGTAGTATTCTAAAGATTCACACAACACACTCAATCTTGTCAGATGGTGAGATTGCAGCTACTTGTATAGCTGCACAAATGATGATCACAGATATGCCTCATATTTTGCATGAGTACACTTTTGTGGCCATTCCCAAATGGCACATGGAGGTGTGTGAGAGTTGTGGTTGGTCCACCCTGCACAGTTTGCGATCCACAGGTTGCACACTTAGGACCTGAATGTTTCTCAAGTGGAACAGCTCAGTGCAGCAGCAATATGTTTTGCACAGCACATGCAAGTTTTGAAATGCAGAGATGTAGCACACATGCGAAGGGCAATGAGACAAGGAGGAAGGAAAGCATTTTGCCTTGTTGCGCCATCCACAGCCACACTAATTGCACCTCCCTTCCAGACAATATGCTGCATATTTACATTGTGGTATAAAGTCATAGTAAGTGGCTTATGTCCACATTGTGAATATGTTGGAGTGCCCCTATGTGTCTTGACGCGACCCTTTAGCATCCATTGAGTGTGTCCTATGTGCCTCCCCTTCTGCCATTTGTGAGATTCCAGGTAGTCCCCCTCCGAATTACCCTGCATTTGTGGTAGTTCTTGGTAGTCTGCCCTGTCCTGTGATTCCACTGACCAGCACCTCCGGGATGACTGCTGCATCCAGGTCCTTCTGTAATGCAGGATGTTCAGTTCCTGGCCAGTTTCTCCCTAATTCTGAGCTTGCAATCATGCTAGGACTTTTGGCAATCAGTGACAGTCGTCCTCACCTCTGCCATGCTCTTGACTTTGTCTACTATTGTCTGCCATATGGCGTCTCTCCCACCTATTGGCAATTTGGAGGTGACGAAGAGCTGGAGTTGGTGCTCCGTCACCTCTCTGACCAAGATGTCATGCTCATCCTCACTAAAGCGACACTTCTGCTTCCTTTTTCTCCTTCTCCTGGGACTTTCCTGGACCCTCATAGCTGGTACTTGGCCGATTGGGATCTCTGAGGGGTCTCTCCTGGCCTGCATTCTCCAGCTTGTGTTCCCAAATGTTTTTTTCTAGCTCATACTTGTTTATGCTAATGAGGTTACATATGGCGCTTACCTGTTTTGTGTCAAAAAGCATGCCGCAAAACAGTCTAGAGCCACTTTTGCAGCATTAGCATCATTTTTTCTTATGGCATGTAGCAATGTTTAGGGTCATGTTGAATGGCGCTAACGATTCCTTAGCACCATTGTGCGTCATTTTTTAATGTGGCGCACTAATGGCGCTAAGCAATGAAAGTAGCTCACTTTAGAACTTTTGAACGCACCACTGAGCCAGCACAGTTGTGAGTTATTTTTCATAAATCTGGGCCATAGTCTTCTGGAGGTCATGAAATCAAATCCTAAAAAAAAGGTTCACCCAGCTTCCATGGATGTAAAATAGTAATATCTATTATTCACAGATGTGAGAAATGATTGATGTCCTGCGTTTAGCACTCCATTAAACACTTTATTTAGAATAAAGTCATTTTCATATTTCAGATAATTTTTAATAAGTCTCCCTATTGCTTTTCACAGACTGCCGAGTATTGTGAAGTTGTGATGTGGGGCAGAATTTTTCTTATACTTATCCACAGACATAGGATCCGTTTACGAATTTGGTGGTCAGACCGCCATGTTGGAGGTCCCAAAATAACTGCCATGTTGGCTGTCTTTCAGACTGCCTTGTTACAAGTCATACAGACAGGACCGCCAACCGTCAATCTATAAAAGGCAGACAGCCTGTGGCATGGAGGTCTGGAAGTAGGCGGTCCAGACCTCCAGGGCCATGACCAACCACCAAGCATATTGCAAGCACACAGTCGCCATGGCAGACACTCATGGTAGTCAGGCAATGACAGTCCGAGCCAGGGTGGTCCAGAGTCATCAAAGTAGTACACAACTGCACATTGAATGAATTTGAAAACAACACAGCTGACACATTGCCACACTGCACACACCTACAAAGGACAATATATAACACAACCCTTCACACGCCACATTCCTTTGCATTTACACCACCAAACACAGAAGCTAGAGCACCTTATTTTGTAGAGTACATAGATTAGGCACCCCTTTGTTTACCATCCCATTGAGCATCCTGCACACACAATTTTGTCCATTCAAACCCTATTGCACTTCCTTTGTATACCCAGTCACTGTCACCATTTTTTTTGTTCCACCACATCACGTTCCAAAAATCCATGTTTTTCAGAAGATGAGTTAAGTGTCATGATGGATGAAATCATAAGAGTAGAGCCACAGTTGTTTGGAGCATAAGTCCAGCCCACGCCTCTCAGTAGCAAAATGGAAATGTGGGTTAGGATAGTCATCATAGTGAATGCTGTAGGAACCACTTTGCTCACAAGGGAGGATTTCAGGAAGAAGTTGAACAACCTCAGGGCAATGTCCGTTACCTGGACCCTAAGCACCACTTGCAGGCCAATAAGACTGCCAGTGGCCCCCCCAGTACCTCCATTACATCTCATTCCATGACAGGAGAAGGTCTTGTCCACCCTGCATCCAGAGGGCTTGGCAGGAATACCTAGGGAAGTGGAGTCTGGTATGTCACAACACTAAAATATCACCAAAATGTAATGTCATGAATGCTCAAAGCTCACCTTTTGCCTTATTTACTGCTACTCAACTCACCAGCCCAGTGTTCACCTGTTCAAAGACCTCTATTGGGCACCTCACAATAAAAGTGTACTCCCCCGGGGAGCTGACATTTGTATAGTGTATGTAGTACAGGGTCTGACATGATTCCAACTCTCAGCAGGCACTGTTTCCATAAATTCAAACACCAGACCAGTGGTCGCTTTTCCAAATGCACCTGTGTGTTACATTTCAATTTAAGGGGACACACCTAGGGAGATAATATGTGTCAAGTGTGTGAACTACAGGCACTGACATGACTACAACTCCTAGCATGCACTAGTCCTAAAACTATAAGCAATAGCACAGTGTCCACATGGTACAATATATCTGTTATTGAGGTCTCATTTGCAGTGTACGCACTTGGGAGGAGAACATTGGTCATGTGTCTGTAGTAGAGAGAGTCACCTGACTGTAACTCTCAGCAGGCACTGTATCTGTAACCTCAAACACCAGCATTGCAGTCACTTGTCCATATACCCCTTGTGTCAACTCACAAATGAAGTATACTCACCTGGTGGGAGAACATTGGAAAAGTATGTGAACTAGATGGAATACCCTGACTGCAACTCACATGACACACTGTTTCAGCAAGTCAAAACACCAGAACAGTGTTCATTCATTGAAAGAGCCCTGTTTTGCAACTCTCAATGTAAGTTAATTCAGCTGGGGGTATACCAATTGTATTGTGTGTGTAATAGAGGGAGAAACATCACTGCTGAAGCCAGGAGGGTCTCTCACTGTTACTTCACATACCATCCTATTGTCCTCTTCTCCAAAGACACGTTTCATAACTCACACATGAAGTGCACTCATCTGGGATGATAACACTTGTTTAGTGTGTGTAGCACAGGGAGTTACATGACTTAAACTCCTAGCAGGCCCTGTTTCTGTTACTCTAAACACCAGGTCAGTGTTCTCTTTTCCAAATACCCCTGTGGCTTAACTCTCAATTGGTGTGTACTCACCTGGGAGGAAAACATTTGTTTAGAGTGTGTAGTAAAGGTCCAGTGTTCACTTCTCCAAATACCCTTCTTTGTAAAATCACAAATTAAGTGTACTCACCTGGGGGGATGACATTTATCAAGTGTATGTAGTACATGTAATGACATTATTACTAAGGCCATGCAGCTCTGTTTCTCTATCTCCAATCACAAGGCCAGTGTTTGCATGTCCAAATATCATTTGTGGTCATTACAGCCCTAGCAGTCGGTGTTAAAGCGGCGGTAAAACCGCCAACAGGCCGGCAGTAAAAAAATAATGGAATTACGACTGTGGCGGAAACCGCCAACATAGACAGCCACTTTAACACTCCGACCGCCACGGCGGTACAAACAAACACCGCGGCGGTAACCGCCAACAGACAGGCGGAGGACGATGTACCGCCCACACTATTACAACCCACCAATCCGCCACCTTTTCCGGGGCGGATTCACCGCAAACAAAAACACAGTGGAAACAGGACTTCGAAGGGAAAATGCTCACCTCTACACACCCCAAGAGGAATCAGGACACCATGGACCCGGAGCTCCAGATTCTGCCAGCCTTTATCTTCCTGCTCCTCTACCAGGAGCACGAACGCCGGCGGCAAAGACAACGGTGAATACTGCACCTACGACACAGGGGAGGGGGAAAAGAAAAAACAGTGACACACACACGCAACACCCCCACGCCCACCCTCACCCACTACAACACACATGCTAATACATATTGATACATAACAGTTACACCCCCAAACCCCCAGGGAAGAATGCAAGGACAAAAGGAAATGAGTCGAATAATTGTGATATATTCAATCACTTACATCAAAAATATTTACAAATATATACATTTATACTATATACAATTATATACACCAAGAACACGAGTCCAAGGGATTCCACCATCATAGTCCGTGGATTACTAGGCCCAAAAGATATGGGCGAGGCCCACACCCAATACCCGAATAAGACGGAGGGAACACTGCAGGGGCATCAGTTGGAAATAAAACAGGCACCACAGGGGGAAGGGAATGGGGGGCACCTCAGCCGGTTGAGTGCACGATGCCAGATCCACGAGGGGGCTCCATGCACACTGTTCAATCCTGGGGAGTGCAAAGCCACAGTCTCACAAGTCTCTACAGTGGGTGGTTTGCCCACTGATCAATCCTGGGGAGTGCAAAGCCACAGTCTCACAAGTCGATAACATTCTCCACTGGTTTTGGAGGGGGCTTGCTGCCCAGAGTGCTTCATCCTGCCAAGGACTGAGGTAGTGGATGTATTTCTCCACTGGTTCTGGAGGGGGCTTGGTGCCCAGAGTGCTTCATCCTGCCAAGGACTGAGGCAGTGGATGTATTTCTCCACTGGTTCTGGAGGGGGCTTGGTGCCCAGAGTGCTTCATCCTGCTTGTGGCGGCCTCAGTACCGTCAGAGCTTTTGGCGCTCATTGGCCTGCAGTGCTGGTGGCGGTGGTGTCCTGTTCAGCGGTGCTTGTGGCGGCGGTGTCCTTGGCAGCAATGCTTGTGGCGGTCTTGTCCTGTTCAGTGGTGCTGGTCTCTCGGCGGTGTCCTTGGCAGCGGTTCAGCTGGTGGCGGTCTTGTCCTGGCCTGCGGTGCTTGTGGCGATGGTGTCCTTGGCAGCGGTTCAGCTGGTGGCGGTCTTGTCCTGGCCTGCGGGGCTGCTGGCAGTTGCTTCCTGGGCAGCAGGGCTGCTGCTGGCGGTCCTGTCTGTGGCAGCGGGGCTGCTGGCAGTCGCCTCCTGGGCAGCAGGGCTGCTGCTGGTGGTCGCCTCCTGCGCAGTGTGGCTGCTGGCGGTCTTGTCCGTCGCGCTGATCTTCTCAGACTTGCCGGTTTTACTGTGCCCCTTCCCCACCTTGGATGATGTCGCAGCTGTCTCCACACTCCCAGCTGTACCCCTGGGAGCGGCTTTGGTGGCTGGTTTCTTTTCCCTCTCCCGCCATGCACTGGCCAACTTTTTATGCTTGACAGGTGGGGGACTGTCCGTACTCTGGCTCCTTGCCACACTGGCTGCCCTGCTGCCTGGTGCACTCCATAATCCGGTGACTACTGGCATCACTGGTCCCGCCGATGTTGTGGCTGAAGTGCTAGGTTGGGACCTGGAGAGTCAGGCCCTAGAAGACTGACGAGGTGGGGGAGGTGAGGGAAAGAGGTCAAGGCTGGCCAGGAAAAGTTTCTTAGGAACACTGGGACGGGTAGCTGGAGGGGGTTTGGGAGTGGAGGAAGAGGTTGTGGTTGTAGGATGTGTACGTTTGGTGACTTTGGGTGAAGGTGCATGGGCTGGAGGCTGTTGTGAGGTGGATGGCAGTTGGGTGGGTGTGTGGCTGCGTTTGTGTACCTTGGTAGGTGGCCTCACAGACACACTGGGAGAGGACACAGGGTCAATGAATTGGGACAGCACCTGAGCTCCTCCTCAGAGAACCTGGGGTGTCTTTGCCGTGCCATGGGGTGGTATGGGTGATGTGTGAGGTGGTGTGTGTTGTGATGTGTGGGGTGATATTTAGTGGTGTGTTGTGTGAAGTACGTGGATGGTATGTGGGTGATGGTGTTGAGTGCCTGTGGATGCTCCTTTGTAGATGGTGGTGTCTCTCTCTGTGCTTTGTTCTAAATTTTTGTCGTAGGGGTTTGTGGGTGATGTGGGTGTGTGTTTTATATTGTTTTGGGTGTGTGGGAGTGGTGTGTGTATGTGTATCAGGTGTGTGTATTTTGAATTGTCTAAAGTTGCTCTGTTTTGTAAATGTGTGTGTATTTTGAGGGCGGCAGTGTGTACTGCTAATGGAATACCGCGGTTGAAAGACCACAGCGTGGATTAGTGGGTCATGATAGTGTGGGCGTATTCCTGTCGGCGTGACCGTGGAGGATTTCTTATCGCCAGTTTATCACTGACTTTTGGTGTGGCAGCCTTGTGTGGGTGTCTAGATTTTGGCGGATTCCGGGCTTTGGGTCATAATGACCGTGGCGGAATTCCACGGCGGTGTGTTGGCGGTCTTCTGCACGGCGGTAGGCGGCTTTTACCACCAATGTTGTAATGACCCCCATTGTGTCTTAACTCTATACTGAAGTTTACTCACCTGGGTGGATACCATTTGTATGGTGGTGGGTAGTGGAGGGTGTGACATGACTGCTAAATCCAGGAAGCTCTGTTTCTCTAACTCCAAACACAAGCCCAGTGTTTATATGCCCAAATACTTCTGTGTCTTAACTCTCAATTGAAGTTTACTTACCTGGGAGGATAGCAGTTGTTTTGTGGTTGGTAGTAGATGGAGTAACCGGAATGCAAAGCCCAATATGCCCTGTGTCTCTCAATCCAAACACAAAAACAGTGTTCACTGGCACAAATTCATATATTTGTGAACTCTCAATTGAAGTGTACTCACCTAGGAGGATAACATTTGTCAAGTATGTATAGTTTGGAGAGTGACATGACTGCAACTCCCAGGAGGTACTGTTTCAGTAACTCAAAACACAAGACCAGTGGTCAGTTGTCCAAATACCCTTTCCTGATAACTCTCAATCGAAGTTAATTCACCTGGGAGTGAACAAAATACAGATCATGCTCAACTCTGAGATGTGTTTGGCTACCTAGATCCATCTTGACCTTGTAAACCAAGATGGACCTATGGCGGACAGGTACGGCAGCTTACCCAGTGTGCAAAACTATGATCCCAAAGGCCTCAAGATGCATAACCAAAATGGTATTGGCAGCAGACACATTCATATTGCACTGACCAAATGATGACTCCAGTCACTTGTACAACAAACTCCTGGATCTGCCAGCATCATAATCAGCTGGTCCTCAAAGTGACCAAAGACATACCTTGCATAGGAACTGTTTTGCCTGCACTGGTGGCAAAATGACATTCTCAGGCAATCCCCCAACGGGTAATGATCTACACATTTCACCTGCTGCTTGACTTAAGTGGAAGTGGCATGCTTCACAAATGTCAGTTCGATACAACAAATACCATGAATACTTGCCACAATAGGATTAACTGCAAATTAGGTTTGTTTGAAGTCTCTGCTTAATGTAACACTAACTTGTTAGCGGTAGATGTCACAATATAACCAGTAACATTGTATTGACAGATCTAACTGCCACTGGGCACACAGAGGCCACAGAAGGGACTGCCACTACCCCTCCAGATGAAGCCCTGAGTGACGAAGACACTCTTTGATGTCTGGACATGGAAGAAGGTTCTTGCCAATCTGGACAACCTGGTCAGACACCAAGAGTGAGTCTCACTGTGCCCATATCAACATCTCCCAGTCGGTTGCCTCAATATCACAGGTAACCATTTGCCCCTCAACCTGTGTACCTAGCACAGTGTCTACCATTGTGTATCCCCCAGTCCTGTATCCTGAGTTAGAGAGCAAAACTTCTGACAATGAGGCAGGAACCAGTATGATATGGCACCCTGTGGCACGGGCACTGGCCCATGGGGGTTGGGTGCATGGGAAGGATGCTGTGGGCCAGCGGGATGAGGCCACTGGGGCTGCTCCTGGCCAGGACACCATAAGCCATGTCTTGAGGGTCTATCAGGAGTCCCGAGGCATGATGGGCAAGGTCTTGACCGAACCCAGGGATATTAAGCAGCAACAGAGGGCCATGCACACGGACATGCGATAACAGTGCCTAACTGGTGATAAGGGACATTCATACCATTCTGAGCAGGGCTATTCAAAATCAACTTTCCCTCGCCTTTGGCTCATCAACACCAGGCACATCTATGTCAGTGCCAGTCACTAGAAGTAAGGCCCTGCCAGTGGAAGAACCCGCTCCAGACACCCCTGCTTCTGTAGCAGCAGACCCCCCCACCACACATGCAGGGATTTCCAGCGAGGAATCCAGGAGGTGTGGATGGCAAGACACAACCATTGCCAGCAAGCGACCTCTTCCTAAAGCAAATCCTTTGTGTGTCACATATTCATTCTGTTGACTGATCCTCAACCACCTACCAATTCTAATAGGAGGAGTACTAGGGACTTTGGACTCACAATGGTTTCATTCAACATGACTGACACCTTCACTTAATTTTTTCTTATTTTCTGTCCAAATCTTATTTTTCTGCATCAGCATTGTAATAAATTCACCCATCATAAACACATTGTCTGCTTGCTTAATGTCCACATTTTGCTATGTAGAGATGTAAGCCCATGTGAAGCATATGATGAAGATGGAACTTATTTGTGCAATGAGGGATTTGTTACAGGTACACAGTGTCCTGTTTAGAATTACAACTATTACATTCAAAAACATTAGTACAAGTGTCTTTTCACACCAAACTTTATATTTCAGTGTACAGCACATAGGCCGTCCATATTGTCTTTTGGAGACAAGATGGTGTGTCTCATACTGAATCCAAGTACATATTCCAAGGCACAGATCATGGAAGGAAGGGATTTGTCAGATGTCCTTTAGAACAGGCAAACATTAAAGTGGTTGATGTCAGCAACTGAAACCTTATCACACACCACACCAAAGTAATACAACATCACATAATCCAAGATACAGACAAATGGCAGTATAAAAGTCCCTGATCACAGGCTCCTTTCAATGAAATGACCATGCATTAGTTGGTATGATACAAACATGTGTTAGTGATGTGGCACCGGCACTGATGAATCATACCTACAGCTGTATACAGGTCATACAAAAAGAGTGTTTAACCTATGTGAAGGGTGAATGACTTGGTTGCAATCTATGACTACACATTTCATGTCCACATGATGCATTTGGACCACCACAGACCACATAACAAGTCCAATCTGCACTTTTGACCTTCTACCCAAACACTGCAAGCTGCCTTGGCACAGGTCTCATTCACCTGGAACAGTCCATGTCCACTTCTTATGTCAAAACAGCATTGGATACCTGCCATTGTCACAACTCTGAAATGCCTGCATGAGGAGGCCATGGTGAAGGTACCTGTACAAAGACGACACACATCACATAGCAAGAACTGGAAATGTAATTACATTGCAAGGAAACTGACTCAAAAAACAACATTATAAAGGTAGGTATATGTTAAAGGGTAACTCTTCAAGCAGCCTTTTGGTTGAATATTGCAGAGTATCAGATCCCTAGTTGTTGCTAATACTCTAAACTCTACACATTCTCACAACTACAGTTCATTTTACAGTCACAGTCATTACATCACATGACATACTTATACTCATGAGAACTAGCTGTTGATGAGATCTTTCTTCAACTCAGCTGCTTCCTCTTCACTACTGTCATTCTCAATTGGCATGTCATGATTCTAACGTGGAGGCACGGAAAGCTACCCCTCCTCTGGGATGTACAGAATAGTCCTCCGCAAGATGATGTTGTGGAGCATTCAGCATGCCACATTGATCTGACAAACCTTTCAGAGTGAGTAGGAGAAGGCTCCACCAGTCCTGTCCAGACAACTAAACCTGTCCTTTAAGAGCCCAAAAGCTTGCTTCACTATCCACCATGTTTTTACATGGGCCTCATTGAAGCGGACTTCTGCTCGCATAGTTGGATTCCTTATTGGTGTCGACATCCAAGAATGATTTGGATATGTGGAGTCTTCTGTAAAGGAATGGGACTTATGTGCTGCAATGAGTCACTCACTTTATTATTGTAGCACCTGACATTGCACAAACACAATCTGGGCAGATGTGACTTACCAACCAGCCAGGCCTTCTCCGGGTACAGTTGTGACATCAGGTGGGGTATGGAGCCGTTCTGCATTGTGAAAGAATTATGGACTGAACCCATAAAATGGGCACACACCTGTGAAATGTATAGATCTGCCAAACAGACAACTTGCACCTTGATGGAATAGAAGTTATTTTTATTGTGATAAACTTGTCCATTGGCATGTTGTGGGACTAAGACAACGTGTCATCAATGGCCCACACCACATGTAGGATGTGAGCAAAACCATAAAAGTCAACCTTCACATGGGCTAAGTCCTCACGTTGAGGAAACAGGATATAGCTGTCAAGGTCTTTCAGCATTGCTGAGAGCACATGCTTCAACATCAGACTGAACATAGGTTGTGACCTACCAAAAGATAGGGCCAATGTTTGTTTGAAGGACTCTGTAGGAAGTGCAGTACTGATATGACCTGTACAATGGGTGTTATGCTGGTCTGATAACTAATAGCTGGCATCAGATTTGGCTCCAAGTGATGACATAAGTCCACTATTGTTTGTCTATCCAGGCGGTAATACATTATTATGAGCCTTTGCTTCATAGTCTGAAGTCTAGCATCGGATTGTAGACAGGGTTTGTCACATACTCCCTTCCCGTGTGCACCTATGTATGACAAGAGATGATTTCTAACATTAGTCAGTGTGTCAACAGCAACATACATGATGCATGCCAATGATATCATATGACAAGCATTTCTGACTGGATAAACATGGCACCCAATACACATCACAGCTGCAAATAACACAAGGGTCACATGTGCCCTCCTTGGTTTTCCACACGTGTCCACAACATGGTTATAGACCAAACTCAAAAAGGTGCTACACATTTTCCCCTCAAAATGTGACTGTCTACTTTGACTGCCAAAATGAGCACCAGCGGTGGTGGACTGTGTCCCACTGTTAAATGCCATCTATGCCCAGCATCATACTACAATTGTGTTTGAGTAGTAGGATACACATGACAAGAAAAGATAAGGAGGTCAAAAATCCCTTATTGCAGGTGTATAGCAGTCTCTAAAGCACAATACTGCATTTCAGGTCACCAAAATGGTGATGCTTAACCTATTCCACTGGACATCAGGAACTGCCTGCGATGCTAGTGGAAGTCTTCATGACGGTAGGTGGTTGCAACCGTGGCAGACACAGCTATAGGCTAACATTGTTGCCAGTGCTGGTCGCAAGCCAATGGTTGTGTCTGCCGGCAGTGACGACCGCATACATGGGGGATGTGACCGCCATGCTCTGCAGATTCACCCACTTGAGTCCTGACACTGCTGCCAGCAACATCTCCAGAACCTGAGCTGCTGTGTGCCATCTCTGGGAGCCCTCATGTGATATCTAGTAGGTGATAGGGCCCCTCCCTTCTCACCAGTTGAGATGGAGAAGCAGGTGTATGAGTTCTTACCACTGTACAGACAGCTCTAAGGCTCACCAGAAGAGAAAGAAAGTCCCTCAAGTGCACAATGTTTCATGTACTTCACCATCATTTTCCTCCTACAGGCTAGAATATGCCCCTGTGTGCCATTTAGACCTCTTGTGTGCCTGTAGTTGCAGTCTGTGTGGCATCAATGGGATTGACTGGTAGCCAGTGTCATATGTAAAATTCAGTCGTGTTGTGTGAGGTTTTTAGGGTCCTAGATCATCCTTGTGTAGGATGCACATAACTAGGTAAGCAGACGCTTCTGCCATCCACTGACATCTCTTCCCTCATGATTGTTGTAAATGTCAGACATGTATGTGCATGACAGCATGAACTGTGAATTCATGTTGTATAAGTTATTTGAGAGTCATGTGAGAAATATGTATAGTGCCACAGATCTTTCAAACCACAACATGCCTTGCTAAACTGTTCTGTTTAGGGCACATCAGGTTGCCACACACACCACGTGCCAAATTGCTGTTGGTAACATGATGTACTTCCATGCATGGAAGTAATGGCAATGGAGTGTCATGTAGGTTCTGTGTGCTCAGCCTGCAGAGACCAGGGCCTGTCAAATGTATCTCCCAGTATGGGACCTAGGGCCTCATTCCGACCCTGGCAGTCTCTGACCGCCAGGGCGGAGGGCAGCGGAAGCACCTCCAACAGGCTGGCGGTGCTTCCAGGGCTATTCTGACCGCGGCGGTAAAGCCGCGGTCAGAAAAGGGGAACCAGGGAATCCTCTATGGTGGCGCTCCTTGCAGCGCCGCCATGGGGATTCCGACCCCTTTCCCGCCAGCCTGTTTCTGGCGGTTTTCACCGCCAGAACCCGGATGGCGGGAACGGGTGTCGTGGGGCCCCTGGGGGCCCCTGCACTGCCCATGACACTGGCATGGGCAGTGCAGGGGCCCCCTAACAGGGCCCCATACAGATTTTCACTGTCTGCTTTGCAGACAGTGAAAATCGCGACGGGTGCCACTGCACCCGTCGCACCCCTGCAACACCGCCGGCTCCATTCGGTGCCTTTGTGGTGCCATGGGTTTTGTGTGATGTGTGTTGGGAAATGCGAATGGGGTGTGTGATGTGGAGTGTGTGAGAGGTATGTATGGGTGTGAGTGGTATGTGGCTCTAGTTGTCGGAGTCTGGTGGCTATGATTTGTAATTGTAAGGGGTTGTGGGTAATGTGGGTATGTGTTTTATAATGGTGTGGGTGTGGTATGTGTCAGGTGTGTGCTGCTTGAATTGTCCAATGTGGTGTTGTTTTGTCTGTGGGTGTCCATTGCGAGCACAGAGGTATGTACTGCCAATGGTCTACCACCGTTGAATGTCCGCCGTGGTGGTTCGTGGGTCATAATGTGATGGGCGTTGTTCTGTTGGCTTAATGGTGTGGGTTTTGAGACCGCCACTTTTGCACTCGCCTTTGGTCTGGCGGATTTGTGTATGTGGCTGTATTCTATTGGATTGGTGTGTGTGTGTCATAATATTGTGAACGGATATCCGCCACCGCGGTGATAAGTTGGTGGCCGTCAGGGTGGCGGTAGGCGGGATTTACTGCCAGTGTCATAATGAGGGCCATAATGTATGAATACATTATATGGCAAACAGAATGCACAAGTGAGGTCTAAGGGGCAATGAAAGGGAGTGGAATGCAATTTGGGAGTAGTAGTAGAGAGAAAACACAAAGGGGGTCATTACAACCCTGGCGGACGGTGTTAAAGCGACAGTAAGACCGCCAACAGGCTGGCGGTAAAAAAATGCAAACTATGACCGTGGCGGAAACCACCAACAAATACAGCCACTTTAACACTCTGACCACCACGGCGGTACAAACAAACAGCGCAGTGGTCACCGCCAACAAACAGGCAGAAAACAAAGTACCGCCCACAGTATCACAACCTACCAATCCGCCACCTTTTCCGGGGCGGATTCACCGCAGATAAAAATATGGCGGAAACAGCCATTTCAAAGGGAAAACGCTCACCTCTACACACTCCACAAGGAAGGAGGGCACCATGGAGCCTGAACTCCATATTCTTCCTGAACCAGTCTTCCTGCTCCTATACGACGATCATCAATGCCGGCGGCAAAGACAGCGGTGAGTACTGTACCTACGACATAGGGGAGGGGGAGGCAAAAGACATGGACACACACACGCAACACCCCCACCCCCACCCGACCCTCACCCACTACAACACACACACCAATGCATGCACAAACATTACAGTAACAACCCCCAACCCCCCTGGAAGAATGCAAAGACCAAAGGAAATGAGTGGAACCATTGTAATATATCAAAATACAGTAACCAAATATCTACATATATATACATATACACATTCAACAAAATATACACCACGATTAGTAGTGCAGGTAATGCACAAGTCATTGTCCGTGGACCACTGGGCCCAAAATGCATGGGTGAGGCCCACACAAGATACCTGATCAAAACGGAGAGAACACTGCTGGGGCATCAGATACAAATACAACAGGCACCTCAGGGGGAAGGGAAGGGGGGGCACCTCAGCCGGATGAGTGCACCACGCCAGATCCACGAGGGGGCTCCATGCCCATTGATGTATCCTGGGGAGTGCAAAGCCACAGTCTCTCAAGTCTCTACAGTGGGTGGGTTGCCCACTGTACCATCCTGGGGAGTGCAAAGCCACAGTCTCTCATGTCTCTACTGTGGGTGGTTTGCCCACTGTACCATCCTGGGGAGTGCAAAGCCACAGTCTCTCAAGTCTCTACAGTGGGTGGGTTTCCCACTGTACCATCCTGGGGAGTGCAAAGCCACAGTCTCTCAAGTCTCTACTGTGGGTGGGTTGCCCACTGTACCATCTTGGGGAGTGCAAAGCCACAGTCTCTCAAGTCTCTACAGTGGGTGGTTTGCCCACTGTACCATCCTGGGGAGTGCAAAGCCACAGTCTCTCAAGTCTCTACAGTGGGTGGTTTGCTCACTGTACCATCCTGGGGAGTGCAAAGCCACAGTCTCTCAAGTGGATAACAGTTTCCACTGGTTCTGGAGGGGGACTGGTGCCCAGAGTGCTTCATCCTGTGCTGGACAGACTGAGTGGATGCATGTCTCCACTGGTTCTGGAGGGGGACTGGTGCCCAGAGTGCTTCATCCTGTGCAGGATAGACTGAGTGGATGCATGTCTCCACTGGTTCTGGAGGTGGACTGGTGGCCAGAGTGCATCACTCTCCCCGTAACGTTCCCAGTTGCATCACTGCCCCTGCCGCTCATGGGCTAGCGGTGCTTAAGTTGGCGGTCCTTGCCCTGTTCGGCGGTGCTTGAGTTTGCAGTTTCTGACCTGTTCAGCGGTGCTTGCCATGGTGGTCTTTGCCCTGTTCAGCGGTGCTTGCCCTGGTCAGCGGTGCTTGCCATGGCGGTCTTTGCACTGTTCAGCGGTGCTTGAGTTTGCAGTTTCTGACCTGTTCAGCGGTGCTTGCCATGGCGGTCTTTGCCCTGTTCAGCGGTGTTTGCCCTGTTCAGCGGTGCTTGCCATGGCGGTCTTTGCCCTGTTCAGCGGTGCTTGAATTTGCAGTTTCTGACCTGTTCAGCGGTGCTTACCATGGCGGTCCTTCATTGCCCAGCTGGGCTGGCGGTCCTTCATTGGGCAGCTGGGCTGTGGCTGCCGGGGCCCTCCTGGGCAGCTGGGCTGTGGCTGGCGGTGGCCTCCTGGCCACTGACGATCGGGTTTCCCTCCTGGGCACTGACACTGGCGGTGGCCTCCTGGCCACTGACGATCGGGCTGCCCTCCTGGAAACTGACTCTGGCCGTGGCCTCCTGGGCAGCGGGGATGATGGTGGTCTTCTCCGCCGTGCTGCTCCTCCCCGACTTTGGCGATTTTTTCTGCCTTTTCCCCACCTTGGGAGGAGTCACAGCTGAGTGGACACTCCCCCCGGGACCCTTGTGAGCGGCTTTGCTGGCTGGAGTCTTCCCCCTCTCCCGCCGGGCACTGTCCAACTTCTGGTGCTTCACAGGGGGGGGACTGGCTGTGCTGTGGCTCCGTGTCACACTGGCTGCCCTGGTGCCCGGTGCACTCCACATACCTCTAACAACAGGCACCAATGGTCCCGGAGATTTTTTGGCTGAGGTGCTAGTACGGGACCTATGAATTGGAGGGGGGGTGGGAAAGAGGTCTAGCTTGGTCAGGAAAAGTTTCTTAGGAACACTGGGACGGGTAGCTGGAGGGGGTCTGGGAGTGGAGGAAGAGGAGGTGGTTGTAGGAGGTGTAACCTTTGTGGCTTTGGGTGCAGGTGCATGCGCTGGAGGCTGTCGTGAGGTGGATGTATGTTGGGTGGGTGTGTGCCTGCGTTTGTGTACTTTGGGAGGGGGTGTCACAGTCACACTAGGAGAGGACACAGGGGACGTGTAAATGGTAGTGGGGGTGGTGACTGCACATGAGCGGGGTGTGCTGGTGGGTGTGCTGATGCGGGACCTAGTGGCTGTAGTGGTAGTGCATGCAGATGAGAGTGTAGACAAGACTGGGAGGGAGAGGATGAGGAGGGGGACACAGTGGAGGCAGTGGATGTTGCTGTGTCTGTATGTGTGTGATGCTTGCGTGAGTGCCTGTGGGATGTGTGGTGCTTATGTTTGCCTGAGCTTCCCTTGTGTGGTGAGGTGTGTGCATGCTGGTCTGATGGTGTGGTTGGGATAGGCTGGGGTACACGGGATTTGGCTGCCATCAGTGCTGAGGCCAGAATTTGCAGGGTTCGATGAAGGGCAGCCTGACCAGAATGAATGCCCTCCAGGAATGCATTTGTGTGTTGCAATTCCCTTTCTACACCCTGGATGGCATTCAAAATGGTAGACTGCCCAACAGTGAGGGACCTGAGGAGGTCAATGGCCTCCTCACCGAGGGCAGCAGAGGTGACAGGGGCAGGGGCTGATGTGCCTGTGGGGAAGGTGATGCCCACCCTCCTGGATGAGCAGGCACGGGGCGAAGGCTGAGGGGCGGCTGGGAGGGCGGTGCTGGTAGGGGGGGTGGCGGCTGTACCTGTAGAAGTGGGGGGCACAGATTTTGCCGCCACCACAAGGGAGCTCCCATCGGAGGACGAGTCCATATCGCTGGTTGCAGATCCTGTGAACGCCGTGAAGCTCCCCTCGCCCTCCGTCCCACTGGTGTGTTCAGAGTCCGTGGTGTGGCCCTCCATGGCCATGTGGGATGCAGCTCCCTCGTGCTCCGGTGCCACTGTACCTCCGCCTGATGATGCTGATGCACACAAGAACAGGGAGACCACAAAAAGGGGGGGGGGAACGACAGAAGAAAGACAGGTTGAGTGCATGGCTTACCGCTACCGTTGGCGGTCAATACAGACACAGCAGCCCCCTGCACTATGCCGCGCTGTTGGGCTCTACAGATGCAGTTCCTGGGATATGGCCTACATGGCTATGGTCGACATCTGCACACATAGATTACACAGGGGCATGTATACCTGTACTGGGCACTCTACAGAGGTGGGGTGGAGTGCCACATGGCCTGCATTATGGAGGGGCCTAGCCTACGGAACTCGCCCTGGCCTAGGGGGACCCACAGCCCTCCTCCCCCACCCAGACACCTTCACTGCGTGCAAAGTCTGCAGAATGATGTTGTACTCACCCCCTTGTGTCTGCTGTGATGCCCTCAAGCGCCCATCCAACTCAGGGTAGGCCACCGCCAGGATCCGGAACATCTTTTACGGCAGTGGGTGCTCCGTCTGTGGTGGACCCCCAGGGTACAGACGTCCTTGGCGATGGCACGCCAAATATCTTTCTTCTGGTGGACGCTGACCTAAATGAAATGTACAGGGGAAGAAGAGAAGTCATTAGCAACTGCACCGTCGAAGTGAGTGGCCCACATCCCTACCCTTGCCATGTGGCACATGCATTCACAGTCCTTCATGCACGCAGAACTGTGGCCCCTTCCTTCTTACAACCAGCCCTCTCCACTCAGGCATAGCCCATACAACATGCTCCCTGTGTACTTACCTGTTGGTCTGGAGGACCGTAGAGTAGTGTGTACTGGGGGAGGACCCCGTCCACGAGCTTCTCCAACTCCTGTGCACTGAAGGCAGAGGCCCTTTCCCTAGACGCACGAGCCATTGTCTCTTCCAGACCAAGGTCACAGCAGCACTTGCAGTGTAGGTCCTCTCCTGTCGAAGATCAGGTATCGAGTGATTGAACAGATAGAAAATGGCGGTCACATCCGCGGCGGTGACGTCCGCGGTGGTGCGTACCATCACCGCCGTCACACTTCGTCATTGGCTCCTGGGACCCATAGGGTCCAATGTTAACCAATGCAGCATTGCGCTGCTGTCTTTGACCGCCTACCCCGACGGTGTACAACGCCAGCGCAGTTACCTCACATCTCATTGTCCCAGTTTAGAGGTCAGGCAGCCGCCATTTCAGGGGCCCACATAGGTTCCTTTTTAAGTGCATCACACATACCTAGGCCTAGACTCAACACACATACAGGCAACTTTTTGGATTATGTTTTGTGTTCTGTGTAGACTGTGGGTACATACCTCTGAGTTGTTTGACTCTGTACTCGCTTTTGTCCTTCCTAGGCACCGTCCGCTGGGACAAGTGAGGAGATGGCGGAATCCTCCGGTGTACCGACCGCTGGTGGACCTGTTGACAATGGAGGAGCGACATTTAAGCATCACCTACAGGTTTGACCGTGCCACAATCCAGGAACTGTGTACCCAGTTGGAGCCTGACCTGATGTCAGCAATCCGCCATCCCACAGGAATCCCCCCTCAAGTTCAGGTGCTATCAGTGCTCCATTTTCTTGCAAGTGGGTCATTTCAAACAACAGTGGCCATGGCATCAGGGATGTCCCAGCCTATGTTTTCAAACGTGTTGTCCAGAGTGTTGTCTGCCCTGCTGAAACACATGCGGAGCTACATCGTTTTCCCTCAGGTAGAGGATTTACCTACAGTGAAAGGTGACATCTATGCCCTTGGACATATCCCTAACATCATAGGTGCCATTGATGGGACCCATGTAGCTCTGGTCCCCCCACAGGAGTGAACAGGTGTACAGGAACCGGAAGAGTTATCATTCGATGAATGTACAGATGGTATGTTTGGCAGACCAGTACATCTCCCAGGTAAATGCTATGTTCCCTGGCTCAGTGCATGACGCCTACATCCTGCGGAATAGCAGCACCCCTTATGTGATGGGTCAACTCCAGAGGCACCGGGTGTGGCTATTAGGGGACTCTGGTTACCCCAACCTGTCATGGCTACTGACCCCAGTGAGGAATCCCAGGACCAGGGCAGAGGAACGCTACAATGAGGCCCATGGGTGGACTAGGAGGGTGATCGAACGCACCTTCGGCCTCCTGAAGGCCAGGTTCAGGTGCCTCCATATGACAGGTGGTTCCCTATTCTACTCACCAAGTAAGGTGTGCCAGATCATCGTGGCCTGCTGTATGCTTCACAATTTGGCTTTGCGACGACAGGTGCCTTTTCTGCAGGAGGATGGTCCAGATGACGGTGTTGTGGCAGCTGTGGAGCCTGTGGACAGTGATGAGGAGGAAGCAGAGGAAGAAGACATTGACAACAGGGACTCAGTTATCCAGCAATATTTCCAGTGACACACAGGTGAGAATACATTCCGGCCTACTACAAGTACTTTCACACTTCTACCTCTATCCTGTCTGTTGATTTCATCCAGTATATGGTAACTGAGTTGTACATTTCCATTACGGTTTCACAGGTGTGGTTTCCAACGTGTGTCATCTGCTTAGATTCCTCATGGACTTGAGATGTGTGACATAGGTATGTTGACATTACATTTGAGAATGCATTTTGTCACTGTCATTGCTAATATAAATTTTCTAAATCACAGACTGACTCCAGGTTGTTTTGTGCTTCAAGGGTGTTTATTGCAGTTCTAAATATTGGAGGGGGGGTTGTAAAATAGTGAGGGGTGATGGTGGAGGAATGTCCATGACAGAGTCCAGTCTATTGGTCTCACAGGTGCATTGCCCATATGGGAATAGGAAGTGGAGCTGGGGCAGTTCCAATATGGACAGGGTTACAAAGTGGGACAGTAGGATGACAATCAGGGTGGTCTTATTTCTTGGCGGGGTTTTGGCATTGTACTCTGTCTTGTTCCTGGTTCTCAGGGACCGCTTGCGGGGTGGTTCTCCATCTGCAGGGGGTGGGGTGCTGGTGTAGTGGTCTTGTGGCGGTGCCTCCTGTCCACTAGCACCGGTGGAGGTGGTGGGCAGTTCATCGTCCAGGCTAGTGTCAGGGGCCCCTTGGAGTGCCACAGTGTCCCTCCTGGTGTTCAGTATCTCCTTCAGCACCCCTACAATGGTGCCCAAGGTGGTGCTTATGGTTCTGAGTTCCTCCCTGAAGCCCAAATACTGTTCCTCCTGCAGGGGCTGGGTCTCCTGAAACTTGGCCAGTACCGTTGCCATCGTCTCCTGGGAGTGGTGGTATGCTCCCATTATGGAGGAGAGGGCCTCGTGGAGAGTGGGTTCCCTAGGCCTGTCCGCCCCCTGTCGCACAGCAGCCCTCCCAGTTCCCCTGTGTTCCTGTGCCTCCGTCCCCTGGACCGTGTGCCCACTACCACTGCCCCCAGGTCCCTGTTGTTGTTTGGGTGGTGGGTTATCCTGGGTTCCCTGTAGTGGTGGACACACAGCTGATTGACGTGTCCTGGGGAGGGAGGTATGGGCCCGCTGGGTGGGTGCTGTGCTGGTGTTACCAGAGGGTGGAAGGTCTGTGGTGGGCTGTGCCTGTGTGAGGGGAACCGACTGTCCCGAGGCCCACGATGGTCTGGGCTGGTCATCTAGATCCAGGTGGACAGAGCTGCTGTCATCACTGTGGGCCTCTTCTGTGGGTAGGGTGGAGATGTCTGGACCCTCCTGTCTGGTGACGTTGGGTAGTGGTCCTGCAGGGGTGGAAAGGCATGATTATTGCATCTGTGTGTTTCATGGTGTGCAATGGGTGGGTGACCGTGTACCCCAGTGCTAGCATTCCTGTGTGTGGGCTTGTGTGATGATGGTTGAGGTGGGGTGTTATGGGTATGTGCAGTGGGCATGCTTTAGTGATGGGTGTCCATGCTTTGTTTTTGCATGCAGGGCTTGGTGTTGGGATGGGTGGTTTGTGATATTGGTACATTTGTGAGGAGTTGGAGTGATAGGGGTGGGGGTGAGGTTGGGGGTATGTGATAGCATGCAGGTAGGGTGGGGGATATGATAGTTAAGATTTGACTTACCAGAGTCCATTCCTCCACCGACTCCTGAGAGGCCCTTAGGATGCAGAATAGTCAAGACCTGCTCCACCCATGTTGTTAGTTGTGGGGGAGGAGGTGGGGGTCCGCCTCCAGTCCGCTGTACCGCGATGTTGTGTCTGGAGACCACGGAACGCACCTTCCCCCGTAGGTCATTCCACCTCTTCCTGATGTCGTCCTGATTTCTTGGGTGCTGTCCCACTGCGTTGACCCTGTCGACTATTCTTCTCCATAGCTCCATCTTCCTAGCAATGGAGGTGTGCTGCACCTGTGATCCAAATAGCTGTGGCTCTACCCGTACGATTTCCTCCACCATGACCCTGAGCTCCTCCTCAGAGACCCTGGGGTGTCTTTGCCGTGCCATGGGGTGGTGTAGGTGATGTGTGGGGTGGTGTATGTGGTGATAAGTGTAGTGATATGTAGTGGTGTGTGGTGTTTTGTGCGTGGAAGTAGTGTGGGTGATGGTGTTGAGTGTCTGTGGCTGCTAGTTTGTGGATGGTAGTGTCTCTCTCTGTGCTTCGTTCTCAATTGTTGTCATAGGGGTTTGTGGGTGATGTGGGTGTGTGTTTTATATTGTATTGAGTGTGTGGGAGTGGTGTGTGTATGTGTCTCAGGTGTGTGTCTTTCAAATTGTCCAATGTGGTGGTGTTTTGTAGGAGTGTGTGTATTTTGAGCGCGGCGGTGTGTACCGCCAATGGAATACCGCGGTTAAAAGACCGCCGCGTGGATTCGTGGGTCGTGATAGCATGGGCATATTTCTGTTGGCGTGACGATGTCGGTTTTGTTTTCGCCAGTTTATCACTGACCTTTGGTGTGGCAGACTTGTGTGGGTGTCTGAATTTTGTCGGATTTCGGGATGTGGGTCATAATAGCTGTGGCGGATTTCCGCGGCTACGGCGGTGTGTTGGCGGTCTTCTGCACGGCGTAAGCGGGTTTTACCGCCAATGTTGTAATGACCCCCAATATTCTGTAAACTAACCAATATTTTTTAGGACTTTCAAACAGCCTATGTGAGTGTTTTTTTGTCTGTGAGTATGTAAAAGTACCTGCTGAAATCTGACTAATATCTCTCAATACCTGACTGAAAGCACCTTGCCCTCACTATAAGAAAATACATTTGTTGGGGTGTGTAACAGCACAACCCCCGCAAAGTCAAACCCCCTGCTCATGCCTGTTCACAATACAGTCTTAGATCTCTCTTCAGTATGTGCATGCCCAGTGATCCATACAGTATTTCTCAATCAGCAATTGAAAAATGTTCACTTTCTGACATTCTATGATAAAGTTATGGATAGCAAGTGTAAAACCATATTAAACTGGTAAATTCTATATTAATGTGTGTCTAGCAAGGGAGGGCATGTTATCTATTGGCTAAACTGTTGCCTTTGGACCTAGTTTAAAATCCCCACCTCGCACTCCACTGAAACTCAAGTGATCTTGCAAATTAGATTTTAGTATATATGGAATTTAAAGGAAAGATGTATATTTCCACTTGACGTACACCATGTTGGATCTCCTTACAATGCTCTCATGAATGTGCAACACTCAGTTACTTTCCAGCCAGTTTTTCTCTTTACCAAAATGGTCATACATACACTAGGCACGATTACGAGGCTGGCCATCTGAAGAGTGCAGCCTTGTGGTGTTGGTCGGACTGCCGTAGGTTTTGCAGTCAGACCGCCACCTTTCAAGGCTGGCAGGGAGACCATCCAACCTACCATCGTCCCTGCCAAGATCAATGATTCCGACGGGCTGACATCTGTCCTGGTTGTAACCAGCGAAGGCGTTGCTGACCTCAGTGGTTCCCTGCTGATTACAACCTTCTACTCTGCCAGCCTTTTCATGGCAGTCTGACCACCATGCAAATGTTGGCAGAGAACAAGTGCAGCAGGACACAGGAGAGCCCCTGCACGGAGCATGCCTGTGGCTGTGCCGTGGCATGGGCAGTGCAGGGGTGTCCCTACGCAGCACCCTTGAAATATGTACAGTGTGCCTTTCAAGGGTCCTGGTGCACCCTGTGTGCAGCAGCATTGCAGCCGTCTTAGTTGTGAGCCAGGAACAATGCTGCTGCACCTTTCCCACTGCTACACCATTCCCACTGGGCTGATGGGTGGGAACATTGGTTCCTGCTGTTCGCCCAATGGGAACGTTGGAATAGGGCGGATAGGGAGCCGCCACCTCAACGGTGGGCTCCTCACTACTCATGATCAGACCCAATATTCTTTGCTGTAGTGTTGTTTTCCTCTCAATTTGTGAGTCTACTACATTGGCCTTTTTTGGGTGATACAGTGAACTTTTCCACAATCTGCAGTGAGGCAGACATTATAAAAGGAAAAACTCTTCCTTTGGATTGAGGTGGCAGTGACGCAATATTTGCTGAATATTCTGAGATTTCTCCTTCATCCACCTCTGGGCTCTGTTGTTGAAACATTAGTCAACCCCACATCATCACCCCACATCATCAGATAGCCCTGATTCGGTGTGAAGAATCAATCAAAATTGCTCTTGGAAATACACAGTCGGTCCACAAACACAACCTCAATAATCAAAACATGACACCCAAAAACTGCTGTCATGTTTTGGTCCATTTGAGACATAGCTCAGAGGCAATTTAGTTACCATCATGAACGATATAACCTTGTTGTACTTAAAACTTCCACAAACAAACAAACTCACAAGAAGAGATATTATGTATCATTAATGAATAATACACAACCCACTTCCGGAGTGACATCTTGTTATACACATCCAGCATGTGCCTGATAGCAGCTCCTTTATTACGGCTGTGTTATATCGCCTTCCAGGTAATTACCCTGTTTTCATGGAAGTAACATTTGATGTAGTCTTCTGCCTGCAGTCTACAATTCAAAATATGTTCCTTAAAGGTGATTCCGCCTCTGTGTTGCTCAACCAGATTCCAAATCAGTTGTGGAACGTATCAAAATCCTAAGCACTGCTGGTTCGGATAAATTCACAGTAGATGTACCCAGGGCCAATACCCTACCAATTCAGCCTTCCCTCTCAAAAAGAAAATGTGTAAGATTTTGACCAAAAAGCACTGTCACCAACCTTGAGGTCAAATTCTGGCTTAACAACAAAAATATCAATTTAAGGCCATCCTGTGAAATTAATTTCATGTCAAAGATATTGTCACTACAAAAATATTGAGTTCAAACTATAGAAAGTAAGAACAGTGTGTTTTTCATGTATGATACAGTTTTTAAATAAAAAAAAAATGTTGTTGTCTGTAATATTCCTTATTTTATTGTTTGGGGGTCTTAGGCTATCATCTTAGACAGGGCAAAGGGTACATCTGCTGTGCTCTCAGGGGTAGGTTGTGATAGGTAGGAAAAACAATTGCCGTGGTTGGATTATTTATTTTATTACCCATGTGGAAAGTGGATTATTGGTAAGGGCAGGTAGGTACACACACCTAGCACTAGGCCACAAACCCCCACTAGGTGCAGTCAAGGTGTCAATAAATTAATCCTGGCTCAACCCTTGGTAGCTTGGCAACGAGCAGTTATGCTTGACTTACGAGACAGATGTGTAAAGAATTTAATATTAACAAAACAGCAAATAAGTAAACACAAAACACCATAAAAATCCAACACCAATTTAATAAAATAGATTATGGCCCTCATTACAACCTCAGCGGTCTTTCAAAAAGACCGCCAAGGCTGCGGGAAACAGAATACCACCAGTGCCGGCGGTATTACTGGTTCCCTATTATGACTTTTCCACTGGCCCAGCAGAAAAGTCACATCAACATTGCTGCCGGCTCGTAATAGAGCTGGCAGCAATGCTGATGTGCAGCGGGTGCAGTAGCACCCATCGCGCATTTCACTGCTCGAAATTCGGGCAGTGAAATGCGTGACGGGGCTATGCCTGGGGGTCCCTGCACTGCCCATGCCAAGTGCATGGGCAGTGCAGGGGCCCCAGGGGCACCGCAAGTCCCCCTTACCGCCAACCTTTCATGGCAGTGTTTATTGCCGTGGCCGGGCTGGCAGTCAGGGACTCATAATTCCCAGGGCTGCGGTGCTTGCACCACACCCCTGGGGATCGCCTGGCGGTATAGTGGAGGGGCCGGCGGTATGGCCGTGGCTATTGCGCCATGGTCATAATAGCTGGAGTAACACCGCCAGCCTGTTGGGAGTGTTACCGCCAGCTTACTGCTCGCCGCCAGGGTCATAATGAGGCCCTATATTTTTATCTTTAAAATGACACCAATTTGACAAGAATCCAATGAAGGGATTCAGAGATATACATTTTTAAAGATTAAGGCCCTCATTCTGACTTTGGCGGTCTTTTGGAAAGATCACTGTCATCACGGGAGCCAAAAGGCTGCCAGTGTTGGCAGTTCTAAGACTGCAGTATCAGGACTCACCACAGGATTTCCACCCATTTAGGAATCCAACACCGTCAGCTTGACCAACGACAGGTGAGAGGCGTTTCCACCACCAGCAGCACCACAGCAAAAGACCTCCGCTGGCCATATTATGAGACATAATATGGCACAGCAGTTCCTGCACACCGGTATGTCTCTGGAGGTGGAAACGCTGACACCCATTCTCTTCCGGATGATCACCTCACCCAGGCAGGTAGGTGGACCATCCTAAAAGGGGGAAAAGGGGTAAGGTGTTGTGTGCATGTGTGTGCGTGTATGTGTGGTGGTGTAGGTGTGCATGAGTGTACGTGTCTATGTATGTGTGCATGGAGGGTGTGTGTCTGAATGGAAGCAGAGGGCAGTGGAATGTCGGGTGAGAGTGAGTAGTTGTGTGTATTGGGATGCACGCAAGTAGGGGTGTTTGTATGGGTTTGTGCACCTGAGTGTGGGTGTATGTAAGGGAGTGTGTTAATGAGTGGGGTACATGTATGAAGGTATGTTGATGAGTGGGGGTGCATGTATGAAGGTGTGCTAATGAGTGGGGGTGCGTGTGTGAAGGTGTGTTGATGAGAGGGGGTGCGTGTCTGTGTTCAGGTGGGAGGGAGTTCATGTCTGTTTCTGTGCGAGCGAGTAGGGGGTGTCTGGATGTATGCATGCTGTTTGCTGTTGGGAGGAGATGTTTGGATGTATGCGTGTAGTTAGGTCGAGGTGTCAGTATGCATGCCTGCAGTTGGGGTCTGCAAGTGTCTGGAAGGGTGGGTATGTGTGTTTGCAAGTGTGTGGATGGGTAGGGGGTGTTTGCACGTGTGTGGACATGTGGGGATGCATGTGCAAGTGACAGGAATGGGGATTCCTATTGCTGGGGGCGTTACCGCCACGGTATTCATGGCGGGCGACTGCTGCAAAAAGCCTGGTAGTTTGCTGCCTCCTAACACGGCTGGCAGTCTTAGGCATGCCACCTTCCTTGATGAGGTCACAGCAAGCTTCGCCGGTCCGACCATACTGGCGGGACAGGCGGCATTGTAATGCATTGGTCTTTACCGCCGGGACCACAGCTGTAAGACTGCCACTGTGAAGACCGCCACACTTGTAATGAGGGCCTAAATGTTTTCTAGTGCTTGGAAATCAAAAGTGCCACTCTGGACATCTGGTCGCAATCGACCAGAGCAAAGTCAAAAGTTGAGACCAACCGTGATAGAGCGCTGCTCAGCTACACTGAGCGGGAGGCCTTGGTTAAAGTTTTAGCTTCACACTTAGTCATTTTCTTGAAGAATTTCCTTTGACCGGGATGAGGTTATGAGTTGAGGCTGACCTCACTGGAGCTCTCTTCGGATACGCTGTGCGGAGAGGTATCGGACAAGTTTTGTACGTTCTGATTTAGAAACTTTTTTCAGGATGGAAATCTTCATCCGGCACCAAGTCAAAAGTTAAACCTAACCTCGATGGAGCCCTCCTCGGATACACTGTGCAGGAGGCCACAGTACCATTTTTACCTTTGGACTTAGAAACTTTTCTGGAGCTTTTCTTCCCCGGCATCAGACAATCCTTATCAACAAGCTGATTTTGATGCAACATCATCGGATTGCCGTCCCATGAGCCCCCAGTCAAATCCTGGTAGTCTGGGGCTCTTGATCTTTTCAGCGGGACGAACCTGCAAGTGAGGCCTGCTTGCAGTCAACGTTAGCCGGCTTGACTAAGGACGTTGGGTCGGTCCACTTATGGAGCTTTGTTCAAAAGTTGCTTCAAACTTCCCCAATCTTCTGGATCTTCCTCCAGAAGTATTTTTGAGGTCCTTCAAGAGTCCACAACTCACCTCAATGTTCTGCCATATTTTTCCTTGCTCCTGGGGTGGGAAGCCGGTGGGCACTCCTGTCCAATCATATGCAAGCTACCACCCTCTTGAGTGACCACTTTCTAGGAACTGTGGCAAAAATCAATCCCAGATAGCAACATTCCTTCAAAATCTAAGATGTTAAAAATTCAAGCTTAGAGTTTGGGTCTGGCTGAGTACACCTACTTGTGTGGCTAGGATTCCCTCAACACACCCCTTGCAGCCCTCTCTTAATCTAATCAGGGGCACCCACATGTCTGGGTCTGCAGAAAATGGGGGAGCTGCTGCTGCTGTCCCAAATGCCTTTTACTCCTTTGGAGTCCAGTTTGGTTGCTCTCCCCCAATCCTGTTCTCTGTTCTGCTGAGGCAGATCTCCTCCCACCAGATGCTTCCTTAGTTTCAGCGTAGACCACTTCACACCTCAACAAGACAGTCTGGCTCAGGCTGCCAAAGGCTGACAAATCAGAGAATGGCACTGCAGGACTGAAACTGGTAACTATCAGCAAGAGTTCTAAAACTCTTTCAATGTTCAAGTTATAGTAAATTCAAAAGTGGCAAGTTGTTGGATTTATTCTGACTTTTATTTGACACCAAACATGTTGTATTTAGCTCCTTCCTATGGAAAATAAAACTTTATTATTTTAAAATAAAGTCTCTCCATGTTAGCCTATTGAGCGCATTCACTACAATGGGGAAAACCAAATTTGGCTATTTTTCATTAACTAGGGCTCATGAAACATCTTTTATAAAGTTCCTGCATATAGTTAGTTACACTGCACCCAGCCCTGGATGCACTTGGGGCATAACTTAAGGTTGACTTATATGTAAAAATAAGGGAGCATAGGACTTTAGAAGCACTTTTAATTTGAAAGTCGTATTTGGGGTTAACTTTAACGTAAAAGCAGCCAGCACTTAATTGGTAACTAATTATGTAAATTGATTAACTATGTTTTGGTTACTTTAATTATATCAATTAATAATTCTAGTGAAATTAGTAATATATAGCGTGAGTTGTTTGGTTTGTAGGATACACTGTAGGAAGTTATTTAAATAACATTTTCTGTTAAAATTGCATATTCAATTAATGAATTAATTTTTAAAGTTTTTTTTTAATTGGTAATGAATTAATTACTGTATACATTTTAATGTAACATTTTTATTTAGATAAAATGTTTTTTGTATTATTGTATTAATTGTAAATAAATATACATTTTTGGGGATGGTGCTTGTTTTGGATGGTAGGAAGACAAGCACATTTTGTATTTTTTAATTATTTTTTATTTGTAGCATTGCTGTTACATTGTTATTGTTTTACATCTGTTGTATTTTTCTAATTAGTACATATTTTGATTTGTGAATATTTGTTAGTAATTGTATGTTGCTTACATTGGAGTAGCAATAGTATATTGAATAACAACCATAGGTATGCAGGTTCCATTTGTTAGGATCCTGCATTTTCAGTCTTTGAAAAATATCAAAACATTCCCAAATATTAGAAGAAGACAAGTCACTTACATTGTTGTTGCATGATTCATCATCGGTTTCCCTTCCTCTCAAGAGAGGTAAATACCACCAAGATGGACTCAACCAGTTGTTGGAGTTCTTGATAATAAGTGGGTTTCTGAACGGATACTAGGATCCTGTGGCTAAAACACCCTACAGGTACAACTGAGTATCTTTCTGTTTATTATTGGGTGCGTATGGTGCAGATAAAAGCAGTTATTTTGTATTGTGTTTCTTAATACATTGATTCATACATCATCATAGCAACAGTAGAGTGGGAACAGTAAATCTAACTCCCGTAAATTATGACAATTTATATTTTCTTGATTACACTGGACTGGAATAGTAAATTAAACTCCTCCAAAATAAAAATAAATTCCCTTCTATTACTTATTTGAAGTAGAAATAGTAAAGGTAACCCATCCAAAGCCCAACACATTCCCTGCTTTTGCTTATGTTGTACTGGGAATTATAAATGTAACCCCTCTAAACTACAAAGGTTGTCCTACATTTGTTTAAACTGGAGCTAGATTATTTGAACTGACTTGTTTGAAGTCCAACACTTTTACTAGTGTTTTTTTTTTTTCTTATTGTTTTTATTTAGTTAATTTTGTGTATTTTGAGTATATTGTTTTTTAAAAGATATAGGCCCTCATTTGGACCTTGGCGGGCGGAGGAGGCCGCCCGCCAAAGTCCCGCCGTCAAAATACCGTACCGCGGTCGCAAGACCGCGGCGGGTATTTTGACTTTTCCCCTGGGCTGACGGGCGGCCGCCAAAAGGCCGCCCGCCAGCCCAGGGGAAAACGACCTTCCCACCATGAAGCCGGCTCGTAATCGAGCCGGCGGAGTGGGAAGGTCCGACGGGTGCTACGGCACCCGTCGCGTATTTCACTGTCTGCTATGCAGACAGTGAAATACTAGCGGGGCCCTCTTACGGGGGCCCCTGCAGTGCCCATGCCATTGGCATGGGCACTGCAGGGGCCACCAGGGGCCCCGCGACCCCCCCTACCGCCATCCGGTTCCCGGCGGGAGAACCGCCGGGAACTGGATGGCGGTAGGGGGGGTCGGAATCCCCTCGGCGGCGCAGCTAGCTGCGCCGCCTTGGAGGATTCCAATGGGCGGTGGTACACTGGCGGGAGACCGCCAGTGTTGCCGGTCCGACCGCGGCTTTACCGCCGCTGTCGGAATGCCCATTGGAGCACCGCCGGCTTGTCGGCGGTGCTCCCGCGGTCCACCAACCCGGCGGTCATTGACCGCCGCGGTTGGAATGAGGGCCATTTTGTTTTAATTATATATTTTTTAATGTTTGCTTGATTTTTCTTAATTGTAATGTAACATATTGTAAACAAGACTTATAAAGTGCAATATATGGTCAAAATAGCTTCTAGGTGCTAAGAATTTCAATGAAAGTTGGCGGAAAGTAACTTAATAGGAAAATTAACAAGCTAGAAAAAGGAAAGTCTTTTTGGAATCTTGTAAAGATTGGAAGTATCATGGAGCATTAAAGAAAATTGGTTCTATATCTTGAAGGGCTTATACTGAGGCACAACAGCCACCTTGCTGTGTGAGCAAACATTTGGGAAGAAGCAAGAGGTAAGCATCCACTGACCTCAATGATCTAGAAAGAGTATAAAACGGGAACATCTTCTTCAAACTGCAGGGACTTATTGCAAAAATTGTTTGATAATAATGAGTTGGAATTTTAAATTGAACGCTTTCATTAATGTGCACCTAATGAACATCCCTGAGCTTGGAAGAAATGGAGTAGAGTATAGGAAGATTGAGTAGAAGTCTATATTTTGTATGAACTGTTGTTTGTTCTAATAGTACAAGTAAAACCAAGATATAACACAATGAAATAATCAAGCTTTGATGTGACAAGTGCATGCACAATCATTTTCCTATGTGGTAAAGGTAAGAAGTGCAAGATCTTTCTGAGGTTTTTAATCATTCCAAAGCAGGAGGCGGGGTACCACAATAACTTGATGCCTAAAGGAAAGTCGATGGTCGAATTTAACTCCAAGATTCTGCTTTAAGAGAAGCATGGCCAAATTCAATAAGCCACCAGAGGTCGTATCATATATGTTTTTTTTCCAATCAGTTATTATCTCTTCTGGGAATTAAGTTTCAAGGAATAGTTGTTTGGATATTAAAAAACTGATATTAAGCATTGCATGAACCTAGTTTGACAAGAGTCATTCTCCTCAGTTAATCAGATGAACCATTGAGTGTCATCATAATATGACAACATTTCAAACCCAAAGCTATGGATAAGGGTTGCCAGACAGAGTATATAGATGTTAAAGAGCACAGGGCTCAAACAAGATCCTTGTTACACCCAGCAGCTCAGATGTACTTGGCTCAAGGAGAAAGGTGGAAGGTGGCTCATTTGAGATCTCTTTGCAAGGAAAATAGTGATCCAAGCCAAAACTGTATCAACACTATAGGAGGCTGTCCTGGTTTGTAGTGGGTACTAAAGGTACTTACACCTTATACCAGGTCTAGTTATGCCTTATTAGTGAAATGTAGTCACTGTCTAAAAGCCAGGCTGTCTAGAGGTAGCTGTAGGTAGAGCAGCCAAGGCTGAATTAGGATAAAAGCATAGCTCTTGCAATACCACTGTAGTCACACAGTACTTACACGCATGAAAGACAATACTCAGTGTTACAAAAACAAAGGTATTTTATTTTAGTCACACAATGCCATAAATACTTTGTAGGCTATATACCCTTAGGAGGTAAGTAAATTACACAATATATAGACTAGTAACCAGAAAAAGCTCAGTACACAGTAGGAAAACAGTGCAAGTAGTGTAAAACTCAATAGGTTGCAATGGGCCTAGGGGGAACCCAAACCATATACTAAAATAGTGGAATGCAAAAGTCAGTTTCCCACCTAGGCAAGTGTAGTGTGTAGAGGGGTGCTGGGAGTGTAAAGGGAAGTAATGTACCCCACCCCAGAGCCCGAGAAAGCAGGAGTAAAACACAGCAAGTTTCCTAAAACACACTAGAAGTCGTGATAGAAGAAAGAAGAGACAGCCAGACACCAACAATGGATTCCTGGACCTGAAGACATGTGGAAGAAGGGGACCAAGTCCAAGAACCACTGAAGAGTCCAGGGAGAACAGAAGAACCTGCTAACCCAGATGAAGGTACAAAATGGAACCACCGGTGAGAAGACAAAGTCAGTATTGCACCAAAGACGACAGATGCAGGTTCCTGGTTGGTGCAGAAGATGTCCCACACTGAATGGATGAATGCAGTCTGGTTTGCGTCACTGGATTCTGCCAAAAGGCCTTGACACACGCAAAGCTCACGGTTAGTAGAAAATGGCTCCGTACTGGGACCAGGAGGAGGAGCCAGAGGGGGTTCTCAGAAACTCAGAGATCCCTCAGGAGACCAGGCAGTGCGCACAGGAGTCCCACAGCATGGGGACAAAGGAGTGGCAAATGGAGGCCCACGCAGGACGACACAAAGGATTCCCACACCGCCTGAGAACCACTCAGGAAGCTGTGCATTGCAGGATGGAGTGCAGGGGGCCTAAGCTTTGCTATGCAGGAAGAACATCTGGGAAGATCACACACAAGCCTTAGCAACTTCAAGTCACGTGCTGCACAAGGTACTGGCTTGCATGGGGAGGCAAGCCCTTACCTCCACCAAAGTTGGACATCTAAACAATGGGCCTGCCGGAGTCACTTTAGTCCACCACCCATGTTGCTGGGTCCATGTCTGTCTTCTGGAGAGGGGGTCCAAGCCACTGGTCATCGCTGCAGAGAGGTGCTTGCTGAAGCAGGGAGGTGACTTCTTCACTCCACAGGAGATTCCTTCAGTTCTTCTGGTGCAGGCTGAGGACTGGCAATCCTCAGAGGATGCACGACCTGAAAACTGTTGCAGTTGCTGGCAAGAGCTGAAGATACAATGTTGCAGAAGACATCTTAGCTTCTTTGTTGCAGTTTTGTAGAGTCCCTGGAGAGGTCAGTGATTGATCCATCAGTAGAACATGAAGTAAAGGATGCAGAGGATTCCTACTTGTTAGACATGACAGCCTTAGGGTGGTCACCCCTAACTTTTTGCCTGCCTCCCTCCACTTGTTGGACACTGTTTTTGCTGGTTTTTAGACTCTGCACACTTTACCACTGCTAACCAGTGCTAAAGTGCATATGCTCTCTCCCTTTAAACATGTTAACCTTGAATCACACCAAATTGGACTATTTGATTTACTTATAAGTCCCTAGTAGAGTGCAATATATGTGCCCAGGGCCTGTAGATTAAATGCTACTAGTGGGCCTGCAGCACTGGTTGTGCCACCCACGTTAGTAGTTTCTAACACTACTGGAGTCTTGCAATAAGAGTCTGAAGAAACACCCAGAGGAGAGACCCTAACTAGCCCTGAGAGGGATATTGATCACATAACCATGTATGCACCTATCAGGAGGGGTCTCTAACGTCGCCTGCTGGCACTGGCCACTCAGATGCTCCCAAAATGCCCCACAACTTGGAATCCAGTATGGCAAAACACAGAGACACTCTGGAGGAGCTCTCGGCACCACCCCTGGGGTGGTGATAGACAGGGGAGTGATCACTCCCCTTTCCTTTGGTCTGTTTTGCACCAGTGCAGGAACTGGGGGTCCCTGAACTGGTGTAGACTGTATTATGCAAGGAGGGTAGCATCTGTGCCCTTGAAAGCATTTCCAGAGGCTCTGGGAAGACACCCTTCCCATGCCTGTAACACCTATTTCCAAAGGTAGAGGGTGTAACACCCCTCTCCTAAAGGAAATGCATTATTCTGCCCTCCTGGGATTGAGCTGCCCAATCTCCAGGAGGACAGAGGCCTGTATGTGAGGTGGCAGCAGCTGGGGCTGCAGTGAAAACCTCAGAAGACTGGTATGGCAATACTGGGGGTCCATGGTGGAGCCCCGAGGGTGCATGGAATTGTGCAACCAATATTGGTTCAGTATCAGGGTACAGTTCCCAGTTGTTAGACGCCTTACATGGCCATATTTGGAATTACCATTGTGAAGCTGTACATAGTATCAACCTATGTGTAGGGCACACTTAAAATGACATCCCCTCACTCATGAAGTCCAAGCAAATGGGCCTGGACAATGTGGGGGCACCTCTGCTAGTACAGGGGTGCCCTCTCACACAGGTACTTTGCACCTAGCCTTCAGGGTCTGAAGGCCTGACATATAGGTAATTTATAAATGAGCTGGAGCAGTGAAAATGGCTGTGAAAAAGTGCATGCACTATTTCACACAGGCTGCAATGACAGTCCTGTAGAAGCCTTTTTATAGGCTCCTTATGGGTGGCAAAAGAAATGCTGCAGCCCATAAGGATCCCCTGGAAACCCAATGCCCTGGGTACCTAGGTGCCATATACTAGGGACTTATAATAGGGGGCCAGTATGCCAATTTGGAGTGAAATACTGGATTACCAGTATGTAAGAACAAATTTGGAACCAGAGAGAGCATAAGCACAGGAGTTCTGGTTAGCAGGACTCCAGTGACACAGTTAAGCAAACTGATAAAAATCAGTGCAACCGACTGACAAGTAGGCCACAAACCACGAGCACTGTAGTCCTAGCTTGCAGGATCCCAGTGACACAGTTAAAACACACTGACAAACACTGGCAAACAGGCCAAAAATGGGGGTAACCATGCTAGAAAGAAGCTACTTTCTCACAAACACCTATCTCTATAATACTTTGAAGGAGGTTGGAAAGACATACAGTGTCAACAGCTTAGGATAAAATGGGGAAATAAACTCTAGTTCTTCATGTTCTCTCTGCAGCATATGATACCACAACAGGCTTATGAAAAGACCAAAAGAGTGGGCAGACTTCTCTGAATCAGTCTTAAAATTGATTCAGTCTTCCTTCTTAGTACAATCTAACAATTGTTAAATGGAACAGAAGTGACGTCAAGATGACAAGAGATATACTACACAGTTCCTCACTCATACTGCTATTTTTCAACATTTGCATGCTCCTTTTGGCCCATGTGCTAGAGCACCCTTAGCTTTATCTCCAAATGAATGATGATAATACCAATCCACTTTTCAACAAATTAAAGTGTTACATCATCATAGGTGGCCTAGCCCACACCTACTATTGGATAAAAGAAAATGCTCTGCATCTGAATAAACTTGATGCTCAATTGTGAATTTGCCTTGAAAAAACAAAAGACAAGAGGTGTTTGGCAAAACAGGAGCAGTTGGTTTAAATAAACACTATGGCCGGGAAAACAGTTACAGAAACGGGGTCTGAGGACTGTCTCAAAGTACAATTGATCTGAGAAGTGTTTTATACATTTCTCTGGGCATCATAAAACAATTACAGCATTCCTTTTAGGTAAAGAATGTGGGCCATTGTCTGAGAGTTGCAAAGAAGGTCCCTGATAACAAATGCAGGAGGGCCTCATGTCCAGATGTCCGTCATAAGGGGCACGTGATCCCTGCGTGTTACTGTGTAGTGCCCAGAGGTGTAAGTGAACATCACCTCTCACTTCTTTCAGATACCATCGGTGTTAGAAACCAATAGCACTGAGAAAACCCTTTAAGCCAAAAAACGAGACTGAGGTGCCAGCCCTATATCCAACCTATGGCCCATGCATACCACTCTGTTATACCCTGTGGTCCAAGCAGTGAGTCCCCAACCCTGTATCACACCCATGGGACAAGCGGACCATCTGTGTTACGTTCATTGGTCTAAGCGAACAGCACCTCTCACCCTTGGCCCATGCATACCATCTGTGTTACGCCAAGTGGTCCAAGTGACAAATAACATTCACCTTTTCAAACATGCTGACTATCAAAAAAAGGTGACATCCCTGGGAGTGCCTCTTAGGTTGTCTTGCTTCAACTCAGTTTCAACACATAAAATAGGTAACATGTCAGATTTTTGCCAGTGTGAGGATGCTCAGTTTACATTTTTGCACTTCTTCCTAATTTGCCATATGTCAAATGCTGGGACTAAGGCTATGATCTAGTCTCTTGCCCTGTGATGGCAGCTTCTGGCAGACCTCTGTCCCACAGATTCAGCAGAACTTCCAATCTGATGCAACATTTTCTCACCTTTCTTGTCGCGCAAATATGAATCCATCTGGTGGGGTCCCCTTGCTTCAGCTGCATTCGGGTACTAGGTACTAATCAGCTCCTATGTGGCTCACCAAAAGTTTGCTTAAATGTGCAAAAGATGTTTAGCAAAACAGGAAGTGTTGGTTTCATTGAACATTATAGCTGGGAGAACAGTTACAGAAAAGGGGTCTGAGGACTGTCTCAAAGTACAAATGATCTGAGCGGAGTTTATACATTTCTATCGTCATCATAAAACAATTACAGAATTCCTTTTCAGCTAAAGAATGTGGGCCATTGTCTTCTAGTTAAATATGGTACTTGATCACAAATGGACCTCCACCATGTGTGGACACATTAAGGGCCAGTGGGTAATGTGTCCTCATGTCCGGCATGAGGGGCATGTGATTGCTGCGTGTTATTGTGTGTGTTGTGTTTTGATTGGCTGTCTGTTCCTTACTTCATTTGGCGTCTAACTTCATGGCATTTTGGTAACACATTAACCCCTCTGCCCATGAGTACTCTATTGGGGCCAATTTCCTTGGACAATTGTGGTGCTGCTGTGCCTATCTGTGTGATTGATCTGAGTTTCCTATTCATACATTTGGCTGCCAGCTACGTCCCACCCCACCTGTGACCTGTCAATCAATAACTTCAGGCCTTGATCTCAGAGCCTGCCTGACCATGTAATTCTGAGACGGGGTGGATGGAAAGTTCATGATGTGTGAATTGGGTAATAGTGGTTCATTTTTTTTATAATAGTGGTTAGTTTTTATACTTGAGTGTATCATTGTGCATATACCAACTTTTTCAATATTAACAAACTAAAACCTAAATGCTGGAGCTAAGTAGAGTAGACAAAGACAAACTTCCATTGGAATTACCCAAGATCCTCAATCACACATCACCCAGATTTCAGACAGTCAAAAACAGGATTTAATCGTTGATGCAAAGCATTTAAATCATATAAAAAACTATATTGTAATTAATGGCATAAAGCTAAAACTGTTCTTTAGTCAGAGCCATCCTGCCACTTATGCAAATGAGCTGTCAAGAGCCCTAATAGACGGTCACATATCCTTTGAAAGGTAGCCTACTGAGGACTTCCAAAACGTTTGCTGGCAGCCTGCAAAGGGAGATCAATTGTGTATTTAAAGGGGCATATTTATACTCCGTTTGCGCCGGATATGCGTCATTTTTTTTAAGGCAAATTCGACGCAAAACTAACTCCATATTTATACTCTGGCGTTAGACGCGTCTAGCGCCAAAGTCCATGGAGTTTGCGTCACTTTTTAGCGTGGACACCTACTTTGCTTTAATGATATGCAAGGTAGGCGTTCCCGTCTAAAAAATTGACTCCGAGGCATGTGCACCGTATTTACACTCCCGGGCAAAAATCACGCCCGGGAGTGGGTGGGTCAAAAAAAATGACGTCCAGCCGCTTTTGCGTCATTTTTTAGCACCTGGTCAGGGCAGGCGTTAAGGGACCTCTGGGCTCGGAAGGAGCCCAGAGGTGCCCTCCCATGCCCCCAGGGACCCCCCTGTCACCCTTGCCCACCCCAGGAGGACGCCCAAGGATGGAGGGACCCATCCCAGGGAACATAAGGTAAGTTCAGGTAAGTATTATAATTTTTTTTTTTTTGTGGCATAGGGGGGCCTGATTTGTGCCCCCCTACATGCCACTATGCCCAATGACCATGCCCAGGGGACAGAAGTCCCCTGGGCATGGCCATTGGGCAAGGGGGCATGACTCCTGTCTTTGCCAAGACAGGAGTCATTTCAATGGAGGTTGGGAGTCGAAAAAAAATGGCGCAAATCGGGTTGAGGCGATAATTTTGCCTCAGCCTGACTTGCCCCATTTTTTGGCGCCCCAGCTCCATATTCCCCTATGCCGGCGCTGCCTGGTGTACGTCATTTTTTTTGACGCACACCAGGCAGCGCCGCCGGCTAACGTCATTGAATAAATACGGCGCCCGCATGGCGCTTCAGAATGGCGTTAGCCGGCGTTAACTTTTTCGACGCACAACTGCGTTGGCGCAGTTGTGCGTCGAAAAGTATAAATATGGCCCAAAGTCTCTCCCAAACTCCAAAAACTCAAGCATACAAAACAAGCCTTGAAAGCTTCCATCGTCTTCCAGTGGAATCCATGCTTAAATTCCAAATCCTGTGCACCAGTTACAGGATCTATTCAGACAAAGAGCCCATCTACACCCTATGCAGCAAAATATGCTCAAACCAATTCATGCTTTAGAACACACTCTCTGAGAGCAGAACAGTCATCCCCAGTTCAAACAAGACATGATGACTCAATGCTTTAGAAAGACATTCTCTGGGAAGAATAAGAGCAGCTTTGAAGGAACACTGAATATAGTTGTTTTATCTTGAGTTTGCTTGTATTCTAACTCTTACTTCCTATGCCACAGCAGACTCCACAACTGTACAAGTCTGATGGTTTCTGAAACAATAACTAAACAAATAATATATCAATAATTACATAAACCAATAAATAATTAAATACCTTAAATGCATGAATATGACAACTTTAAGGAATTCTACTGATGTCTGGATTAGACTAGTTAAGTGTTAGAAAATTACAGAAAATGATGGCTTCATAAAACATATCTATCTCTTTTGCTTGAGTTGCCAACAAATCTACAGGATCATACATTCCTCCCTCTCTCTGCTGAGCCCCGTAACAAGAGTGTTCCTATATATTTAATGATATAATTCAACCAAGGATTTTTTTCACTATCCACTCTAAGAGTGCATGAGACACCACACACTACTGAAAAACAACTGATAAAAAGTTAATTTATGACCACTCTGTAAAAGAAGTATGGATACATTATAAATACATGGTGAGCTGAATCCTCATCAAACTCCAAATTTGGAAAGAGTCTGGTCCAAAAATAGTTAGCAAACTGAACACAGCCCAGTCAATAGAATAATTCACCTTTGACTCTTATGGGGATACAAAATGTGGATTAATCAATACTGGTGTTTTCAGTCAACATGAGGAAGGAGGCAGCAGAATGTGCAGGCATGCGTAACCTCATATATGGATGCCCTTCAGAGGGGGTCGTTTTTCATAGACACAACAACACACTATGATCCTGTTATGAAATTAACCTCTTTGGTGTGTGTTTCGCCATAGGCCGGCACACAAAACACCCTCCCTAATGTGGGTTATGTCCATTGGCCAAACCAGGGAGGGGTTTAAAAATCCTCTGGTGCACAAATTTAACAAAAAACCCTGGAGAGACACAGAAGGGCTTCCGTGTTTCTCCTTTCCCTCATCAATCTGTGACATCAGCACTTGTTTTCCTGAATGGAGAGGAAAAGCAGCAGGTAAGGACATTCTCTACTCTGGTGGGGAAAACAGGCCCAAGAGGACCTCCCCAGCTTTCAGGGAGGCCTCGCTTGAAAAGGGAGAATCTCCCCTTTCAAATGAGGCCTTCCTTAAAGAGTTTTCTTGCATGGATCAAGGCCACGTTGTGATTCAGGGCCGGGAAACCCCACTAGACACCAGGCATTTACTCTGGGGGGTTGGCCCGTGTAGGAATGCCGATAAAAAAAAAAGAAATACGTTTGTTTACCTCTGGGGGGTGGCACAAGGGGTTAAAAATAAAAAAATATATATATAAAAAAAAAAATATATATATATATATATATATATATATATTTGTCAATGCAACTGTTATGTCCCTGTGATCGGCCCCCAGGGAAACCACACACACATATAAAAGCAATCTTTTTACATATACATATGGAAAGAGAGACACTCTCTCTGTCTCTCTCTCTAAATATATATATATTTTTTATATATATTTTTTTCTTTTTAACCCCTTGTGCCACCCCCCAGAGGTAAACAAACGTATTTCTTTTTTTTTTATTGCCATTCTATATATATATATATATAGAGAGAGAGAGAGAGAAAGAGAGAGACAGCGAGAGAGAGGTATATGTTTTTAGCTTTAGTTTTTAGGCAACAATAAAAATGTCAAGATAACTCTTGGGATTGTGTGTCTGCTGGAGAAAGAGTTCAGACTTTTCTCTATTGACAATTTTGATGCTTTAAAGTAGCGCAGAAGGTTTATATGTGGATTAGTAAAGCCAGCCTTTATCTGCACTTTAAAACAAATCAAATGAATCTACGAGGGGGTCTATGGAGAGATGAATGCCACTTTTGCTGGGTAGTAGTGAAAGAATCTGAGGAGGAGGTCACGGGAGGGCGGGGCACCAAAAGTGATTTTCGCACTGGAAGCCACCAGTACTAAAGGCTGTGACGATGGATGTGTGGCAAGGTGAAGTAATAGTGTGTCTTTTATGTTTGCATCAGTGTCTTCAGAGAATCTGCTGTTTGAAGGAAGAAGCGAAGATAAGGTGACTGACATTTACTGTTGCGCACATCACTCACACATACCCACCAGCAATTTTATGACCATATCTGCCTTCTATGTAGGCTAGTGCTTTAGAGGGACAGTTTAGCCACTAGCAGAAATGGGGTCTTGTTGGATGACTGCTGCTCAAGCCCTAACTCAGGTTATGGAGGACAGCTCTGATGTAGGATCATAGACTGAGACAGCAGATACTGAGATAGCAGCCAAGAGAGAAAACAGTCCTGCTGCCCCTTCACAAGCACAGTATGTACAGCAGGACAGGAGCAGTTTAGCCGAACCCAGAAAGGAGGTTTGTGTGGCAACAAGCACGTACAGAGTGCTACCTTCGCAGCTCCCAAATTTAGTTCAGCCCCAAATTCCACCTTTTACTGGTGTTGCAGGATGTAAAGTTGATTCAGCTAACTTTTTGCCAATTGACTACATACATCTCTTTTTGGATGTTGACTTCCTTCAGCAAATTGTGCAGCAAACAAATCTGGGTGCCAAACAATTTCTGAGGGCACATGAAGGCACTCTAGGGTCCCAATCTGATGCACACCAGTGGACTCCCACTTTGCTGGCTGAGTAGAAGATATTTTTGGGCCTTACGCTCAAAATAGGGTTAGTGCAGAAACTCAGCTTGCAGTCCTACTAGACGAGTCACACGGTTTGGGTAACCCCCTTCTTCGCACCATATATGAGCAGAGATTGTTTTTTGCTATTGCAGTGCATGCTGCATTCAATGAAAATTCTGCTGCATTGCCCCGGGACCATCCAGACCAATGCAGGTTGTTCAAAATTCCACCTGTAGTGAAACATTTGTCTGCCAGGGTTCCAGAGATCTATACTTTTAGAAAGAATATAGCAGTTGATGAACCCTTGATCCTGTACAAAGGGGGGGGGGCTGTTGTTCAGGCAGTACATTGCAAGCAAAGGATCTTGCTATGGCATCAAGCTGTGAATGCTGTGTAGGAGCTCTACTGGCTATGTTTACAGCTTGAGACTGTGTACAGGGAAGGACTTCACTCTAAACCATGTAGGTTGCCCTCCCACGCTAGGGGTCAGAGGGATGATTGTGTGGGAGCTTGTCCAGCCACTCTTTCACAAGGGTTATAACTTTTATGTGGACAATTTCTTTACAGGAATAGAGCTGTTCAGTGAGCGTTACAAAGCTGGCTCTGTGGCCTGTGGTTCAGTTTGTTGTTACTGCAAAGTATTCCCTCAGGAGTTTTTTTGCAAGAAGCTCCAGAAATCCCACAGTACTGAGTTGCGTTCCAATTAACTGCTTTCAGTTAAGTTCTCAGATAGGTGTAGTGTATGTGCTCACTACAATTTATGATGAGAGCACTTCCCCATCATGGTTTTGTGTCAGATGGCCGAAGTCCACAAGCCCACCTGTATACTGGATTACAATAAGTACATGGGTAGATTGGACAAGAACAACCAGGTTCTTCAACCCTACAATGCAAGTTGTAAAACTAGCAATTGGTACAAGAAACTGTTTAACCACTTGATCCAGATGGCAACATATGTTGTTTATTGTCAGACAACCACAGGAAGACTGTGATTGGAAACCTCACGGTTGCTACAGAAGCAGCAGCCACCACTTCATATGGTCTGGAGGATGTGACAAGGCTGCAAGAGTGACACTTTGTTGATTGCATTCCTAAAAGACCCAAAAAGTATGGACCATGTCATTGACGTAAAGTGTGCTCGAAGCAGGGAAAGAAGCATACTGATAAAAATCAGTGCAACAGACTGACAAGTAGGCCACAAACCACGAGCACTGTAGTCCTAGCTTGCAGGATCCCAGTGACACAGTTAAAACACACTGACAAACACTGGCAAACAGGCCAAAAATGGGGGTAACCATGCTAGAAAGAAGCTACTTTCTCACAAACACCTATCTCTATAATACTTTGAAGGAGGTTAGAGAGACATTCAGTGTCAACAGCTTAGGATAAAATGGGGAAATAAACTCTAGTTCTTCATGTTCTCTCTGCAGCATATGATACCACAACAGGCTTATGAAAAGACCAAAAGAGTGGGCAGACTTCTCTGAATCAGTCTTAAAATTGATTCAGTCTTCCTTCTTAGTACAATCTAACAATTGTTAAATGGAACAGAAGTGACGTCAAGATGACAAGAGATATACTACACAGTTCCTCACTCATACTGCTATTTTTCAACATTTGCATGCTCCTTTTGGCCCATGTGCTAGAGCACCCTTAGCTGTATCTCCAAATGAATGATGATAATACCAATCCACTTTTCAACAAATTAAAGTGTTACATCATCATAGGTGGCCTAGCCCACACCTACTATTGGATAAAAGAAAATGCTCTGCATCTGAATAAACTTGATGCTCAATTGTGAATTTGCCTTGAAAAAACAAAAGACAAGAGGTGTTTGGCAAAACAGGAGCAGTTGGTTTAAATAAACACTATGGCCGGGAAAACAGTTACAGAAACGGGGTCTGAGGACTGTCTCAAAGTACAATTGATCTGAGAAGTGTTTTATACATTTCTGTGGGCATCATAAAACAATTACAGCATTCCTTTTAGGTAAAGAATGTGGGCCATTGTCTGAGAGTTGCAAAGAAGGTCCCTGATAACAAATGCAGGAGGGCCTCATGTCCAGATGTCCGTCATAAGGGGCACGTGATCCCTGCGTGTTACTGTGTAGTGCCCAGAGGTCTAAGTGAACATCACCTCTCACTTCTTTCAGATACCATCGGTGTTAGAAACCAATAGCACTGAGAAAACCCTTTTAGCCAAAAAACGAGACTGAGGTGCCAGCCCTATATCCAACCTATGGCCCATGCATACCACTCTGTTATACCCTGTGGTCCAAGCAGTGAGTCCCCAACCCTGTATCACACCCATGGGACAAGCGGACCATCTGTGTTACGTTCATTGGTCTAAGCGAACAGCACCTCTCACCCTTGGCCCATGCATACCATCTGTGTTACGCCAAGTAGTCCAAGTGACAAATAACATTCACCTTTTCAAACATGCTGACTATCAAAAAAGGTGACATCCCTGGGAGCGCCTCTGAGGTTGTCTTGCTTCAACTCAGTTTCAACACATAAAATAGGTAACATGTCAGATTTTTGCCACTGTGAGGATGCTCAGTTTACATTTTTGCACTTCTTCCTAATTTGCCATATGTCAAATGCTGGGACTAAGGCTATGATCTAGTCTCTTGCCCTGTGATGGCAGCTTCTGGCAGACCTCTGTCCCACAGATTCAGCAGAACTTCCAATCTGATGCAAATTTTCTCACCTTTCTTGTCGCGCAAATATGAATCCATCTGGTGGGGTCCCCTTGCTTCAGCTGCATTCGGGTACTAGGTACTAATCAGCTCCTATGTGGCTCACCAAAAGTTTGCTTAAATGTGCAAAAGATGTTTAGCAAAACAGGAAGTGTTGGTTTCATTGAACATTATAGCTGGGAGAACAATTACAGAAAAGGGGTCTGAGGACTGTCTCAAAGTACAAATGATCTGAGCGGAGTTTATACATTTCTATCGTCATCATAAAACAATTACAGAATTTCTTTTCAGCTAAAGAATGTGGGCCATTGTCTTCTAGTTAAATATGGTACTTGATAACAAATGGACCTCCACCATGTGTGGACACATTAAGGGCCAGTGGGTAATGTGTCCTCATGTCCGGCATGAGGGGCATGTGATTGCTGCGTGTTATTGTGTGTGTTGTGTTTTGATTGGCTGTCTGTTCCTTACTTCATATGGCGTCTAACTTCATGGCATTTTGGTAACACATTAACCCCTCTGCCCATGAGTACTCTATTGGGGCCAATTTCCTTGGACAATTGTGGTGCTGCTGTGCCTATCTGTGGGATTGATCTGAGTTTCCTATTCATACATTTGGCTGCCACCCCACCTGTGACCTGTCAATCAATAACTTCAGGCCTTGATCTCAGAGCCTGCCTGACCATGTAATTCTGAGACGGGGTGGATGGAAAGTTCATGATGTGTGAATTGGGTAATAGTGGTTCATTTTTTTTATAATAGTGGTTAGTTTTTATACTTGAGTGTATCATTGTGCATATACCAACTTTTTCAATATTAACAAACTAAAACCTAAATGCTGGAGCTAAGTAGAGTAGACAAAGACAAACTTCCATTGGAATTACCCAAGATCCTCAATCACGAATCACCCAGATTTCAGACAGTCAAAAACAGGATTTAATCGTTGATGCAAATCATTTAAATCATATAAAAAACTATATTGTAATTAATGGCATAAAGCTAAAACTGTTCTTTAGTCAGAGCCATCCTGCCACTTATGCAAATGAGCTGTCAAGAGCCCTAATAGATGGTCACATATACTTTGAAAGGTAGCCTATTGAGGACTTCCAAAACGTTTGCTGGCAGCCTGCAAAGGGAGAACAATTGTGTATTCAAAGGGGCATATTTATACTCCGTTTGCGCCGGATTTGCGTCGTTTTTTTTTACGCAAATTCGACGCAAAACTAACTCCATATTTATACTCTGGCGTTAGACGCATCTAGCGCCAAAGTCCATGGAGTTTGCGTCACTTTTTAGCGTGGACACCTACTTTGCTTTAATGATATGCAAGGTAGGCGTTCCCGTCTAAAAAATTTACTCCGAGGCATGTGCACCGTATTTACACTCCCGGGCAAAAATCACGCCCGGGAGTGGGCGGGTCAAAAAAAATGACGTCCAGCCGCTTTTGCGTAATTTTTTAGCACCTGGTCAGGGCAGGCGTTAAGGGACCTCTGGGCTCGGAAGGAGCCCAGAGGTGCCCTCCCATGCCCCCAGGGACCCCCCCTGTCACCCTTGCCCACCCCAGGAGGACGCCCAAGGATGGAGGGACCCATCCCAGGGAACATAAGGTAAGTTCAGGTAAGTATTAATTTTTTTTTTTTTTGTGGCATAGGGGGGCCTGATTTGTGCCCCCCTACATGCCACTATGCCCAATGACCATGCCCAGGGGACAGAAGTCCCCTGGGCATGGCCATTGGGCAATGGGGCATGACTCCTGTCTTTGCCAAGACAGGAGTCATTTCAATGGAGGTTGGGAGTCGAAAAAAATGGCGCAAATCGGGTTGAGGCGATAATTTTGCCTCAGCCTGACTTGCCCCATTTTTTGGCGCCCCAGCTCCATATTCCCCTACGCCGGCGCTGCCTGGTGTACGTCATTTTTTTTGACGCACACCAGGCAGCGCCGCCGGCTAACGTCATTGAATAAATACGGCGCCCGCATGGCGCTTCAGAATGGCGTTAGCCGGCGTTAACTTTTTCGACGCACAACTGCGTTGGCGCAGTTATGCGCCGAAAAGTATAAATATGGCCCAAAGTCTCTCCCAAACCCCAAAAACTCAAGCATACAAAACAAGCCTTGAAAGCTTCCATCGTCTTCCAGTGGAATCCATGCTTAAATTCCAAATCCTGTGCACCAGTTACAGGATCTATTCAGACAAAGAGCCCATCTACACCCTATGCAGCAAAATATGCTCAAACCAATTCATGCTTTAGAACACACTCTCTGAGAGCAGAACAGTCATCCCCAGTTCAAACAAGACATGATGACTCAATGCTTTAGAAAGACATTCTCTGGGAAGAATAAGAGCAGCTTTGAAGGAACACTGAATAGAGTTGTTTTATCTTGAGTTTGCTTGTATTCTAACTCTTACTTCCTATGCCACAGCAGACTCCTCAACTGTACAAGTCTGATGGTTTCTGAAACAATAACTAAACAAATAATATATCAATAATTACATAAACCAATAAATAATTAAATACCTTAAATGCATGAATATGACAACTTTAAGGAATTCTACTGATGTCTGGATTAGACTAGTTAAGTGTTAGAAAATTACAGAAAATGATGGCTTCATAAAACATATCTATCTCTTTTGCTTGAGTTGCCAACAAATCTACAGGATCATACATTCCTCCCTCTCTCTGCTGAGCCCAGTAACAAGAGTGCTCCTATATTTTTAATGATATAATTCAACCAAGGAATTTTTTCACTATCCACTCTAAGAGTGCATGAGACACCACACACTACTGAAAAACAACTGATAAAAAGTTAATTTATGACCACTCTGTAAAAGAAGTATGGATACATTATAAATACATGGTGAGCTGAATCCTCATCAAACTCCAAATTTGGAAAGAGTCTGGTCCAAAAATAGTTAGCAAACTGAACACAGCCCAGTCAATAGAATAATTCACCTTTGACTCTTATGGGGATACAAAATGTGGATTAATCAATACTGGTGTTTTCAGTCAACATGAGGAAGGAGGCAGCAGAATGTGCAGGCATGCGTAACCTCATATATGGATGCCCTTCAGAGGGGGTCGTTTTTCATAGACACAACAACACACTATGATCCTGTTATGAAATTAACCTCTTTGGTGTGTGTTTCGCCATAGGCCGGCACACAAAACACCCTCCCTAATGTGGGTTATGTCCATTGGCCAAACCAGGGAGGGGTTTAAAAATCCTCTCGTGCTGTGCACCAGAGGGTTTTTTTAACAAAAAACCCTGGAGAGACACAGAAGGGCTTCCGTGTTTCTCCTTTCCCTCATCAATCTGTGACATCAGCACTTGTTTTCCGGAATGGAGAGGAAAAGCAGCAGGTAAGGACATTCTCTACTCTGGTGGGGAAAACAGGCCCAAGAGGACCTCCCCAGCTTTCAGGGAGGCCTCGCTTGAAAAGGGAGAATCTCCCCTTTCAAATGAGGCCTTCCTTAAAGAGTTTTCTTGCATGGATCAAGGCCACGTTGTGATTCAGGGCCGGGAAACCCCACTAGACACCAGGCATTTACTCTGGGGGGTTGGCCCGTGTAGGAATGCCGATAAAAAAAAAAGAAATACGTTTGTTTACCTCTGGGGGGTGGCACAAGTGGTTAAAAATAAAAATATATATATAAAAAAAAAAATATATATATATATATATATATATATATTTGTCAATGCAACTGTTATGTCCCTGTGATCGGCCCCCAGGGAAACCACACACACATATAAAAGCAATCTTTTTACATATACATATGGAAAGAGAGACACTCTCTCTGTCTCTCTCTCTAAATATATATATATTTTTTATATATTTGTTTTTCTTTTTAACCCCTTGTGCCACCCCCCAGAGGTAAACAAACGTATTTCTTTTTTTTTTATTGCCATTCTATATATATATATATAGAGAGAGAGAGAGAGAGAGAAAGAGAGAGACAGCGAGAGAGAGGTATATGTTTTTAGCTTTAGTTTTTAGGCAACAATAAAAATGTCAAGATAACTCTTGGGATTGTGTGTCTGCTGGAGAAAGAGTTCAGACTTTTCTCTATTGACAATTTTGATGCTTTAAAGTAGCGCAGAAGGTTTATATGTGGATTAGTAAAGCCAGCCTTTATCTGCACTTTAAAACAAATCAAATTAATCTACGAGGGGGTCTATGGAGAGGTGAATGGCACTTTTGCTGGGTAGTAGTGAAAGAATCTGAGGAGGAGGTCACGGGAGGGCAGGGCACCAAAAGTGATTTTCGCACTGGAAGCCACCAGTACTAAAGGCTGTGACGATGGATGTGTGGCAAGGTGAAGTAATAGTGTGTCTTTTATGTTTGCATCAGTGTCTTCAGAGAATCTGCTGTTTGAAGGAAGAAGAGAAGATAAGGTGACTGACATTTACTGTTGCGCACATCACTCACACATACCCACCAGCAATTTTATGACCATATCTGCCTTCTATGTAGGCTAGTGCTTTAGAGGGACAGTTTAGCCACTAGCAGAAATGGGGTCTTGTTGGATGACTGCTGCTCAAGCCCTAACTCAGGTTATGGAGGACAGCTCTGATGTAGGATCATAGACTGAGACAGCAGATACTGAGATAGCAGCCAAGAGAGAAAACAGTCTTGCTGCCCCTTCACAAGCACAGTATGTACAGCAGGACAGGAGCAGTTTAGCCGAACCCAGAAAGCAGGTTTGTGTGGCAACAAGCACGTACAGAGTGCTACCTTGGCAGCTCCCAAATTTAGTTCAGCCCCAAATTCCACATTTTACTGGTGTTGCAGGATGTAAAGTTGATTCAGCTAACTTTTTGCCAATTGACTACATACATCTCTTTTTGGATGTTGACTTCCTTCAGCAAATTGTGCAGCAAACAAATCTGGGTGCCAAACAATTTCTGAGGGCACATGAAGGCACTCTAGGGTCCCAATCTGATGCACACCAGTGGACTCCCACTTTGCTGGCTGAGTAGAAGATATTTTTGGGCCTTACGCTCAAAATAGGGTTAGTGCAGAAACTCAGCTTGCAGTCCTACTAGACGAGTCACACGGTTTGGGTAACCCCCTTCTTCGCACCATATATGAGCAGAGATTGTTTTTTGCTATTGCAGTGCATGCTGCATTCAATGAAAATTCTGATGCATTGCCCCGGGACCATCCAGACCAATGCAGGTTGTTCAAAATTCCACTTGTAGTGAAACATTTGTCTGCCAGGGTTCCAGAGATCTATACTTTTAGAAAGAATATAGCAGTTGATGAACCCTTGATCCTGTACAAAGGGGGGGGGGGCTGCTGTTCAGGCAGTACATTGCAAGCAAAGGATCTTGCTATGGCATCAAGCTGTGAATGCTGTGTGGGAGCTCTACTGGCTATGTTTACAGCTTGAGACTGTGTACAGGGAAGGACTTCACTCTAAACCATGTAGGTTGCCCTCCCACGCTAGGGGTCAGAGGGATGATTGTGTGGGAGCTTGTCCAGCCACTCTTTCACAAGGGTTATAACTTTTATGTGGACAATTTCTTTACAGGAATAGAGCTGTTCAGTGAGCGTTACAAAGCTGGCTCTGTGGCCTGCGGTTCAGTTTGTTGTTACTGCAAAGTATTCCCTCAGGAGTTTTTTTGCAAGAAGCTCCAGAAATCCCACAGTAGTGAGTTGCGTTCCAATTAACTGCTTTCAGTTAAGTTCTCAGATAGGTGTAGTGTATGTGCTCACTACAATTTATGATGAGAGCACTTCCCCATCATGGTTTTGTGTCAGATGGCCGAAGTCCACAAGCCCACCTGTATACTGGATTACAATAAGTACATGGGTAGATTGGACAAGAACAACCAGGTTCTTCAACCCTACAATGCAAGTTGTAAAACTAGCAATTGGTACAAGAAACTGTTTAACCACTTGATCCAGATGGCAACATATGTTGTTTATTGTCAGACAACCACAGGAAGACTGTGATTGGAAACCTCACGGTTGCTACAGAAGCAGCAGCCACCACTTCATATGGTCTGGAGGATGTGACAAGGCTGCAAGAGTGACACTTTGTTGATTGCATTCCTAAAAGACCCAAAAAGTATGGACCATGTCATTGACGTAAAGTGTGCTCGAAGCAGGGAAAGAAGCAGGATAGTTGTGTTTACTGTCCACAGTGCCCATCCCAGCAAGCCCTGTGTTTTCCTACTTGTTTTATTTTTTATCATACTAAAGCAAACATCTGGGAAATTGAGTGATGTGGAGCTGCCATTCGGGTAAACGTTTCAATGGCTATGCATGAATACCTAACGTCCATGGGCCGCTATTTCGCTAAGCAAGCAGCCACAGAATTTTAGTTCATCTACTTCAGGTAATCGTGGACTTCCTTATGGCCTGCTCAGCACCTTTATAGCTGTCAGAATGTGGTAGGTGTTCTATTCAATAATTAACATGCATTATAGTCCGTACACTGCACACACTAGTGGACAGAACATATGCCACGGGTCATGGAGTACCCTGTGTGGCAAAATGTTAAAGGCATGACTGAATTTTGAAGTGCTTGTTAGGGAATTTATATGTGCTACACAAGGACCACCCTGATTACCAACGAGAACTGGAGTAAGTCAAACAAATGTCCTGTGGCACATATTAATCAACATTTCTACTTGTTTGAAAATGTGCAAACTCAATTTGTAGCTTCACTTTCAAAGCAAAAGAAGTGTTGGTGATTGAGTCCCACAGGATATTTGTTTGCCTTTTTACTTTAGAGACCTTAGGTAGTATTCACCATCATGTCTGCCTTAGTTTCAATGGTAGATATGCTCACTCAGTTTGAGGAATAGGCTTCACAAGGCATAATATGACACCCTCAACCTGCATCAACAAACTGGAAGGATTTGGATTTAGCACAGTAAGTCTGCTGATGGTGCAAGAAAGACATGTTTTCTTGAGCTTCAAGTAGCTAGGGATGAAAGGCATTAGTATAGGTTCACTTGCCAATTATACAGGATTAGTCAGGACTTGGATGAGGACAGAGACATGAATGGCTAATGAAAGCTTAAGGGAGATGTACTTTCTCAGAGATATTGCATAAGTAGAAGGCAGATAGTAAAGGTCATACAAATACACATCATCTACACCTATGGATTCAAACTCATTGGTGTTGCGCTCAAACGGAATTACTATGACACGTATGGGTCAGTGTTTAACCGGCTTGCCATGTTTATCCTCCATCAGAACTTAGTAGATGTTTGATTCGCTGTATAATAAGTGCATTACAGTCACAACGCTGCACATAATGGTGATTGGAACATATGCTACTTTCTCACAGACTACCCCGTGTGCCAAACACTACCCTTCTTCATAGTTTATGATGTTCTCTTTAGGGAACTAACACAAATTCCCCAGCATCTGTACCTTAGTTTCAAGCTCATTCAGTTCAATGAATGGGCCTCACAGGGCATTTTCAGACACCCCAGCTTGCATCCACAATCTGGATGGAGTTGAATTTAGCACAGCGAGTGTGCTAAAGGTGCATGAAAGACATGTCTTCCTGAGCCTCATGTAGCTGTGCTAGCCATTAGTAAAATAGCCTTACACATGCATTCGGTAATGTTCAGGAAGAAGGAGGCGATTACTTGACAGGTGGCAAAATGCAGTCTAACTTATTCCGTTGTATGGCATTTGAATGTGATGGACCCTTATCTGGAGATGATAAGTTGACGTGAGTGCAACGTTTGTTTGGATTAAGCCCGTGGCCAGCAGTATGAAAGTGTTGTGTGTTGTGTATGAATGGCATGTGAATGGACCATAAAGCAGTTAGTGCTGTAGAAAGGCTTTATGACTCACCTTCAGAAGGTTTAGTTTCAATATTCAGATTCTTTGATAAGTATTTATGCTTTGGAACCAGAATTTCTGGAGGTGCTAAAATCAACCAATGTGAGTGGTGGATTAACTTTAACATACTTGTACCAGGGGAGTCCAAGGGTGTAGGGCTTGAGTGGCTCTCACCAGTTTTTCTTCACCCAGAATCCCCTGCAAATCACAAACTTTGATTAAAAAATCACATTTTCCTTGCATTTCCATGAGGGAAAGTTCTGGAATCTGCAGGCAGCCACACATTTCCTACCACCCAGCTTTTCTCTAAGTTCCAGAGAAAAACGTTGCCTCACTTGTGTGGGTGGGCAAGTGGCCGCGACAGGGAACGGCCCAAAACGTATTGTGGAGACATCAAAATTATCAATCACAAAAGAACCTGGTTTTGTAAGACAGGCATTTTTGGTCCTGCGCTCGGTGCCATATGGGGGAACCTACCAAACTCAGATATTTGTGAACACTAGATACCCGGGCGAGTCCATGGAGGTGTGCCTTGTGTGGATTTTCCTAAGTTTGCTTACCCAGAATATCCTACATATTTGAAATGTTGAATAGAAACACTATTTTCCCTGCATTTTTGTCATGTAACCTCCAGGAATGTGCAGGGATCCACAAAATTCCGACCACCCAGAGTCCTGATAAAAATGCCTAGTGCCCGCATCATGAATGGATCACTCCAGGGTCAACATTAGCCCTCATGCTAGTACTATCATCGCCCCTTGTGGGTCACGAGCACGAGGCACAGGCACACCAGTGGGGTATCATTTTTAACAGGACAAGTTGGAAAACGCTGGGTGGTAAGAGTTTTGTGGATCTCTGAATATTGCTGTAGTTTACATCACAGAAATGCTAGGAAAATTCGACCCATATTTATACTTTTTTAACAATGCATTTACGTAATTTTTTAATGCAAAGCAAAACAAACTTCCAAAATACAATTGTATTTTGTAAGTTTGCTCCGATTTTGCATCAACAAATTACACATATGCGGTGCTAAAAAGGTATAAATATGGGCCTTAGTGTTTTTATTCAATGTTTTACCTTTGCAGGGTATTCTGAGTAAAAAGAACTTTGGGGAATCCACACAAGCAATACCTTCCTGGACTTCCAGTGAAGTCTACTTTTCAGATATGTCTAGGTTTGGTAGGTTTCCCTACATGGTTCTGATCCCAGGACTAATTAGATCACCCACATTAGTTATCATTATCACTACAATACCTTTTAGGCCCTTCCCTGTCTCGAGCACTTGGCCTACCTACACAAGTGAGGTACCATTTATATCGGGGGAACTTAGGTAATGCTGGGTGGAAGGAAGTTTGTGGCTCTCCTCAGATTGCAGACATAATTTGAGGTTTGAAAAGGATTCTGGGTGACAGAACCTGGTAAAAGCCCCACAGGACACCCCATCCAGAACTTCCCTTGGCATCTGTTTTTCAAAAATGTACAGGGTTGCTAGGTTTCCCTAAGTGCTGGCTGATCTACAGTACAAAATCCACAGCTAGGCACGTTTCCAATGAAAAACTGTGAAGTATCCATGCTGCATTTTGGGGCATTTCTGGCCACGGGCAATAGGCCTACCCACACAAGTGAGGTACCATTTTTATTGGAAGATGTGGGGGAATGCTGGGTTAAAGGAAATGTGTGGCTTCCGTCAGATTCCAGAACTTTCAATCACCGACATGTGAGGAAAAGGTTTTTTCGCCAACTTTTGAGATTTGTAAGGGATTCTGGGTGTCAGAATGTAGTGCTAGCTCCACAAGCAACCCCATCATAGATTCCCCCATGTGTCTAGTTTTAAAAAATGTACAGGTGTTCTAGGTTTCCGTAGGTGCCAGCTGAGCCTCGAGCCCAAAATCCACAGCTTGTCACTTTGCAAAAAATGCATCCGTTTCCAGTGGAAAACTGTGATGTGTTCATGTTGCGTTTTGGGGCCTATCCTGTGGCTGGCACTAGGCCTACCCACAACAGTGAGGTACCATTTTTATGGGGAGACTTGAGGCAATGCTAGGTGGAAGGAAGTGTGTGACTCTCTTTCGACTCCAGAGCTTTGCATTACCAAAATTTGAAGAAAAAGGTTTGTTTAGCCAAATTTTTAGGTTTGGAAAGGATTCTGGGTGATAGAACTTGGTGAAAGCCCTACAAGTTACTCAATCCTGGATTTCCCTAGTTGCCTACTTTTAAAAAACGTACTGGTTTACTAGGTTTCCTTAAGTGCCGGCTGAGCTACAGCCCAAAATCCACAGCTAGTCACTTTTCGTTTCTGTTTTCAATGTGAAAATGTGATGTGCCCATGTTGTATTTTGGGGCATTTCTTGTTGCAGGCACTAGGCCGAGCCACACCAGTGTGGTACCATTTTAATTGAGAGACTTAAGGTAATGCTAGAGGGAAGGAAGTTTGTAATTCCCCTCAAATTCTAGAACCCTGCATCACTGAAATGTGAGGAAAATATGTTTTTATTACATTTTGAGGTTTTCAAAGGATACTGGGTGACAGAATCTGATGAGAAGAGCCCCACAAGTCGCCCCATCCTATATTCCCCTTGGTGTCCAGTTTTTAAAAATGCACAGGTTTGCTAGGTTTCCCTAAGTCCTGGTTGAGTTGGGGCCCAAAATCTACAGCTAGGCAAATTGCAAAAAAACACGTCAGTTTTCAGTTTACATATTATGTGTCCATGTTGGGTTTTCGGTCTTTCCCTGTCATGGGCACTAGGACGACCCACATAAGTGAGGTATCATTTTTATTGGGAGACTTAGGGAAATGTATAATAGCATAACAAGTGTTATTACCAATTGTCTGTCTCTGCATGTGTGCCTTACAAATGTAAGATAGTATGTAAGAGAGAAGTCATTTTGAGAAATTCCCTCTAATTCACATGCTGGCTGTGGACCACCAAATTCAGAGATGTGCAAATAAGCACTGCTTCTATACTCCGTATCTTGTGCCAATGTTTGAAATACATAGGTTTCCTTCATACCAATTTTTCACTCTTTATTTTTTACCAAGTGAATTGCTGTGTACCCGGCACACAATGAAAACCCATTGCAAAGGTGCAGTTCATTTATTGGCTCTGGGTACCTTGGGTTCTTGGTGAACCTACAACCCCTATACAGCCCCACAACCAGAAGGGTCCAGTAAATGTAATGATAAATTGCTTTTGAAAATTTGCCATAGCTGAAAAAATTTACAGTTGAAAATGTAGACAGAAATAACTTTTTTTTAACTCAACTTCAATATTTGTTTTATTTTAACTGTTACTTTCTACAGGAAAGCCTTGAAGGATTTACACAAATGACCCCTTGCAGAATTTAGAATTGTGTCTACATTTCAGAAATGTATTGCTTTTTATGATCCACCATTGGTTTCACACCCATTTCTGTCATTAACCGGAAGGAGGTTGAAAGCACAATAAATACGAAAAATGGGGTATGTCCCAGTAAAATGTCAAAACAGTGTTGAAAAATGTGGTTTTCTGCTTCTAGTCTGTCTGTTCCAGAAAATTAAATAGATAGTGATTTTAGCACTGGAAACCTTTTGTTGATGCCAGTTATGGGAATCAACCAGATGCTTTCTTCTGCAGCACTGTTTCCCATTTCCCCTCCAAAAAACACAATTTTAGCTGTATTTTGGTAAATTTCTTGGTCCCCACCAGGGGAATCTATAAAACCTGGGTACCTTTAGATTCCTCAGGATGTAGGAAAAAAAGGATGCAAACTTGGCTTGCATTGCTTATGTGGAAAAAAGGTATGGATCCCTAAGCGTGAACTACCCCAAATGGCAAGAAAAAAGGCTCAGCACAGGGGAAGGGGCGCAGCAGCTAAAGGTTTAATAAAAAATACTTCCTATCTATCCTTGTGGTGTCACCTGGGACAGCATTAACTTTAGCCTCTCTCACCGTATCATAAGTGTTTTGTCCTTCACCATTCAAATGTAAGCATTGCCTCAGAGGCAAATCCCTCTGTGACTTAAACTTGCTGGACAAATAATATGACTACATTGTGTTCAGACATAGGTGCTCATTTATAAAGTTCTTTTACCGTTGGTAAGGCTCTGATTTGTATAATCACAGCCCGTCTAACTTCAACCTTTGTCATTCACTAAACCCAGTTTGGGATTCAATACGATCTTGCCAGATCTTACCAAATCACTAATTGTTTTTGTGAATAAATATTGATTCAATATTTCAAAGGGGCAGGTGGTTTTGTTGGTGCATCACTTCCAGATAGCGAGGGGCAGATTTATCAATGGTTTTGCCTCTCTCTTGCACCACTCAAGGGGAGGCAGGGCAACAAACATTCTAGAGTGAGATTTACCATGCCGAGCAAGGCCACCTTGTGTGGCCCTTCATGCTGTGTAAATCTGCCGTAATGTAAGGCAGGGCAAGTTATGGCGTGGTGGGGTAAATATGCCATAATATAAGGCAGTGCAAGTCACTGCCTTGCATTGCTCTGCTCTGGGAAAGCAATTAATGGATGGAGTGTAGGTGTTGGTTGCTTTACTTGAAAGCAATCACAGACATGGTAGTCTTCTGACCCCAGCAGGCCACCATGTCTGTTATTGTAGCCAATCATAGAGGGTATTGACCATCACTATCTTCTCGACAATACTCAGTCAGGATTCAGAAATAACCACTGCATGAAACTACACTCGTCGTGGCCACTAACACTCATTTGAATCATCCTGGACTGAGGAGATACAGTGCCCCTCATCCCCCTTGACATCTCTGCAACCTTTAACACTATCTCCCACCAGACCCTATCCGAAAACTCCACAAGATAGGCACACAAGCATCAGCTCTCAAATTGATCTGTTCCTTCTTCACAAGAAGAACCCAAGGGGTCAGTCTGCCATCTTTTACTACAGAGGCAAAGAGATTGATTTGTGAAGTACCACAGGGATTGTCTCTCAGCACCACCCTTTTCAATGTCATTACTCACCAAAATCATCAGGTCCCAAGACATCACAGTCATCTCCTATGCTGATAACAGCCAACTCATTGTCTTCCTGATGGACAAAACAACTACCAACAGGACCACCTATACCAAGTGCATGACCATGTTAAAAGACTGAATGCGAACCAACTGCCTGCAGCTCATCTCTGACAGTATGGCAGTGCTGGTCTTTGGCAACAAGACCTCCCCAGGGGACTCCACCTGATGGCCATATCCACAGGCATTGCAAGAAATCTAGACATCATCCTATCTAGGGATGACAAGCTCAACATGATGGCTCAAGTCAGTGCAGTGTGCACCTCCTGCTTCCACATACTCTGCATGCTACGAAAGACATTCAAACGGTTGCCTCAGAACACCGTATGAACCGTCATGCAAGCACTCATCACCAGCAGGCTGGAAGACTGCAACACTCTTTATGCCAAACAATTCCTACACAGACTCCAGACCATCCAGAACACCGATGCAAGACTCATACTCAACCTCCCATGCCTCACCCACATTACACCACAGCTCATAAAGCTTCACTGGCTCCACATTCATAAGCACAGCCAATTCAAACTTCTCACAAACACATACATAGCCGTACACAACATGGGATTAGAATACCTGAACAACCCCATACACTTTCACTAACCCACCAGACACCTACGCTCTGCCTCACTCACACATATTCCTCACATCATCCACAAAAGCAAAACTGATGGTCGCTCGTTTTTCAACATCACACCCAAGACATGGAATGACCTCCCTCAACACATCAGAGCCTCCTACTCACTTCTTGAGTCCTACTAGAAGCTGTTGATCTGGCTGTTTGTTTAGCACCTTGGGAACACACACCTACCAAAGCACCTGGATACCCTACTGAGTGATTAGTGTGCTCTACAAATCAATATAACATTAATGAGGCAGGTGAAATTAAGATCCACTTTTTTTTGGTATGAATCCACATATAACCTATTAATCCATAGAATACTATCAAACAAGAGGTAGCAGAATATGAGCCTAGTGCTAGCAATCCCAATAACCGGTTACCTAGGCAGTGAGGTAGTGTTTAAACAAACCTACAAAGGGTTCAGAGATTTCAAAAATCAAAATCGTTATGAGAAATTATTCAGTACAAAAGTTTATTCATGTTCTATTCGAAATGTGATACATATTTTATTGGTTGAATGAATTCATAATCATCTTCAATGAGCCAATTAATTCCACAGGTTTCAATACTATTTTGAGAATTGCTTGCTTCTTCAGGGCTATCAACATAAACTAAACATATATAGGAAAAATTGGGTGGTGGTGGTATACTGATCACACTTCCTTAATGAGATAGTTGCAGAGGTCTGTTCTATAGTAGAATAGTATGTGTTGGTGCTCACTTGGTATCCAGTACCCTACTACACAAGGATAGGTCACTGATAATAAACCTGTAAAGTTTATTATACTACAAAGCCAGACTTTACTCTGTCCAAATTACGTGTCTCCACGGCCGTTCAGAGATGAAAGGGCTTGTCTTTCTGAATGCCCAAAAGGTTTTTACAAACGTGAACACTGTAATACCTGTCAATCTGCTGAAGATAATATCACATCATTTCAGTACAATGTTAAGAGGAAGCATCATTTGTAACATTTTATCAACTGCAATGCAAAATGTGTTGTCTACTGTATTGTATGCCAGTGCTGTTGAATTTTATATGGGTTGCACAATCAGGCCTTTGAAAGACCAGATATAGGAGCACATCAGAGATATCAGAAGCAGGAACAATAACTATCCTCAGGCAGTATACTACAATGCAAACCATCCTCAATCTAAAATGAGGAGCAGCAGATTCCACGGTAGTGCCATTTCTGAACTCAATCCCAGAGGTGGTGACAGGACATTATTGCTCAGGAAATTGGAGATTAAGTGGACCATTGAATTATGAGTGTAGGATACTGGATTAAACACAGACAAAGAACTGCATATCTTTCTGATAGAGTGACAACATGTTTTGGTTTATACTGAGTTTGACACTAACAACAGATTGATTAGAATACAGTGGTATATTATAAAGTGTAACACATATAATAAGTATAGTGTTATGTCTTAATGTGACTTCCAAATCAAAACTCGGTCAAAAGAGAACACTTCTATTCCAACATCTTGTTTTAATGACACATGGATGATGCATCTAATACATACTTCCTGGAGTTCAATGTAACCTCTTTTTATGTTTGGGATTGTGTGAAGTGCATTATATTTCTACATTTTAATTTTTCCTTTCTTTCTCCACCTAACAGTCATAGATTGGGCATGTACATGCCTTCACAAATCATACATGAGTTCATTTATTATTAAGGGTTTTTGGGGGGGAGTTCCATACTAATGCTTATTTTGTTAACACTTCTGTCATTTATACTCATATAGCATGCAGTCTTCTAATATGTCTCTCTAAATGTACTGCATTCTAAAATGGTGTCGATACTCAGCATGCCACACCATGATAACTATAATTTCACCCAAACAGCCACACTATTACTGTTTTGCATGACTGTGCTAATACAAGAATGAAATTATTATTTTTTCTCTATGAATATTTTTTGAACCCCTTACAAGCTTCCAACTTGTTTACATTCTGCACCCAGTTTATACATAGCGACTAATCTGCCTAATTTTATTAACAAAGTTGTTTTCATATTGACTCTCGAATGATTTAGTGTCTGTTTGACCTTGTAGATATTCCATTCCAACATGGCGGTGACATAAAACACTTTAGTCCATTTTCCACTTTAAAAATGAACATGCTACATCGGATTCCGACTACTGTTCATCACACAATGCTTACACCGCACTCTGAGAATCTGTCACACAGGTTAGTGATATTACAATTTGTTGCATGTATGTTAATGTCTTATACATGTACTAGACATTGACAGCATTAAGATTTTGTTCTCTTTTAAAAATGGTAAATGGTTTTAAGAGGAGCCCCCACAGACCTATGCCCGCACAACATCTTCAATCTCAGAAACCAAAGGATCAGCCAGAAACTCATCACTCTACTCAACACTTCCATCACCACCACAACCTTCCCTGATGCTTGCAAACATGCCAAAGTCAAACCACTACTCCAAAAACACACCACAGACAACAGCGTACTCTAAAATTACTGATCACTCTCCCTACTCCTTTTCCCAGCTAAAGTAGTGGAAAAAATCACCCACAAGCAACCTATGACCTCCCAATACAGCTTCCACAGCAATCGCAGCACCAAGACCTTCCTGTTTGCAGCCACAGATGATCCATAACCTTCTTGACTGAGGAGAAACAACAGCCCTGATCCTTTTCGACATCTCATCAGCCTTTGATACCATATCCCACCACAGGTGAGACTCACTCAGATAGATCACCTCCTTCCAGAGGATTCCCCCACCTCCTTTCACCTCTGAACCCAAAGGCATCACCTGCAGGGTCCCTCAAGAATTATTCCTCAGCTCCACACTTTTTAATGCATTTATGATCTAGCTAGCCAACATCCTCAGAGACCACAGCCTCAACATAATCTGCTATGCAGAAGACACCCTGCTCACCTTCTCACTCACCGATGACCCAATCACCACTATAGCCAACTTTCACAGACAGGTTTACAAGCGTTGCCGACTGTATGAAAAACATCTGCCTGCAGTTAAACACAGACAAGACTGAAGTTCTGGTCTTCAGCAAGAGTAGAAACACATGGAACAACTCCTTGTGGCCTTCAGAACTAGGACCCACACCCACCCCTTCTGGAAATTCCAGAAATCACAGAATTATCAGTAACAAGAGGCTCACTATGGAATCACAGATTAACACGATCTCCTCTGCATTCTTCTTCACACTGCACATGCTTCTAAGATCTTCAAGTGGCTACCCCAGCACACAAGACTCATGGTGACAAAGGCTCTCATCGCCAGTCGACTAGACTATGGCAATGCCCTCTACATAGGAATCGCCTTGATATTTATATAACAGCTTCAGACCATACAGACTGCCTCAGCCAGCCACATCGTCAACCTTCCCTGATGATTCCATATCACACCACACCTCAGGCAACTCCACTGGCTTCCCATGCAGAAGAGGTGCATATTCAAACTGCTGACCCATGCACACAAAGCTCTAAACAACCAAGGATCGACCTGCATTAACCACCACTTGAATTTCCACCTACGGTCAAGAAGACTACTCTCCACCTCCCTAATGCTCGCCCACACTCCACACATTCACCGAAGCAGAAGTGGAGGATGTTCCTTCTCCCACCTAGCATCAAAAACCAAAAACAGCCTCCCCATGCACCTTCAAACCATCACTTTTCTTCTGGTCCTCAAGGCCTGGCTATTTCAATGAGCCGCTGAGACATACAAGCGCCTAGATACCTTTGAGGGTGATTAGTTGTGCTTTATAAATCATGTTTGATTGATTGATTGTCTCAGGAGTGGAGCTTTCTATGGACTCTGAGGCTCCTTATCTGAGAGTGACTATACCTTTCGATTTCTGAAGGGACAACTTTTCCAAACCGTGTCCCTATATTAATATATTTGATTTCTGGACACATTTGTAACACTGCTAGTGAGTTTTTGTAATACTTGAGACAGTTTGATTTATACCACCTTGTGACACAAATTATGCATTTTTGCAATTCATCCTTTGACATAGCAACCTACTGTGAAGGCTATAATTTTGTGGACTAGGAATAAAAATATTTTACAAACTTGTATATACTATCAAGTGACTACTCCAAATGGTGAGACATTAATAGGTCTTTGAGTGATATGTTTGGAGGTATTGTTACATGGTGTCTTTGTTTTGGCAGATCATGTGACTAAAGAGAGGGCGGCATTCATTTACTTTAGCCAACAAGAAACTTACTATTTGCACTATTGGCACTCATTTTCTTTATTTTACTTAACTACATGGCTGCACAGTAATGTCTGTTTGTCTTTGGTCACCTCTTTACCCTTATCAACACTTTCTGGGATTCTGAGGCAACCACAATGACACCAGGCTTTAACTTGGTATCTAAACTTTATTGCACATTATAATCTCCACTTCTACTCGAATACCAGTCTATTTTTCAGGTTTTGTCTTGGTGTTTCGGCTCTCCTGTTTGGATTTAAGGATACATTTCATAATAAATGAAATGATGAACTCTTGTTATACAAAAGTTTTACATTTCCAGTCTTGATAAAGTGACGGTGATTGACAAAATACGTGTTGTCTGTTGTTTTGATATCAAGGATCATTGGATTAACTATAAACTTTATTTTGTGAATAAATACCTTCACATTGTTTTGTCTACATATCCTAATTTGTTGATCTCAATTGGTGGACTTTATAAGTGCTCCAGTGTCTCTTTATAGTTCTCAGTAGTATAAATAAAACATAATTACAATAATAATAATTCTGTCTTGAAATTCGAATTTCCTAAATATATAAGGTAATTTATGTCAATGAGTAAAAATATGAAGACTACAAAAATTCCATATATAAAAAAGGAGACACATCAAAGATCCCAACAACGCAGAAATCCAAAACACAATTACTTTTACCAAGCAACTTGATCATGTACCAAAGTGCCTAAGATCTAACATTACCTGAATTAAATATTCATATAATCTTTACATGTTCCATCACTTCTATTTCATTTATCAAACCTTTCATGGGCATTCAGTTTCTGTTGACACCATCAGGTTTGCTGATCCCAGGCATAACATGCAGATAAAAAATTCAATTTTGCAAACGAACAGACTGTAACCTAGTTACAAGACGGTGTGGGTAAATGTGGTAGATAACTTAACAATGTATGATTCACAAATCATCTAGCTCCTACAAATACTACAGAACATCTTTATAAACCTAAATTGCCCCTGTATGACCATATTAGCAGTTTCCAATATCTAAAATATTTTGTTTCCAGCATCAGAATAACTTCCTGTCCCAACATTCCTCCACGGTCTTCCAAACTTAGAAAATCACATAAAGTGAGAAAAAATGGTTCACTTAAAAGGCATATTCTAAAACGGAAAACATAAACGTTTCAAACAGAAATTGACATGTCTGACCATAAAAAATACTTGAAATTAAAAAGAAACAATGCAAAACCAAACACCATCTCATAACTTGATAGGCTCATACTAATATTCTCAAAAACGTGACATCCTAAACACATTGTCAAAACCCTACCATAGCATTCCTTTCAGTATAGCTCCAAGATGAATTTCACACCAACAAAAATCAAGGTCTCTCTCCTCGTAATACGCAATGGCACCAATAAAGTTCAAATTAAAATAAATAGTATAATGCTCATGATGGTATGGGATCTGGTCGTATAAACACAAAGCTTGCATTACAACTACATCCAAACGAAGCAAAAGCTCCTAAATACACAAACATTAAAGAATATCAAATAACAAGGCCAAAAGCACGCCTGCAATTATATAAAGTGATGTGCCTTTGAGATGGTCCCCACAATTATCACGCATGATAGCTAAAAGGGGATCTATAAATACTCTTAAACAAACGGCGAAACCCCAGCCCTGCGGTTTACCCTAAAAAGTACAATTCAGACTGCTTCTAGTACAAGAGTAAGAATGAAAGTAATATGTAACCATTTTATACACACAGTAGCAGCCATTACATTAAACATTCAAAAAGTAACTGAAAATGAAAAGTAAACAATGAGAATCATAATCATAATAATAGATCACTATGAAAACAACACGATCCACAAGCATGACCGACAACAAAATCAAATTCAACAAAATCACCAACATATAGGACAATGTTAATGCTTATCATGCAAAGACATTCAAACCGTTAGCTCGATCAGGACTCGCACTACTGATAAATTCGACTCTAGATTCAAGTAAAGACATTGGCGCTTATTTAAAATGGCGAAAGGGGCGTGGAAATAAGCCCCATTGTAACCAACCATGTTGCTATAGGAAAGCCAAAATCGCTCCTAACATACTCTTTACTTGAACTCAGACACTAAGGGCCTCAATACGAGACCCTAGCAGCACACTGTGCCATTGGAGCGTCTTTTATTTTTTTGCTCCAGTGGCACAGTGTGCCAGCCCACATTTACAAGGCCGTGCCAAGTTATTTTGCATGGCATTTCATGACCTTATAAATATAATCTCCTTTCAGGCATAACACTGAGTGAAAGGGGATTTCCATGGGTGTTGCCTGGGGTGTTCATAGGCATCACCCATGGAACCCGAAGGAATCTGATGCATTCCCGGATTTACAAGTCTGGGAATGCATCAGATTCCTACTCCGCCTCAGTGGTAGTGTAGGAATGAAGCAACAGGGAGAAATATCTTTATTTCTCCACATTTTTTCCTCTTTCTATGTGTGCTGCATCCTGCATCACACATAAAAAGAAGAAACCAGCTCTTGTGATTGTTTTTGTGCATGAAGGTGTCCCTTCCTGCACAAAAATAATCATTCCCACAGGGCACACACCCTTGCACTGTGGTGCAAGATTGCCTGCATTGGCGCTAGGCAGCAATTTGTGCACCAGCCCTGCATCAATTCCCTATAAATATGGGCCTGTATATCAGCCATAACTACTGTCAACATCTATTACTGACCAACATTGACATATATCCACCTTATTGCAGAGGGAGGAACAAATCCTCTTGACCCTCTGCTTGTCTAGGAAGACCAACCTGCTCACAATGACATCCCATCCCCCATAGATGATGACACCTTGCCACAAATCCTGGATTACATTGCCTTAACTTCTCTGGGAGTGGAAGGAGCTGACAGCATCAGTGGGTCTTCAGAGGAACTGCCTACTACACCCTAAGCATGTTCCAGCCCAGTTCTGGACTCCGAGGACCCACAGGTTGTATTTCAACACCAAGCAGTGGGAGTCCAGTGTCAGATGTTGGATGAGGTGCACATGGAGTGGAGATCATTGCAGGCACCCTAGAGGGAGCCAGCAGGTGTCTCAGTCTTACTAAGGACACCCCTGATGGAATTAGAGGAACCTACACTCTGCTCCAGAGATTGAAACCTGGCTGTCATCGCTGGTGTCATGAGGCGGAGGCAACAAAAACAGTCCTGTGACAAGAATGAGGTCGTGTGAGTGGATGATTCGGACCATCTGGTCTGCCCTGATTTTTTTTCACTTTTTGACCACCTGGTTTTTGACCTTTTACTGCGATGGAGGCTCCTAGTCAGTTACTCCCCCACAGTAAGTTCATGGTAATATGGACTGTGTGTGTGACCACTGGTGCCACTTTGCTAAGGAGAGGCTGCTGTGGCGCAGCAAGAATAGGAGGCCCCGGGCTGGATACACATGCTCATGTGTGCACACGCTTGTGCACCCATGGAAGGGCTGCGTGGAGAGGGTTCCTGGCTTGCACAGCCCAAGAAATGTGCTTAGGGAGCCTGGCACAGAAGGAACTATGCAGAGTGGAGTGGGTGGTGACCTGGAGTAGGCCTCATGAGATGGGTGTACCTAGAGGAGGGATAGTCAGTGTGCTTACTGTCTTTTCAGTGTAGGGACACTTCATTCAATGTCAATAGGAAAGAGCAGCCTAGGGAATAACTCAGGTACCCTAGGGCCAACAGAGACCAGAGTCGCACCAATGTGCACTGTAACCTGTATGAAAAGAATGATGCAATAGGTTACAAAAGCATAGTTGTACAATTTATGGGTCATCCAGGAATGTAATCTTTCCATGACTCAGCTCAGGATTAGGGTCAATTAATGCTCTATCCAGGCTTCCTAAGATGGTCCTTGCATCAATCAGCCAGCTGTCAGCCCCTGTCAGGAAATGTGCGGAGAAGCGCTGAAAGGAATGTTAAGAAGGAGGGGCTGAGTTTCAAAACACATGTGGCCCAAGCTCCCGAATGATGCCATTTTTGAGCTATCCCAGAAGACTGTGCAGGAAGGAGGAGACGGGGCAAGGAAGTGATATGGCACGTCTGGATTGGGCAGAGATGCAAGCCTGCTGGACACTTCCGCCCACACTTAAAAGGCGAGAGTTCTCTCTCTTGGCTGGGCTTCACTCCTGGACACTGAACCTGCAGACGGGCACCATTGACAACTGGAAAGAAGAACCCCCTGGCTTCCCCCTGGGGCAGAGACTCTGCCCTTAAAGGACTTCAGGCCCAGTGAGGTGCAGGCCAGGGCTAGGTAAGCTGCCTCCTTTACTTCCCCGAGATCTAGTTGGGGGAAAGACTGGGCTGGTGCAAGGAGAGGGTGCTGCCCAGAAGGAAAGAAGGGCACCCAGAGGAAAGGCTGGTGCAGGGAGTCAGTGGGACTGGCCCCCTATCATCTGGGACCCTTCCAGGCCATGAGGCCTAAGGAGAGTGCTCCTGGCAGCAAGGGATCATCACCAGGAGCAAAACAACACTAGAACTATTCAAATTGGCTCTTGGGCCCGAGATATCCAAAAATCTACGCTTGCCTACAATGGAACATGAAGATCGACGCATGGAGCTGGAGAAACGAAGCACAGCATCGCTGACGGAGGCTGGTGAGATCGCAACCCGTGCTGCGGGGTTTTCTGATCATCATGAGGCTGAATTTTCTGACACAAACACCACTGGGCCTGTAAAAACAACTCAAGGACAGCCCAGACCCGAGAGTGCTGACCGGATGATGCATCGCTCTCTCCTGCAGAGAGGAGAAATAACACGCCCGACCCGACGAAAGGAGGTCTTTTGTCGTTTTGGTCTTGTTTTGTTTAGATAAATATTCTCTATTTTTCTAAACCTGTGTTGTGTCATTTTGTAGTGTTTTCTTTGAGTTACTGTGTGTGTTGGCAGCACTCTGAAGTTAAGCCTAATGCTTGTGCCAAACTACCAAGGGAGTAAGCAGGGGTTAGCTGAGGGTGATTCTATTTTACCCTGACTAGAGTGAGGGTCCTTGCTTGGACAGGGGGTAACCTGACTGCCAACCAAAGACCCCATTTGGAACATTGGTGGTCAGCGGATGGGATAGGACTTGTATTTGTACTTGACATACAGTAATTAAGTGCCCACTACTGCTTGAGTTCAGACCACTACATGACCACATATTACTTGTCTTGTGATTTTTGCTTTTCTCTTTGCGACTTCTTTTTGTTCTACTTGTTGCTGATCCCTGGATTGACTTTTTTTAAAAACTTTATTTGTGAACTTGTTTTTTTGCCTTTGGAACTTGCACTTGTTTTAAATCTTCATCATGTCTCAATCTGGAGATGCATCAGTTGGAGTTGCCTTTGACACAGAGAAAGTGGAGAGCCACACAGTAGCGCAGTTGAAGCAATTCTGCAAGGACTTTGCCTGTCCCATTAAGAGCTCATCCAAGAAGGAGGAGCTGCAAAAGGCGCTGAGGGCCTGGGTGACAGCCAAACAAGCTGAGGGGCACACAGATGTTGAGCAGGAAGGGGAGGAAGGAGTGCAAGTCACTCACAACGATGTATTGGGTGGGCCTGGTCTGTCTAGTGAAAAATCTGTAAGGCAGGTGGCAGTGTGTCCTTCAAGGGTCTGAAACCTGAAGATTTACAGGACAGACAGGCAGAAAGAGAGTACCAATTGGAGCTGAAGAAGCTCAGTCTAGAGATGGAAGAGAGAAGGATGGCCATTGAGGAAAGGAAGCTACTGCTGGCTCATGAGCTTAGCTTGAAAGAGTTAGATCATAGGAGCCAGTCCAGTAGAGATGGTGGCAGCAACAGTACAGTGCAGCCTGAAAGAATGGTACACATCCCAAAAGACCTAGTGAAGGATTACAAGAGGGAGGATGACATATACTTGTGGTTCAAGGGGTATGAGTCTGCTCTCCACATGAATCTGGCCCCTGAAGCTCATTGGGGGGCAGGTCTGTGGAAGCACTTTGAGGTAGAGGGGAGGGATACACTGACAGCCTTAGGGGATGTTCAGACTCTCACCTACACAATCATGAAGGATGCCCTATTCACAAGGTATTGTCTCACCCCTGAGCAGTATAAGGATAAGTTTAGGTCCTATAAGAAGAAGGAATCCCAAACATGTTTGGAATGTGTTGATTCCTATTGCAGGTCACTGGATGGTTGGGTGAAGGGCAGCAAAGTAACTACGTATGAGGGGCTTTACAATCTGATTGCTTGGGAGCACTTGTACAGTTTATGTTTTCTAGAGCTGTGCCAGGACCTGATTGACAGCAAGCTGACTGATCCCAGGAAACTTGCGCAGGAATCAGACCGCTGGGAGAGAATCAGGGTCCAAAGGAGGTATGGGGGAGACCATGCCAAGGGTGGGCAGGGTCCCTCTCGGGAGAAAGGGGGGGTAAGGGTAAACAGGGGGAGTTCTTTAAAGGTCCCCAAACTGATTCCCAGGGTAAGGATTCCCAACCCCCCCAGTGAGAAGAAGCCATAGTTCTCCAAAGGGAAGCCAGTGGCAGGTTGTTCCCTACGTAAGTGCTATGCATGTGACCAGGTGCATCATGTGAGGGGGAACCCTAAATGCCCCAAAAGTACACCGGCACCCACTGGTGAGCTGTCCCAGGGTTTGGCTAGTGTAGAGCTTGAGGAGGAGTTAGTTCCAGGTGGGTGGGAGCCAGCCGAGATGACCCTTGTTTCACTAGGGGACAGTGAGATAGTCCAGAGAACCCTTGTGCCTGAGAAAACTAAGAAGTACAGGCAGTGGGTGACTATCAATGGACAGCAGATGGAGGCTCTGAGAGACACAGGAGCCAGTGTGACTACAATGAGGAGTCAGTTGGTGTCTGAAAAGCAGCTAGATCCCCGGGTACTTCACCAAGTAGTTGCAGTGGACAACTCAGAGCACCTGTGCAGAGTGTTGCAGGTTCCCTCTAAATGGCGTGGTGTCTCAGTTTCCTTGAAGGTAGCTGTGAGTCCAACCATGCCTGTTGATTGTTTGCTAGGCAATGACCTGGAGGATTCTCCTTGGAAGGAGATGGAACACAGGTCTCACTTGGAGATGTTGGATCTGCCTGGGTGGGTATGCGTATCCACCTAGTCAATGGCAGCCTTTCAGGGTGGTCAAGAGCCCCTGGAGCCTGAAACAGTGGCCCAGGGGACCGCCAAGAGGAGGAAGGGCAGTGGGAGCTGGAAACCGGCCCCAGAAATTCCCACGGTTCGGGAGGAGGCGGAGCCTGAGGGTAACACCCCAGAACCTACAGGGGAACAGGTAGCTGAACTGGGGGAGGTCCCTGAGCTGTCACAGTGGCAGCAGGAAGGGGGACCCACTAGGGAGGCAATATGTGAAGCACAGAAAACTTGCCCTACTGTAGAGGGACTGCGGCAACAGGCTGCAGCCCAGGCGGCTGGCAAAGAGCCCAGTACTCACCTGATCTATTGGGAGGATGGACTCCTGTATAGTGAGCCTAAGGCTCCTGAGCCTCCTGCCAAAAGCTGGGGCCGATATATCCAAAGGAGAAGGTCTGTAACCCTTGACCTACTCCTGAGCAAGTGACGAAGCATGTGGGGCTCTGACGCTGCTCCGATCGATGCCTCTGGGATGGGCCAGGGCTGCCTAAAATCAAAGTAAAGCCAGGGGCATGTTGCGGGCCCGTGAAGAAAAGCAGAGGGCCCCGGACCCCATTCTAGGGCCCCACAGAAGAAGAAGATGGGGAGCACTGTCTCACTCCCTGTGAAAATGATGAAAAGGAAGCCCCAGACCGCATCCCAGTGCCCGACCAAGAAGAAAAGTCGGGAGACACCGTTGCATCCACCAGCTGAGGGAGAGCCAGCAGCCAAAGACTAAGCTAGGGAGCGCCATCCTGTTTCCCGCGAAGATTGTTCTGGGGCCCCATCGGAAGACCAAAACGGTTGATGCCAACGTGTCACCAAAGGGGCCCCAGACCTGATCCTGGGGCCCCATGAATAGGGTGAGGCCGGGGAGCACAGTTGCGCTTCCCGGAGTGGCGAGGGGGCCCCCAGACGCCATCCTGTGGCCCAATACAGAAGGAGAGGAGGAGGAGTGCCGTCGCAAAAACCCCAGGTGGCCCCTTCGGCCACCAGATGCACGTGTCTGCCCGCAGGAGCGGGCAGACACCAAAGACCAGGCCGTCTCCCGTGGCAGCACCTGGAGGTGCTGGCCATGCAGGGAGCCGGCAGGAGAGGTCAGGGTGGGCTCTCTGAGCTGCTCCCCAACATTACTCACCGGACGGGGGTGTCTGGGTGGGACTGGACACCCCCCAATGATGAGGGCAGCCGGGGTGGGCTCCCAGCACTGCCATGGCCCAGGAAACGCGGCACAAGGCCGCAAAATGGAAAACCACAAAAGGAAATGTGAACCAGCTATCCCCCGCCCAGCAAGAGAGCCGCTCATCAAATATGCATATGGCCCTTAAGGCTTCGTGGGCCCAGGTCCTCCAGGACACAGTGTTCAGCTTGTGGTGGCTGCAGGAAGGTGGGGCCACCACCAACCAAGTGCCCATTGTCAGGCAGAACTGCAGGAACAGCGCAACATCCCCCCAATGTCAAGTGTATGACACCCCACCCTAGGTAGGGTGGGACAAAGGAGATATAACCGTCAAGGGTTACAAGCAAATATAAAGCATCAGAATATTTGAACTTTTTTTTTTTAGCTTGTGTGATTGCATTCTCTAGGGGTATAGCTTGGTGTTACATCAGAATAATCAAATGTATAATGTTACACCAGCGCAATCAAAAAGTAATCTTTGTTGTTTAAAGTATTTAAACCTGTTTCTGATAATGCTGATTCATGTAATACAACTGATACCCACTTTTCAGTACCGTAATTATGCTTATTTGTCAGGTTTTGGTGCTTTCACTCTACATTACAGGCAAATGTTTGCATTGGGATACCAGGGATTGTTTTGCCACGAGGGTAGTTGGACTATATTTCCCCTGGGGGAGGCCAGAGACATACACAGTGTCAACCAAGGGTAATTCTATCAATTGGTGTACATTTGTACATTTTTGCATAGTAGTGAGAAGAGTGTGTGTAATACAGGTACTTTTACTTTATCAAAAGAAAACGCACAGACTAGACAATGATATGATCATCCATATATCAGATGTAGCATTACTCAGACACACACTGGGGATGTCAAGAATTTCAAGCATACACAGCCAGCTCTCCTGGTTCCCATCTTTATTGATTTACCCTTTCTGGTGACGCTTATGAAAGGTGAAATTTCAGATCTGTTCAAGTAATACTCATTCAAAACAGTGCAATTAGAGTACCTGCAGGTGTCGTGTTGTATTCAGTGGATGGTTATGTTCTATGTATGCCATGTTTGCGTGTGTTCAGTTTTTATGTTTGCCCATGTCAAGGATTGAAATGTGCATCAGTGATCAACTGGTCTTTTTCAATGATCCATCTAACATGGTTTCTGAAGCCTGACAAGGCAAAGATATTCTACTTGGGTCCTGGGAAATGGAGTTCCTGCACATTTTCTTTTTTTTTAGTAATTGGTTGTGGACACTTAAGAAAGCTGGTTATTACCTGTAATGTGGAATCTTTAGTTTGCATATCTTCTACTGGCATTTGGGGGAAACATTTTTACAGTTCTCAGGGGATTATCTCAACCTTGGGTAAAAAGTATTTCATTGCGGGGTTCACAAGCCTAAGGTCAGGATGGTCACACCTTTGTGCCCTCCAGTGAAGATTTTACTTTATCAGCTGTCTGCACAGTGGCAAAACCAGCTATGGCCACTGGGGACCCTGAAACAATTACTGAACCAGAAGAGTTTTGAGAAAATCCTTGAATGTAGCACAGTAGAGTAACCCTTCCAACCATCCTGCCCCATTTCCCACCCAGTCAACAACAGGGGAATCAAACGGGCAGGTATTGTCAACATCTTCCAGCTGCAGCTGCACCGTTTCTCAATATTTATATTTCCCATCTAGGAACTGGTATTTAAAGTTAGGTACCAAGTACCAACCCCAACCTTTATCCATGATCTCTCTGGAAGTGTAAAGGGAACTCCCTTACTGAATTATTGTGACTGGCTCTAGCCAATGGCATTGTTAACAAAATAAGACATCTCTAAGGCTGGAAAAGGTTAAGATATGGACACCCTGATTAGCTGGGTGGGTTTCAACCATGTGAGTGGCCCAAAGGGAAGCAGGAACTTTTTCTAGAGCTCCTAGGCACTGGCAGTGTTCTGTTATTGATGTTTGTCCAGACCAGCTCAGCTGCATGTATATTGTGGCTCTGTGGTAGCTTGCTTGAACGAGATGTCCTGTGTGCAGATTGATCAGTCAGCTGACCCTTTTGAGTTTGGAACCATACACTGTAAAGACATTCAGGCATTCTTTTGACCACAAATTTTTTATTTCATGAAACATTTGCCTTCAGTACGATGTGACAGTAGTTAGAATAGTAAATTGGCCTAGTACAATTGAAGTGTTTTTTAAACAAATCGTAAAAAGACACAGTGAGAAAATTATGGGAAATCGAGCAGAAGGGCCTGTTGAGATTCCTATAAGGGACAGCACAACATGAAGTTCCACCAAGGGCACCATGTAATACAGCGGCACCCTAATCAGAAAACCTGATCAACTGCCACTCCATTAGCTGATGGCGGTGTCTAGCAACTTCTTGAAGGTGAATCACTTTAAAAAGGAGGTTTTGATTATTCCCCAAGAATCAGACCCTGAAATCGTTTTTCTAGGCCAGTAGTAATGAGCCCTTGCTCTCAACCAGTGAAAGCTATAAGAAATGAGGGTATTAATCTTGATACTTCCCCTTCTCTTGACTACTGAGTCAACATGGTAGGTAACTGTTTTTTTGCTTTTCAAAAATTATGAAACAAAATCCTGCCTTTCTTGGACTCCCACCTTCATGTACCTTTAGACATTTCTTTATTCTTGTTGAGACTCAACTACGGGAACTGTTTACATGGTTTCACTAGCTAAACTGATTCTATGTATAGAAAGTTGCTGCCCTTGTTTTGTTTTTTTTAAGCATATGTTTTTATTGGCATTTATACATTATCACGACAACATGGTAACACAGATCAGCATGATGACAGTAAGTTTACATTGCCTGTACATTCAGCAGGGTTCTCGCTCCTGTAGAAACTAATCCCAGTGATTTAGTGTTTGGAACAGTGTACCCCCTTTCTTCTTATTACAGTAAGTTTACATTGCCTGTACATTCAGCAACAAGAATAAACCCTGTCCACCCTGCTCCTCACAGCTTGCATCCTGACACCCTAAGTACTATGAGAAGCTAATCATGTCAGTTTCCAAAACCAAACCACCCAGATCTCCCTACCTTGACTCGTGGGATCCCCTGCATTAGCATGTGTGGTCCCACCCCCATTTCCCACTCGGCTCAAGAAGGATGAGGGTACTCCAACAGATCAGCCAGTATTGCCACCCAAATGTACAAACGATCTGCAAGTTTATTATCTCTACGGGTGTTCCACATATGGTACTCCTGTGTTTGCCCATTCAGCCATGTCCCTCTTCGTAAGCGTTGGAGCTCTAGGGGACAACTACCGTAAAACTAGCCTTCGTTTGGCCAGTGTGAGACCCAGCAATAAAAACTTCCTACTTAATTTCTTCTTCTCTTTAGTCAGTACCTGAGCCAATAGGGATTGTCCAATATCTCTGGGGGTGTCTCACCTAGTGGCGCTGCCAAGGGAGGTCAGTATCTCATCCCAGTATTCCACTACTTCTGGGCAGCCCCATATCATATGAATGAAGTCTTTGTATCACCCACAAAGCAATACATAGAACAAGACCACTTTTCATAAGGAAGAAAATCACCAGATGCATTCAACAAAGAAACCTCCTCTCAAGATTGACACCCCACCTCAAAACACCACCTAAAAGAAAAATACAATAGGTGGTGCATCTTTCTCTGTTCAAATGGCCAAACTATGAAATTAATTACCCCTAAATATAAGATCCACGGTTAACTACCTTATCTTCAGAAGACTACTCAAGAGTTGGTCTTTCCTACATGACCACCATACTCATTCAGCAATGGACTGCACATCCCTGTGCACGTAAACATGCTTTTATTTGATTGTGTATATATCTACATATCTGTATTTCTTTGTACAAATATGTATAACTATTTATCTTAAAATATATACATATTCTTTAGGCCTATTTACCAAATGTATATTTTACTTCAGTTAAATGTATATACGAATGTAGTTGTTTGTGTAGGTGTATGTATGCATATATATATATATATATATATATATATATATATATATATATATATATATATATATATATATTATGTACATTGTGCATATGTGTGTGTTTATATATATCAATGCTTAATTAGATGCTGATACGTCTCTGCTTTTATTATACCTATCACGATAGGTAAATATTATCTTAACTATTTATCTACAAACATTTCACTATTGATATATTGAGGAAAGATAAAATAATGTTATAAAACTATGCTTAACTATAAATTCTGTAACTCTTGAAAGACTGTCTTTATACTATACAGCGTTAATTCTCAATATATTATATTCTTTATACATTTATTCCCCTAATTAATAATCATGTATCTATATATTTACTACTCTAATCCTACTGTACGAGAGGGAAACAAATTACTCTGTCTCACCATCACCCTATACCTCTATCAATCTATCCTCTATCTCCACTCTCTGATTCATCCCAAACCGATTCTACTACTATGATCTCCAAAAAACCCTTCCCAAACGCTTCCCTCCTCTACCCCTACTGGCTCACCCAAACCTCAGTTTACGACTATGATCTCCCAAACAACCTTACTAAATTCTCCCTCACTTATCTCTCTTTTGACTCATCCCAAACCCCATTTTAATTACTATGATCTCCCTAATCCCTTTCTGCAGACTCGTCCATCCTCTATCTCTCCTTCACTCATCTAAAACCTCAACTTACTACTATGATCTCCCAATTAACACTTGGATTTTTCCCTCCTTTATCCCTCCATCATCCAAGTCAAACCAACTAAGAGACTCACATGTCCTCCACTCAAATTTACTCACAGCTTCCTATACTAATACTTATTTTGTACTCATAATTCCCTATACTAATCCACCACTAATACGTTTGAGTTCTCGAGTAGCATACAACTCGCTGAAAATTGCTCTGATGCCATGTAAGGGTAGTAAGCACTACATAAATACAATAACAATTACCTGTTTTGGCCTGTGTGTCCATACACAGCAAGGCTGCACTTACATTGCCCAGTCATGTGTGAGGATCCCTTAACCTTAAGTGAATCCATTGCAAACGTGAAAGGATCTTTTCCATAGGTATTCCACCTAGTCACACATGTAAACAAACACTGCATGGAAACCCCACAGCATGTGCCTAACACCAGCTAACAATATATGCCCATTTCTATGCAGTTAAGAACAAAGTAGTTGTGAAAGTAGAAACCATTCATTATTCATATCTAAGTCAAACCTGTGCAATCTAAAGCTAACTAAACCTACATAGCTTCCCTATTTTAAATATTCCTAAACTAACCTAAGCTATCTAACCTACACTGAATTGCCTAAAAGGTACCTTAATCTACCTAACCTTAACTTATTCTACTCTACACATATACCTCAACAGACATGTTAAACATCAAGCCCCCCAAGAAACATTTTCACACATTAACATGAACTGCACCTATAAATAAATTAACTAAACATTGAAAGCTAAACAAATATATATAATATAATATAATATAATATATTTTTTTTAATTTATAGTTTTTTGTATTTTTTATCATACAATAAACACCCCCTTAGTAACCAACCCTCCAATATCCCCACCTAAAATTACTAACACTACTAAACTATACTAACCCATCCCTTGGCTAATGACACAACTAACCTATGCTACTGTACAAATCTAAAACACTACTTAAAAAAGATCAGGAAGAAAAAGTGAATCTCAGATCTGGGCAGATTTCCAGTCATTGGACTGCTACAAAGTGTTAATACTCTGCATAATCATGTCTAGCTGCTTGCTTCATTCATCCAACATGTTTTTAAAGTTTTGCCAGGTGATTCACGGCTTGCTGTTCAAAGCCAGATGGCTGTCCTGGTGTTGGTGGTGTTGCCTGTGGTCCAATTGTGGTTTGGCCTTATGATGTTTCTGGAATGTGACGTTGTGTATGCAAAGAATGACACACATGATAACACAAGCTACTCCCTGGGGTGTTCCAAGCAGCATGCCATAGGGCACATTGGCTGCTGACTGGTTCCTGCCTCGGCTGATCCTTGTTGACCCTGAGGTTCTGAGGATCATTGGCCGGCCGCCTTCTCTTCCACAGACCTGCAGCCCATCCTATGGTATGCCCGTGCAACATGCCCGAGGTGGTGGTACCTTTCAATCCTGATCCCACGTTTCTTTGCTTTGGCTTGTGTCATGTCTGTTGGGAACTATGTATCAGACAAAGCTGAATCTGTCCATTTTCGATTCAACATTAGACTTCAGTCAACAAAAACATTGCATGTGGCATGTCCTGCCCAAAGGTTTACTTTTCGTAACGTAAAAATCATGAAGGCTTGTAAGAGATATATGGTTCTCCAAATGTAATAATGCAAAGAAACTCATGTTTGGACATTGTAGACATTGAAAATGGCAGGGTATGCCTAAATACACCTTGTTAGAATTGGGGTCTTTGGTTGGCAATCAGGTTACCCCTGTCCAAGCAAGGACCCTCACTCTAGTCAGGGTAAGTCAAACACAATCCAAATTATCCTGTGCCCGCCCTCTGGTAGCTTGGCACTGAGCAGTCAGGCTTAACTTAGAAGGCAACGTGTAGAGTATTTGTGCAATAAATCATGCAATAACACAGTAGAACACCACAAAAATACACCACACAGTGTTTAGAAAAATATACAATATTTATCTGATAACATGCAGGTCAAAAAGATTAACCTCTTAGCTGCTGGGCCTTTCCCCCCCCCCCCAGTGCTGGGCCCTTTTTTGGCTATTTGGGGTAGTTTGCGCTTAGGCCTTCAAAGCTTTTTGTCCACATAAGCTATTCACGCCAAATTTGTGTCCTTTTTTTCCAACATCCTAGGGTTTCTAAAGGTACCCAGAGTTTCTGGGTTCCCCTGGAGGAGACCAAGAAATTAGCCAAAATACACCTAGAATTTCGTTTTTTTCAAAAAAATGGGAAAAAAGGGCTGCCGAAGAAGGCTTGTGGTTTTTCCCCTGAAAATGGCACCAACAAAGGGTTTGCAGTGCTAAAAATCACCATCTTCCCAGCTTCCAGGAACAGGCAGAGTTGAATCAGAAAACCACATTTTTCAACACAATTTTGGCATTTTACTGGGACATGCTAGATATTTACTATTTTTGGTGGTTTCAACCTCCTTCCAGTTAGTGATAGAAATGGGTGTGAAACCAATACTGGATCCCAGAAAGCTAAGCATTTCTGAAAAGTAGACAAAATTCTGAAATTGGCAAGGGGTCATTTGTGTAGATCCTACAAGGTTTTCCTACAGAAAATAACAGCTGAAATAAAAAATATTGAAATTGAGCTAAAAAAACAGCCATTTTTTTCCACCTTTTACTCTATAACTTTTTCCTGCAATGTCATATTTTTAAAGCAATATACTGTTACGTGTGCTGGACTCTTCTGGTTGCAGGGATATATAGGGCTTGTAGGTTCATCAAGATCCCTATGTACCCGAGCCAATAAATGAGCTGCACCTTGCAATGGGTTTTTATTCTATTATAGGAATACAGCAATCATTTGCTGAAATATAAAGTGTGAAAAATAGATATCAAGAAAACCTTCATATTTCCAAAATGGCCACAAGATAAGGTGTTGATAAGCAGTGGTTATTTGCACATCTCTGAATTCCGGGTGCCCATACCAGCATGCGCATGACAGGCCATTTCTCAAATAGACGTCTTTTTACACACTGTCTTACATTTGGAAGGAAGAAATGTAGAGAAATACAAGGGGCAAGAACACTTGGTGTGCTATTCTGTGTTCCCCCAAGTCTCCCAATAAAAATGGTACCTCACTTGCGTGGGTAGGCCTAATGCTCGCGACAGGAAAGGCAATATTGACACATCACATTTTTACACTGAAATCTGACGTGTTTTTTGCAAAGTGCCTAGCTGTAGATTTTGGCCTCTAGCTCAGCCGGCACCTAGGGAAACCTACCAAACCTGTGCATTTTTTAAAACTAGACACCTACGGGAATCCAGGATGGGCTGACTTGTGGGGCTCTCACCTGATTCTGTTACCCAGAATCCTTTGCAAACCTCAAAATGTAGCCAAACAAACACTTTTCCTCGCATTACGGTGACAGAAAGTTCTGGAATCTGAGAGGAGCCACAAATTTCCTTCCACCCAACATTTGCTCCAAGTCTCCTGATATAAATGGTACCTGACTTGTGTGGGTAGGCCTAGCGCCTGTGACAGGAAATGCCACAAAACACAATGTGAACACATCACATTTTCCTAAAGAAAACAGAGCTGCTTTTTGCAAAGGGCCTAGCTGTGGACTTTGGCCTCTAGCTCAGCCGGCACCTAGGGAAACCTACCAAACCTGCACATTTTTTAAAACTAGACCCCTGGGGGAATCCAGGATGGGCTGACTTGTGAGGCTCTCACCATGTTCTGTTACCCAGAATCCTTTGCAAACCTCAAAATGTGGCCAAAGAAACACTTTTTCCTCACATTTCGGTGACAGAAAGTTCTGGAATCTGAGAGGAGCCGCAAATTTCCTTCCACCCAGTGTCCCCCAAGTCTCCTGATAAAAATGGTACCTCACTTGTGTGGTTAGGCCTAGTGCCGCAACAGGAATAGATCACACACCGGTCAATGTTGGTCCTTACATGAGGCAACTGTTGACCCTGGGGTGATCCATTCCTGACGCAGGCACTATGTACAGGCACTCAAGTGGGGTAGTGTTTTTATCAGGACAGGTGAGGAATCACTAGGTGGTAGGAATTTTGTGGATCCCAGCATATTCCTGTAGTTTGTGTGAGAGAAATGCAAGAAAAATTTAGTTTTTATTCATCATTTCAGCTTTGCAGGGTTTTCTGGGTAAAAACATTTTGGGGAAACCTCTGTGGACTCCCCCGGATGTCTAGTTTCCAGAAATATTTGGGTTTAGTATGATTCCCTATACGGCCACCAAACCCAGGACCAAAAACACAGGTGCCTGCCTTACAAAACCAGTTTGTTTTTCTCTATAATACGATTTGGGCGGTGGAATTTGGGGCCGAACTAAATTGGGTAACTCTCAAGAGAGCACTCTCTCTCTGTGCTTGCCGCCGCATTTACCTGCTCTCTGGGTTGGGCTAACCCACTATTGCCCTGTTGCACAGACTGTGCTTGCGAAGGGACAGCAGGACTGTCCTCTTCACCTTCCTCATAATTTACTGGAAGAGGAGTTATCCAATGGGACTTCTCCGATTGAAGAATCACTCCCAGAGTCTGTGCCATTGTCCTATCCCTCAGATGCTGTCTCAGTGTATGATGTCTCAGTCTCTGATGCTATGTCAGAGATGTCCTCTATAACCTGAGTGACGGCATCAGCAGCAGACACCCATCAAGATGCTATCTCTGCAATTAGCTAAACTGTTGCTCTAAAACACTAGCCTACGTAGACAGTCACAAAATTGCTGGTGTGTGTGTGATACGTGCAACAGTGGAGGCCACCTTACCTGCGCTTTATCCCTCAATCAGCACGTTCTTTCAAAACATTCAAAAAACACCTTGTCACATGCCATTCTACACAGACTTTAGCACCTCCTGCGCCCAGTCCAACAATCATTATTGGTGCTCCCACTCCCATGTCCTCCCCCATGTCCTCCTCCTCGGATTCCCTCATTACCATCCAGCAAAAGAGCCTTTCATTTCTCCATAGCCGCCATCCATCCAGCACATACATTTAATTTGTTTTATAGCGCAGGAAATGGCTCACTTTACTAATGTACTCAGCTATTTACATAAAATACAGATTTGCTCTTTGCAGTAGGCATATAAACCTTTGGTGCTTCTTAATGACACTAAAACTGCCACTACACAAAAGTCTGATCCTTTTGTAGCAGAAACATAATCACAAGACTTACTTGACTTTTTTTATTGCTGCCTAAAAGCTACAGTTGAAATGCGTCAGATGAAGTATGTGCATTGCTTTGAAGATGCAAGCTGCCACTACAAGACAACTGGGGGCAAATATATTAATATATATATATATATATATATATATATATATATATATATATATATATATGATAAAGTGATCATATAAAGTGATATATATATATATATATATATATATATATATATATATATATATATATATATAACTTTGATATGTGGGTCTGGGTTTTCCTGGGGGCCGATTGCAGCCCCTAGGGAAACCACACATACATTGACAAAAGTGATCTATATATATATATATATATATATATATATATATATATATATATATATATAGATCTATCTCTACGTAGATATATCTATCTATGTAGATAGATATATCTATCTACATGGCTATATCTATAGATAGATCTATATATATATATATATATATATATATATATTAGTAGTTGTATGGTGTATGGTTTCCTTGGGGGCAACCCCCTGTCAAATTCTTTCTTTTCTTCTTTTTTTTTAAATTAACCCCTGGGGGGGGCGCGATTGTGTGCGATCATGCTCGATAGCGCCCCCCCCCAGGGGCCACCTACCTTGTCATAAAAAAAAATATGCCCCCGGGGGACAGGCCCGTTTTCCAAGAGGGACGACCCCCCCCAAGTGAAATCCCTGGTGTCTAGTGGCATTTCCTGGCCGAACGAGTTCAGGAAGTCCTTGTATGAAAGGGGAGAGGCCGTTTAGGGCCGTTTTCCCCTTCGGAGCAGGAAGCAGCTTTACAGCCTCTTCCTGCTCTGATGGGGAAAACAACAATGTGATGTCAGCGCGTAGTCACAAAGGGGCAGGTGGGGGGCGGGGGGGACACGGAAAAGCTTCTGTGTCTCCCGGGTAGTGAAAAACAAAAATCCTTGGTGTGATGTATATTTTGGAATATCACTGTAAAAATTATATAAAGGGGGTCATTACAACATTGGTGGTAAAAGGCGCTTACTGCCATGCAGAATCCGCCGAAATTCAGACACCCACACAAGTCTGCCACACCAAAGATCAGTGATAAACTGGCGAAAACAAAACCTCCACCGTCACGCCAACAGAAACACGCCCATGCTATCACGACCCACGAATCCACGCGGCGGTCTTACTACCGCGGTATTCCATTGGCGGTACACACCGCTGCGCTCAAAATACACACACATCTCCAAAACACCGCCACATTGGACAATTCGAAATACACACACCTGATACACATACAAACACCACTCCCACACACCCAATACAATATAAAACACACACCCACATCACCCACAAACCCCTACAACCAAAAATTATTGACAAAGGTGAGAGAGAGAGCACAGCATAGACAACCCCACCACACAGAGGCACACGACACCATCATCCACACAACATCCACGCACAAAACACCCCACACCACTACACATCACCACACTCATCACCACATACACCACCCCACATATCACCTACACCACCCCATAGCACGGCAAAGACACCCCAGGTTCTCCGAGGAGGAGCTCAGGGTCATGGTGGAGGAAATCGTACGGGTAGAGCCACAGCTATTTGGATCACAGGTGCAACACACCTCCATAGCTAGGAAGATGAAGCTATGGCGAAGAATAGTCGACAGGGTCAACGCAGTGGGACAGCACCCAAGAAATTGGGAGGACATCAGGAAGAGGTGGAACGACCTACGGGGGAAGGTGCGTTCCGTGGTCTCCAGGCACAACATCGCGGTTCAGCGGACTGGCGGCGGACCCCCACCTCCTCCCCCACAACTAACAACATGGGAGGAGCAGGTCTTGACCATTATGTATCCTGAGGGCCTCGGAGGAGTCGGTGGAGGAATGGACACTGGTAAGTCAAATCTTAACTATCATATCCCCCACCCTACCTGCATGCTATCACACACCCCCACCCTCACCCCCTCCCCTATCACTCCAACTCCTCACTAATGTACTAATAACACAAACCCCTCATCCCAACTCCAAGCCCTGCATGACACAACAAAGCATGGTCACCCCTCACTAAAGCATGCCCACTGCACATACCCATAACACCCCCCAACCATCATCACACAAGCCCCCACACAGGAATGCTAGCACTGGGGTACACGCTCACCCACCCATTGCACACCATGACACACACAGATGTATTAATCATGCTTTTACACCCCTGCAGGACCACTACCTAACGTCACCAGACAGGAGGGTCCAGACATCTCTACCCCACCCACAGAAGAGGTCCACAGTGATGACAGCAGCTCTGGCCAACTGGATCCAGATGACCAGCCCGGACCATCGGGGGCCTCGGGACAGTCGGTTCCCCTCGCGCAGGCACAGCCCAACACTGACCTTCCACCCTCTGGAAACACCAGCACAGCACCCACCCAGCGAGCCCATACCTCCGTCCCCAGGACACGTCAATCCGCTGTGTGTCCACCACTACAGGGAACCCAGGATAACCCACCACCCCAACAACAACAGGGACCTGGGGGCAGTGGTAGTGGGCACACGGTCCAGGGGACGGAGGCCCAGGAACACAGGGGAACTGGGAGGGCTGCTGTGGGACAGGGGGCGGACAGGCCAAGGGAGCCCACTCTCCACGAGAACCTCTCCTCCATCATGGGAGCATACCACCACTCCCAGGAGACGATGGGTACGGTCCTGGCAAGTTTCAGGAGACCGAGCACCTGTAGGAGGAACAGTATTTGGGGTTCAGGGAGGAACTCAGAACCATCAGCTCCGCCTGGGCACCATCGTAGGGGTGCTGAAGGACATACAGAACACCATGAGGGACACCGTGGCACTCCAAGGGGCCCCTGACACTAGCATGGACGATGAACTGCCCACCACCTCCGCCGGCGCTAGTGGACAGGAGGCACCACCACAGGACCACCACACCAGCACCCCACCCCCTGCAGACGGAGAACCACCCCGCAAGCGGTCCCTGACATCCAGGAACAGGACAGAGCATGATGGCAAGACCCCCACCAAGAAATGAGACCACCCTGATTGTCATCCCACTGCCCCACTTTGTAACCCTGTCCATATTGGAACTGCCCCAGCTCCACTTCCTATGCCCATATGGGCAGTGCACCTGTGAGACTAATAGACTGGATCTGCCATGGACATTCCTCCACCATCACCCATCACCATTTTACCACCCCCTCCAATAATTAGCACGTCAATAAACACCCTTGAAGCACAAAACAATCTGGAGTCAGTCTGTGATATAGAAAATGTGTATTAGCAATGACAGTGACAAATTGCATTTTCAAATGTAATGTCAACATACCTATGTCACACATCACAAGTCCATGAAGGATGCAAGCAGATGACACATGTTGGTAATCACACCTGTGAAACCGTAATGAATATGTACAACTCAGTTAAAAAAATACTGCTTGAAATTGACAGACAGGATAAAGGTAGAAGTGTGAAAGTACTTGTAGTAGGGAAGAAAGTGTTCTCTCCTGTGTGTCACTGGAAATATTGCTGGATGACTGAGTCCCTGTTGTCAATGTGGTCTTCCTCTGCTTCCTCCTCATCACTGTCCACAGGCTCCACAGCTGCCACAACACCGTCATCTGGACCATCCTCCTGCAGAAAAGGCACCTGGCGTTGCAAAGCAAGATTGTGAAGCATACAGCAGGTGATGATGATCTGGCACACCTTCCTTGGTGAGTAGAATAGGGAACCACCTGTCATATGGAGGCACCTGAACCTGGCCTTCAGGAGGCCAAAGTTGCGTTCGATCACCCTCCTAGTCCGCCCATGGGCCTCATTGTAGCATTCCTCTGCCCTGGTCCTGGGATTCCTCACTGGGGTCAGTAGCCGTGACAGGTTGGGGTTACCAGAGTCCCCTAATAGCCACACCCGGTGCCTCTGGAGTTGACCCATCACGTAAGGGATGCTGCTATTCCGCAGGATGTAGGCGTCATGCACAGAGCCAGGGAACATAGCATTTACCTGGGAGATGTACTGGTCTGCCAAACATACCATCTGTACATTCATGGAATGATAACTGTTCCGGTTCCCGTACACCTGTTCACTCCTGTGGGGGGGACCAGAGCTACATGGGTCCAATCAATGGCACCTATGATGTTGGGGATCTGTCCAAGGGCATAAAAATCATCTTTAACTGTAGCCAAATCCTCCACCTGAGGGAAAACTATGTAGCTCCTCATGTGTTTCAGCAGGGCAGACAACACTCTGGCCAACACGTTGAAAAACATAGGCTGGGACATCCCTGATGCCATGGCCACTGTTGTTTGAAAAGACCCACTTGCAAGGAAATGGAGCACTGACAGCACTTGCACCTGAGGGGGGATTCCTGTGGGATGGTGGATTGCTGACATCAGGTCAGGCTCCAACTGGTTACACAGTTCATGGATTGTGGCACGGTCAAACCTGTAGGTGATGATTAAATGTCGCTCCTCCATTGTCAACAGGTCCACCAGCGGTCGGTACACAGGAGGATTCCACCATCTCCTGACATGTCCCAGCTGACGGTGCCTAGGAAGGACAACAGCGACCACAGAGTCAAGCAACTCAGAGGTATGTACCCACAGCTACACAGAACACGAAACATAATCCAAAAAGTTGTCTGTAAGTGTGTTGAGTCCAGGCCTAGGTATGTGTGACGCAGTTGAAAATGAAGCCATGTGGGCCCCTGAAATGGCGGCTGTCTGACCTCTAAAGTGGGACAATGGGATTTGAGGTAACTGCCCTGGCGTTGTACACCGTCGCGGTAGGCGGTCGTAGACCGCTGCGCAATGCTGCATTGGTTAACATTGGACCCTATGGGTCCCAGGATCCAATGACGAAGTGCACCGGCGGTGATGATACGCACCGCCGCGCACGTGACCGCCATTTTCTATCTGTTGAATCACTCGATACCTGATCTTCGACAGGAGAGGACCTATACTGCAAGTGCTGCTGTAACCTCGGTCTGGAAGACACAATGGCTCGTGCGTCTGGGGAAAGGGCTCCTGCCTTCACTGCACAGGAGTTGGAGAAGCTCGTGGACGGGGTCCTCCCCCAGTACACGCTACTCTACGGTCCTCCAGACCAACAGGTGAGTACATAGGGTGCAAGTTGAATGGGCTATGCCTGGGTGGAGATGGCTGGTTGTAAGAAGGAAGGGGGCAGAGTTGTGCGAGCATGAAGGACTGTGAATGCATGTGCCACATGGCAAGGGCAGGAATGTGGGCCACTCACTTCGACGGTGCAGTTAGTAATGACTTCTATTCTTCCCTGTACATGTCATGTAGGTCAGCGCCCACCAGAAGAATGCTATTTGGCGTGCCATCGCCAAGGACGTCCGGACCCTGGGGGTCCACCAGAGACGGAGCACCCACTGCCGGAAAAGATTGGAGGACATTCGCCGCTGGAGCAAGAAGACGGTGGAGGCTCAGCTGGGGATGGCCTCCCAACGTGGGAGGGGTGCCCGTTGCTGATGTTCCGGATCCTGGCGGTGGCCAACCCTGAGTTGGATGGGCGCTTGAGGGCATTACAGCAGACACAAGGGGGTGAGTACAACATCATTCGGCGGACTTTGCGTGCAGTGAAGGTGTCTGGGTGGGGGAGGAGGGCTGTGGGTTTCCCTAGGCCAGGGCGAGTTCCGTAGGCTAGGCCCCTCCGTAATGCAGGCCATGTGGCACTCCACCCCACCTCTGTAGAGTGCCAAGTACAGGTATACATGCCCCTGTGTCATCTATGTGTGCTGATGTCCACCATAGCCATGTAGGCCATATCCCAGGAACTGCATCAGTAGAGTCCAACAGCGCGGCATAGTGCAGGGGGCTGATGTTTCTCTATTGTCCGCCAACGGTAGTGGTAAGCCATGCACTCAACCTGTCTTTCTTCTGTCGTCCCCCCCTTTTTGTGCTCTCCCTGTTCTTTTGTGCATCAGCATCATCAGGTGGAGGTACAGTGGCACCGGAGCACAAGTGAGCTGCATCCCACATGGCCATGGAGGGCCACACCACGGACTCTGAATACACCAGTGGGACGGAGTGCGAGGGGAGCTTCACGGCGGTCACCGGATCAGCAACCAGCGACACTGACTGGTCCTCCGATTGGAGCTCCCTTGTGGTGGCGGCAAAATCTGTGTCCCCCACTTCTACAGGTACAGCCGCCACCCCCCCTACCAGCACCGCCCTCCCAGCAGCCCCTCAGCCTTCGCCCCGTGCCCGCTCACCCAGGAGGGTGGGCATCACCTTCGCCCCAGGCACCTCAGCCCCTGCCCCTGTCACTCACTGTTGGGCAGTCTACCATTGTGAATGCCATCCAGGGTGTAGAAAGGGAGTTGCAACACACTAATGCATTCCTGGAGGGCATTCATTCTGGTCAGGCTGCCCATCATCGAACCATGCAATCTCTTGCCTCAGCACTGATGGCAGCCATTGTCCCTGTGTCTAGCCTCCACCCTCCGACTTCCTCCACCCAGACCCAATCCCCTGTACCTCTGCCTATCCCAAGCACACCATCAGACCAGCCTGCACACACGTCAACACACAAGGGAAGCTCAGGCAAACATAGGCACCACACATCCCACAGTCACTCACACAAGAATCACCCACATACAGACACAGCAACATCCACTGCCTCCACTGTGTCCCCCTCCTCGTCGTCTCTCTCCCCTCCCTTTCAGTGTCGTCTACACTCTCACATGCATGCACTACCACTACAGCCACTAGGACCCTCACCAGCACACCCACCACCACACCCCCCTCACCTGCACTCACCACCCCCACTACCATTTACACGTCCCCTGTGTCCTCTCCCAGTGTGTCTGTGACGCCCGCTCCCAAAGTCCACAAACGCGGGCACACACACACCCATCATCCATCCACCTCATGACAGCCTCCAGAACATGCACCTGCACCCAAATCATCAAAAGTTACACCTCCTACAACCACCTTCTCTTCCTCCACTCCCAGACCCCCTCCAGCTACCCGTACCAGTGTTCTTAAGAAACTTTTTCTGAGCAACGTTGACCTCTTTCCCGCCACCCCCTCTCCAATTCATAGGTCAAGTACTAGCACCTCAGCCAAAAAATCTCCGGTACTAGTGGTGCCTGTTAGAGGGATGTGGAGTGTACCGGGCACCAGGGCAGCCAGTGTGACACGGAGCCAAAGCACAGCCAGTCCCCCCAATGTGAAGCACCAGAAGTTGGACAGTGCCCGACGGGATAGGGGGAAGACTCCAGCCGGCAAAGCCGCTCACAAGGGTCCTGGGGGGAGTGTCGACTCAGCTGTGACTCCTCCCAAGGTGGGGAAGGGGCAGAAGAAAGTGCCAAAGTCTGGGAAGAGCAGCACGGCGAAGAAGGCCGCCATCATCCCCGCTGCCCAGGAGGCCACCGCCAGCCCGATCGTCACTGGCCATGACGCCACCGCCAGAGTCAGTGCCCAGGAGGGCAGTCCCATCGTCAGTGGCCAGGAGGCCTCTGCCAGAGTCAGTGCCCAGGAGGTCAGTCCCATCGTCAGTGGCCAGGAGGCCACTGCCAGAGTCAGTGCCCAGGAGGGCAGTCCCATCGTCACTGGTCAGGAGACCACCGCCAGAGTCAGTGCCCAGGAGGGCCCCGGCAGCCACAGCCCCACTGGGCAATGAGGGACCGCCATGGCAAACACCGCTGCACAAGTCAGAGACAGCAAAGTCAAGCACCGCTGAACAGGGCAAGCACCGCTGAACAGGGCAAAGACCGCCATGGCAAGCACCGCTGAACAGGTCAGAAACTGTAAAGTCCAGCACCGCTGAACAGGGCAAAGACCGCCATGGCAAGCATCGCTGAACAGGGCAAGCACCGCTGAACAGGGCAAGTACTGCTGAACAGGGCAAGCACCGCTGAACAGGGCAAAGACCTCCATGGCAAGCACCGCTGAACAGGGCAAGCACCGCCAACTCAAGCACCGCTAGCCCATGTACGGCAGGGGAAGTGACAGAACTGGGACCGTCACGGGGAGAGTGATGCACTCTGGGCACCAGTCCCCCTCCAGAACCAGTGGAGAACAGCATCCACTACCTCAGTCCTTAACAGGATGAAGCACTCTGGGCACCAGTCCCCCTCCAGAACCACTGGAGAACAGCATCCACTACCTCAGTCCTTAACAGGATGAAGCACTCTGGGCACCAGTCCCCCTCCAGAACCAGTGGAGACTGTCATCCACTTGAGAGACTTTGGCTTTGCACTCCCCAGGATTGAACAGTGGGCACACCACCCACTGTAGAGACTTGAGAGACTGTGGCTTTGCACTCCCTAGGATGGTACAGTGGGCAAGCCACCCACTGTAGAGACTTGAGAGACTGTGGCTTTGCACTCCCCAGGATTGAACAGTGGGCAACCCACCCACTGTATAGACTTGAGAGACTGTGGCTTTGCACTCCCCAGGATTGAACAGTGGGCAACCCACCCACTGCAGAGACTTGAGAGACTGTGGCTTTGCACTCCCCAGGATTGAACAGTGGGCAACCCACCCACTGCAGAGACTTGAGAGACTGTGGCTTTGCACTCCCCAGGATGGTACAGTGGGCAACCCACCCACTGCAGAGACTTGAGAGACTGTAGCTTTGCACTCCCCAAGATACATCAATGGGCATGGAGCCCCCTTGTGGATCTGGCGTGGTGCTGTCATCCGGCTGAGGTGCCCCCCCTTCCCTTCCCCCTGGGGTGCCTGTTGTATTTCGATCTGATGCCCCTACAGTGTTCTTTCCGTTTTGCTCAGGTATCGTGTGTGGGCCTCGCCCATGCATTTTGGGCCCAGTGGTCCACGGACATTGAATGATGCATTCCTGCACTACTAATCGTGATGTATATTTTGTTGAATGTGTATATATATATCTGTATATATTAGCTTACTGTATTTTGATGCATTACAATGGTTGCACTCATTTCCTTTTGTCTTTGCATTCTTCCGGGGGGTTTTGGGGTTGTTACTGTTATGTTTGACTATGCATTGGTGTGTGTGTTGTAGTGGGTGAGGGTCGGGGTGGGGTGGGGGTGTTGCGTGTGTGTGTCCCTGACTTTTGCCTCCCCTATGTCGTAGGTGCAGTACTCACCGTTGTCTTCGGTGTCGGCGTTGATGATGATCGTACAGAAGCAGGAAGACTATCGCAGGGAGTATTTGGAGTTGCGGCTCCATGGTGCCCTCCTTCCTCGTGGAGTGTGTAGAGGTGAGCGTTTTCCCATTGAAATGGCTGTTTCCGCCGTGTTTTTATCCACGGTGAATCCGCCCCGGAAAAGGTGGTGGATTGGTAGGTTGTGATACTGTGGGCGGTACTTTGTCTCCCGCCTGTCTGTTGGCGCTGACCGCCGCGCTGTTTGTCTGTACCACTGTGGCGGTCGGAGTGTTAAAGTGGCTGTCTTTGTTGGCGGTTTTCGCCACGGTCATAATTCCCATTTTTTTACCGCCGGCCTGTTTGCGGTCTTACCGCCGCTTTAACACCGTCCGCCAGGGTTGTAATGACCCCAAAGTGTCTTTAATCTCTTAAAAGCAACAATTGTCTCTTAAAAGCACAAAGTACCTGGTTTTCGTTCAAAATCTTCACAATGAACCTCTGATATGCGTGGAAAACAGGGAGGTGTGCATTGACTTCTCGGGCCGCACAGAGAGATGCGTATTTCCTTTTCCATGCAGGGATAGCTCTACGTCAATTTCCGGTGCTTGGTTGTGGATCCTCTTTGGGTTCTGAGGTTTTCAGATGCCCCGGGGACGATGTGTTGAAATCTGGTGCTGACTGGATGAAGTCAGAAGGGCTGCGTCGATCTGGTGGGTGTGACGTGGACATTTCTACCACACAGCAGGCACTGCGCCGATTCCTCTCTAGAAGTCGAGCTGCATCGTTCCGGCTCGGCTGTGCGTCGACCCAGTGGGCCTTCAAATTTCCGGTTGCTACGCTGGTGCTGCGTTGATCTTCTCATTGCGAAGTCGGGCTGCATCATTCCGGTTTGGCATGCAGTGAACTTTTCACTGAGATGCAGGCTGTGCGTCGTTTCTGGCAGGAGGTGCACTGATTTTTGTCGCACAAGGAGTTCTTCTTGCAGGAATCATGTCTTTTTGGTCTTGAGACTTCAGGGAACAGGAGGTAAGCTCTATCCAAGCCCTTGGTGAGCACTTCTCCCCACAGCCAGAGAGCAGCAAGGCAGCAGTCCTTCACAAAAAGCAGTCAGGTGAGTCCTTTGGGCAGCCAGGCAGTTCTTCTTGATAGGATGAAGGTTCTGTTTCAGGTTCTCTGCTCCAGGAAGTGTCTTGATGAAATAGAGTGTCTAACTCAGAAGTGTCTGAGTTGGTGGGGGCAGAGGTCCTGTTTAAATACCCAAATGTGCCTTTGAAGTGGGAGAGACTTCAAAGAGTGGCTTAGAAGTGCACAAAGTCCCCTTTCAGTTCAATCCTGTCTGCCAGGGTCCCAATAGGGGGTGTGGCAGTCCTTTGTGTGAGGACAGGCTACTGTCCTTTGACATCTAAATGTCAGGCCCTCTACCCTCCCAGGAAGACCCATTCAATATGCAGATGTATGCAAGTGTGACTGAGCATCCTGTGTTTGGGGTTGTCGGATTGGATGCACAAGGTAGCTGTCAACTAATCCTTGTCAGACGTGGATTGGAAGACACAGAAGGATTTAAGTGTGGATAAATGCTCACCTTTTAAACGTAGCATTTCTAAAACAGTAATATAAAATCCAACTTCACCACAAAGCAGGATTTTGTATCACCATTCTGGCCATACTAAATATGACCTAGCTACTCTTTTCAGATCGGTATCTACCACTCAAACAGTATATGAAAGAAGCCCTAACGCTATCCTATGAAGGGAGCTGGCCTCACAGCAGTGTAAAACGAATTTAGGAGTTTTACAGTACCAGGACATATAGAACACACATGTTCATGTCGTGCCTTTTACCTACATAGCACCCTACCCTATGGGCTACCTTGGGCCTACCTTAGGGGTGACTTATATGTAGAAAAGGGGGATTCTAAGGCTTGGAAATTACTTTTAAATGCCAAGTTGTAGTGGCAGTGAAACTGCACACACAGGCACTGCAGAGGCAGACCTGAGACATGGTTAGGGGGCTACTGATGTGGGTGGCACTACCAGTGCTGCAGCCCACTAGTAGCATCTAATTTACAAGCCCTGGGCACATGTAGTGCACTTGACTAGGGACGTACAAGTAAATTAAATAAGCCAATTGGGTATGAGCCTATGTCACCATGTTTTAAAGAGAGAGCATATGCACTTTAGTACTGATTAGCAGCGGTAAAGTGTGCAGAGTCCGAAAGCCAGCTAAAATGAAGTTAGAAAAAGAGAAGGAGGAAGGCAAAAAGTTTGGGGTGACCAATTCCAACACTCCTGCATACATAGTATTACTAAGACAGATTTGTGAATGTGATGTTGCGTACTCAAGGAATGAAACACATGGTAAAATAGGCTACTCCCTGGGGTGTTCCAAGCAGGATGCAGTAGAGTTGAAATATAGATGGAGGGCGGCTAGCTATCCTCCCTTCATACTGGCCTGTTGGACAAATCTCCAATGCAGAAACATGGAAATACATGGAAACATATAACAGGCTCCATGTACTGAAATGCAAGCAAAATCATGTGGCCTTATATATATGTATGAACTACGGTGCATTTCTGCCCTTTGTCCCTGTGCCAACACACAATTTGCTACCTTGCATCAATGCAGGCAACGTTGCACCATGGTACAAAGGTGTCTGCATTTAGTTTAACACAGGATTGTTCCCATACAAGTCAGTTTGGCTTGTTAACTTGATGCACATAACCCCAACCCACAGCCATGTGGTGAGTGTGCGCATGAACGCCATAGTCCTCAGATGTAAGAGTATCTTTCATGTCTTTTCCTAGAGTTAATTAAAACTGACATTTTTTATGGGGACCCAGTTTGGGTAACGCTACCAGTAGTTGATCTGTGTAATAGGAAGTATGTTTACCACACAGTGCAGATATGCATATGTAAGTTTACACATTGTCCTATCACTTCCAAAATATTGGAATTGTATGGTTACATGTTTCTCATATGTCATTGGGCATATGAGGACATGAATCAGGCTTTCAACAGTATGCAGATGTACTCCTCTTACACCTTTACCCTCCCTTTAGGATGACTGTCTGGAAGGTATAAACAAATCCCAGTTGTTACTTTGCCTCAGACGTGGATTGGAATCAAGCTACAAAAGCACCAGAGTTATAAGCACAGAGAAACGCCCACTTTCTAAAAGTGGCATTTCTACAATGGTAATAGCAAATCCACCTACACCAGTAAGCAGCATTTCACAGTACCATGTCAACCATATTAAACATGCCTACCCAACTTGGGTAAAAGAAGGCGCCTTTGTTGCTTTGTGTGTGTTCCTCCCTTCTGCTCCAGTGTAGACCCGGGAGAGGTGCAGCAGGCAGTACATTTCTTAGCAAGGACAAGGAGCACTTGGAGGTACCTCCGGGGCACAAGCAGGCACCTGCTTTGGTGCTCTCAATGCCATAGCTCTAACAGCAACACCAAAGGACTGCAGCTCACCTGGAGGTGCCGAGAACTGAAGGAGAAAAAAGATGCCTACCAACCGGGCAGGAGAGAGGCGATTCCTGCTGGTGGGGAGGGAGGTCTGAACCATGTGCCCCGAGCTAGGAGACTCATTCAGCTGAGGCGCGATGTCCTGAGGAGAGACGGAGTCAGCTGGATCCACCCAGCTCTCACCTCATAACACCCTAGAGTAAAGGAAGGGTTACACACTCTCCCTGAAGTTGTGGACAGGGTGCAAGGGCCTTGTGCAAAGAAAGTCCATTCCAATGTGTAAAGTCTCCCCGCTGACAGAGTAGGTGTGTGGGCCCTTTTTTACTCCCTGAGAGGTCACTATACCCTGATGTGAGGGGCTTGGCTCGTAAAGGATCAACCCTTGAAACATTGTTGTTTTGAATATTACTGCTGGCAGGACGGGAGGATAACTTTGATGGAGGTCCCATGCCTGTCCACCCACCTGGAGTTCCGGCTTTCGCTCTATTATGAGTGAGGGAACTCCTTGATAGGGACAAGTGTGTCCCTGGTTGACCTCATGATAAATGTTGCATTTATCTTTTCCTTATGAGCTGCTTCTGTGACTTGTTGTGCTTGCCATAATGGGGGATATGCACATAAGGGCAGGATCTGCCTAATGTACAGTAGGAGGGTGGGTAATGGTTTATAGGATTTATGCCCTATGCAAATGTTTTCATGATATGGGCATTATTTTGATGGAAAATAAGGATCTGCCATTTGGGAATGATTCTCTTCTATGTGCATTCATGATGATGTCTTGACATTTATGATGATGTGTTTGTTATACCGTGCCTTTTTGGTGATAATGATGACCTGACTACTACTGGCGATGCAGAATAATCGTAACATGTGTTTACCTGACTACTGCTTGCTTCCCAGAGTATTAGTGAACTGTGTGATGTTCTGACAACTGCTTGCATAGCACTGTATTACTGATACATTATGTTTGGTTTAATAATGTTTTGTGCAATACAGTTTAGTTTTTTATCACTTGTGATAGATTTTTCTTTATTGTGTATTTATTGTGTCACTAGGGTTGTGAGTGTTGTGCAAACACTTTACACATTGCCTGACTGCTCGTACCAAGCTACGGAGGGGTTGAGCAGGAGTTATCTTGGGTGTGTAGCTCTCTTGCCCTGACCAGAGTGGTGGTCCCTGCTTTGCAGAGGTGCCTAGCCTAGCCAACCAGGAACCCCATTTCTAACTGGGCCCTACTTGAGTAGGGCATTGTGCCAGTGGAACATCTGTAAAAGTGATATTCCAGTGGTGCAATGCATTTGTAAATGACGGCCTTAGTGTGGTCTCATAGGTATGGTTGAGAGGCTTGCACCACCCTAGCAAGTGAGGCACCAGTGGCGCAAGCCTCTTGGAAACATGCCTGTATCTGTCTCCATTCCTGACAAAGGATGTGTTATGAAAGCATTCCTCACTACGAGAATGACATACACTGGGTGGTTCAGCCATTCTACATTGTATGTGGCATCCTGGGTACAGTTTGACTGTCTAGTTGTCTAAATATGTAAAGTATGTGGCTAGGCCTAGATAACAGGTGGTGATATGTGCAAAACAACATTTACCATACAGAAATACCCAACAACCACCATATCAAGTTGTGGGACACACACATCTCCTTTTTGGGCTTAGTCCTGGAACAATATGTGTGCCACATGAACAGTACCACTGCAGATTAGTGTTTGTCTTTATTGCTAGCCTATATGTTGGTAATCACAAAGCCTGCTTGAGTAGCCAAAACAGGTCTGATGACTTCAAAGAGGACAATGTTTACCATTAGCATGCATCCCATTATTTGCCAACAGTGAGGGGTTTGTTAACTTAGAATGTGGCTAAGCATTCACATCAGATGCTCATCCAGTCATTTTCTGAAATATTATGTCATTGTAACTGGGAATGAGTCAGTGCATGGTACTTTGGCAAGAGTGATATTCTATGTAGTCATATCTTCACATCTATTGTATTCTTTTCTCTCTCTTTGTGTCCTGTTTTTACTAAAAGCCATAGATGGAGTAGGAGTGACAGCATTGGTTGTATCCGAGTGAGACACACCAACACGGTCACATACAATCCTGAAGGTTCCAGCTGCATTTGTTGCGTAGTGGGTCCATGTGCCAGCATTGGGCCTAGGTAGCCAGTCCTGCACCCCATGCACATCTATATGTGCTCTGTGAGATACCACAATGGTTTTGCTCTGTGACTGTGAATAGAGGCACATATGATTTTGCTCTGTGCTTGTAAACATTGATGTCGAAGATGGTAAACATGTGGGTTGCACTGTGTGGCCATGCACATCATATGTGCCTTTATTCACAGTCATCAGAACATAAGTTCACTATCCTGGCCTCCACGAGTATGAGGCAGTAGAAATGGCTATATGTACAACATATACATGCAGTCATTGCAGACTGTTTACATTTTCACTCACTTTGGATTGTGGTAGGATGTCTGTTGGTCTGTACACTGCATCATTACACTTACCCACATAACATACACACTGTGCCACTTTGCTAGCTTTGTTTGGTGTATGTCTTTGCAAAACACACACCCATGACACATGTTGTAGACTTGCACACATATTTTGCTACACATGATGCTATCCTGCAGTATTTGCAACACTAAGCTATATACCTTTGTGATGTGCCAACAACTTGTTCTCCTCATTGTTTCCTCTTTCTGTGTGTTTTGCATTCTGCAGCACACCTAAGAAGAGGAAAACGCCTCTTTGAATTGTTTTTGTGCTGGAAGTTGGCCCTTTCTGTACAGAAAACAATCCTGCCGACAACACAGACACCCTTGCACCATGGTGCAAGGGTGCTTGCATTGGCACTAGGCAGCAAATTGTGCACAAGCGCAGGGGAGAAGGACAGAAATGCACCATATCTAGTAAATACTGTGCATTTCTGCCCTTTCATACTTGTGTAGGGCAGTGCAGTGGAAACGTTTGTGGTACTGCCTTTTGTCAATTCCTAGAAAGTATGCCCGAAACTTGGAAGGATTAGGCCAGAGGAGACAGTCTGTCCACACAAACCTGATAGAAGTACCAAACTATGGATATCAATCTGGGAAGCTGTGCATTATTCACATAATGGTGGGCCTATATATCGATGAAGCAAACCCAATGACTCAATGTACACATTGAAAGGTGTTGTAGTTTGCCTCTTCTTTGAGAGTTGAAGGTTAAATGGAGTTTTCACTATCATTTGTTGCTGCTGAATGAATTTCTATTTCCCATCCTAGCCATTCAGGAGTATGACCATGCAGACCTTCTGGATCATACCATCACCCCCTTTTCCCTTGTTTTCTTGACGTTTTTCATTCTTAACCCACCCCTTTGCATTTACACAATAGTGACACTAGTTAGATGATTGTGGAGACTGGGGGTTAAGCAGCGTTTCCAGGACAAACAGCAACTCAATAAACCATTCCATAGAACTTGACATTATATGTTGCAAATTATGCAGCACTGCGTCATATAAAAAATACAGGGATTTACTAAAGTATGGCGCACCCCTGTGTTTTCCCCAGTGCTGGCACTAAACTTAGCTTCCTAGCTCCACTGTACACACCACCTTGCACCACAGTGCAAGGGGTCTGTGTTGCAGGGAATGATTGTTTATGTGCAGGAAGTTGTCTCTTCTTGTACTTAAACAATTAATGGCGATTTGATAGTCCTATATGTACTGCACAATGCAGCACACACAGGAGTAGAAAATCGTCATTATTTCATGTTTTTTTATGTGCAGGAAAGGACAACGTCCTGCACATAAACAATCTTTAATTGTGTTTTGCTCTGTTTATATGTGCTGCAGAATGCAGCACACATACAAAAAGCAGAAACTGGGAGAAATAAAAGTATTTCTCCTTGTTGAGCCACTGTATTGTCACCCTTTGGGTGGTTTGATTTTTGGCACTGCCTCATATGTACAATTTCTTGTAAATCAGGGTTAGCGTCAAAATGTAATGGGTGTTGCGGTAGAGCGCCCACAGTAACATCCACTGCATGCCCCTTGTACACAAAGTGATGCTTGGACAGGAGCCATACTTACAAGGCAGATGTAAGCCCCCAAAATTGCCTCAAGTCCGCTTTGTAAATATGGAGCAGGGCATTGCGCTCCCGGAAGGTCGGAAAAAAGTGATGTTCCGGTGGCTCAAAGCCCTTGTAAATGAGGCCTAAAGAGAGCACTGGGAGCGCTAATTTCAGACCGACCTCTGCTTGAAGGATGGGCTGACTAGTATCCTAACTATTTGAAAAGCTAGAGCAGGGGATATTTTAGCATTTTCAACAATGGCAAAAAAGTTGTTTGTATGAATAGAAGATTAAAGTAATGTGCTGCATTTTGGAGAAAATATAGCAGGATTTGTTGCTATCACTAAAGTAAAAAATAAAATATAACACAATTTTATAACATTACTTACCACCAAGGACATAAAATCGTGTCAGTTAAAAGTTGTTTTGTGATTCTGCTTATAGAACTGACGCAATTGAAAGCAGGGTTTATGAATGTGTAAAAGCAGTGTAGCTAGTGTGTGAAATTTGCAAGCCCTCCCATTGGAGAAGCTACATGCAGATGCAAATGAAAAGAATGAATTTAAATTTGTTTCCATTGGATGCACATACCGTGCATTCCACTGATCTTGTTGTAAATACATCTACTAGATTTTCAGAATCTCAAGTGTGGTTAAGGGAATTTTTGAATGTATATTTTGTAGTAACATTAACCTCAGACAGCACAAGAAGAGGATGCGTTCTTCCTTTCATTTTGTCAATTAGGTTTTTGTTCGTAGCTCTCTCGTGCTCCACAGATATGTTATGTTTTTGATGTATAAATACGGAAAACACGTAAATATATTTGACAAAGACGTCACTTTGCTTAGTGCCCCTAAAAGCCTTTCTAGGGATCAGCATGTTGGGTGTAACATTTACTTGGTATAACAACTATTATGTGAACACTTGTCTCTCTCGGAAAAATTAGGAAAATTAACTTGCTAGACTGGAGGAATGTCGTAGCATTTTGGAGTATGACCTTGTAGTGGATAATTAAATTATTAGGCTGTCATGCCCGCTTTCTGAAAACCATTACCTAACATCTTTCTTTTAGTACCTTCATCAATGTCAGTGAACCTCATGAGTATTCCTGTCACAGTGTTTCCCCAGAAGAGACCAGTTTGTTAAAATGTCATGTTCAAGGAAAAAGTGGATCTGCCACCTGTATTTTATTGATAGAACTATTTCTACTACTGCAGATTTATAACCCAAGCAATGCGTTCTCTGCCAGATTCTTGACTCCTGTACGGACTACAAACTCATCCCATTTTTGAGGTAGCAGGGTCTGATTAAATTGAACACGTTGATTGTATTCAAGTATTATAAAATATAATCTCAAGTAATTCCGTTTCCTTCATCCTGAGATTACATTGTGACTTCAACTACAGCTCTGCTTTGCTCTTTTTTGCTGAATATAAATACAAGCATATTTCTGTCTAAATAAAGGGTAATAAGATTTGAGACTGGTTAAACGTCGCTTTCCTATACAGAGCCTCTTTTGGTCTTCTCAGCTCTTGTAGTGTTAGCATTTATACTTTCTGTGGATCATTGCACTTTCTTTTTTAAAACATTCTATATGTGCTGGATTAAACAACCGATTGTGCACATTTGTTTTGCAGACAAAAGCTATTCTACTGGCTGCAAACTAACCTGTCTGGTTTTCTGACCCACAGTTCTCCAAGAAGAGGCGGAGATGGACTCGTTCATCTTTTCAATGCAAGATGCTCTTTTGTAACATGAGAATACAGCATCTTTAGAATTCCACAGCTGACTCATTTAAGTTTAGTTGACATAGAGGTAGGAGTCGTTGTAGTTTAGAAGGCATTGTGCCCTCTGTATATCCATTGCAAAAAGAGACAAATATCTATATGAGTAAATGTCACGTTCTGCTAAAGAAATATTATGTGATGCCTGCAGACATTCGGGGGGTCATTCTGACCCTGGCGGCCGGTGGCCGCCAGGGCCACCGACCACGGGAGCACCGCCAACAGGCTGGCGGTGCTCCCACGAGCATTCTGACCGCGGCGGTTCAGCCGCGGTCAGAAGCGGCAAGTCGGCGGGCTCCCGCCGACTTACCGCTGCTCGGGGGAATCCTTCATGGCGGCGGAGCGCGCTCCGCCGCCATGAGGATTCTGACAGCCCCTACCGCCATCCTGTTCATGGCGGGAAACCCGCCATGAACAGGATGGCGGTAGGGGGTGCCGCGGGGCCCCTGGGGGCCCCTGCCGTGCCCATGCCAATGGCATGGGCACGGCAGTGGCCCCCGTAAGAGGGCCCCGCAAAGTATTTCAGTGTCTGCCTTGCAGACACTGAAATACGCTACGGGTGCAACTGCACCCGTCGCACCCCTGCAACTACGCCGGCGTCCTCGTTGCAGGGGCATTTCCTCTGGGCCGGCGGGCGCTCTTTCGGAGAGCGCCCGCCGGCCCAGAGGAAATGTTTAAATGGCCGCCGCGGTCTTTTGACCGCGGTGCGGTCATTTCACGGCGGTACCTTGGCGGACGGCCTCCGCCGTCCGCCAAGGTTAGAATCACCCCCTCGATGTTATTACTGTGATTACAAACATTTGTCTTTTTTTTTAATCAAGAGAGAAAAATAATAAACGTCTTTAAAGTAGATTATGAACAATACAGCTTTTCAGGACTAATAAAAAGAATACTCTGATTTCTGATTAACATACACCTCAATGAAACAGCAGTAAACGCTGGATGCAAAAAGGCATGCTAATGTCCAGAAATCACTATTAGAGTGTCTGCAGGCTAATTTAATCTCCAGCCTCCAAGAATAGCACATCTTTGATTATTAAATCAATGCTGCAAAACTGCAGGTTAGTGAATGATCACCACAACGCCTTTATCTCAGACATTGTCTTCAAGTTGAATCTTTACTTCCTCCTCCTTGGTGAATATTGATATAACATACACCTCCAATCACTTATCAACATTAGAGTACCCCCCCGCCCCTGGTTACTGTTTTATAAGAGCAGAGTGAGTCAAAACTCTAGGTGGAGGTAGTAGAGCAAGTTCATTGAAATTAGCAGGAATGCAAAACAAAGAAAACTGCATTTCAGACCAATTCCAAGCCATGTACCAGAGACCTGCAAACAGTGTCAACGCTCATCATAAATGTTTTGAAAGTTCGTTGTTAGACAGGATTGTGATTTATTAAAATTGTGTACTTGGTATTGAACATTTTCTGCACTAAAACGAAAACATTGTACTTTGTATTTTTCTGTGCTTTACTAAACTAGGCACCAACAAGGCCTAACATACATACTGAAGCCTAATGCAGCCATGAGGTACATGTGTGTTTTCATTTTTATGTTTATCACATGTAGCAATAAGCGCACTTCTGTATTGACATGACATTCTCAAAGAATTCCGGTAGAAGCTTTCTTTTCCCTATATCTCAAATTCAGGGACCTTCCATGTCAGCTACTGTGGGCCTATTCATAATATGAGACTGTTATCGATTAAACTGTAAGTAGATTTGTATCGACACATCTGATCACATTAGGTCAAAATGGGTCGTATTATTTTTAGTTCAGGAATGCTGTTGGGATGTATGAAATTATGCTACATTACGTTTTGCATTCTGATTTCTGACAGTGTGATTTTTGCTGTGTAATTTGTTACATATGCTCACCTCTTTGGAGGAGAGCCATGAATCTTGTTTTTCCTGACTTAGAGAGCAGACCCATGTCAGTCTATCTCTTGTTTAGGACTAGAAATATTTTTGCCTTCAGGTCAGCCTTTTTCAGCATCAGATTGAGATTTATGCTAATTTCCTATGTTTAGTTACTATGCATTTTTAAAACTTTTTTGCCCTCTGTACTGCAATTTTAAATTCATTACTCAACTTTAATGTTTTTTAACTTTCCCTGATCTTGCCTCTTTTTGAGTCCTATGACTTATATATTACTGCTTATTTGTCTGATGATTTTGATACTGTTAGGGGTACATTACCTCATCTATTCTTGAGGATGCCCCTGCCCTCAACCCTGTGAAGATGTTTTATTAAAGTTAGCATCTGCAGTTCTGGTGAAGATTACGAGAAACACAGATAATAGATGATAGATTAAATAAAATCGAAAGATAACTTTTCCCTCATGGATTTCTCTCTACTCTCTTGATTTTACGGAATACGCAAAATTTGAATATTTGCAGTATTCCATTGTTCCTGAGCTGTTCCTGAGCAGGGAAAATCGATTTTTAAAGGAGATGATGAGTGTGATGGACTGTGGCTTGTCTTGGTGCACTGTGTGTTCTTGTACTTTGAATGTGTGTGATTTTTTTTTACGGTGGCATGAATTATAGTGCAGGCAATTTTTGGGGCAGTGTGGTTCTGATTATTAGGTTTCTTAGTTCTTGTGAGTTCCATGAATTTGTTGCATTTTTTAGGCTAGATTGGTGGTGTACATTTTGGGTGCTTTTGTCAATTGCGTTGACATTTTAGTGAATAAATGTGTGGTAAAGCATTGAATTAATGGGTGTTTTGTTGAACATTTCTTTCTTTGGTTAGTAAATAGATTCATTGAAATTCAAGATCTCCAAAAATATTAATTTGGGTGATCCAGACAACTAAATAGGTGTGTGTATTGGGAGGCGCCACATTCACAATAGGATATTGATTTTCTGAATTATTAAGAGGTTTAGATGAAGGCTTTATTACCTGGATTGGTGTTTATTTCCTCAGTGCACAGAAGTAAAGATGTTAAAGGTTGATACACTAAGGTTTAAATGGCGCTCAAAAAAATTGAAAATAAATAAAAATAAAAAAAATAAAACATTTTTTTTTTCGAACTTTGGTTAAGTCTCGTGGAAGACAATTGTCTTAATTTTCTTCAAATATCCAAGGGTTTGTTGAGTAGTAGGGAGCAGATGCCCAGCGGCCATGTGTTGATTTTTCAAACAGTCCTGAGTAACATGAACAAATGAGCATGTAACAATATTCCATGATGTGCATGATGTGTCTCATTTTCGTCAAAACATATGAAATACCTCTGGTTGATTTACTATCTAAAACTATAAACTTGTTTTTGACAGTTAGACACATGAAGTTGTTCACTCTATGGCCCCACTCGCATTTTAGTGGGGCTGCATTCTGTCTAAGAAGTGATGAGTGTGCTGATGTGCATTCCAAGAAATTGTTTCAGAGAACCATGTAGTGAACTCTGTGACCCTTTATGCTTCTACATGTTCAGGTAGTACCTGTCCCTACTCTGTGTATTGTCCCATTGTGGGATCTAGTTCCAAGATGATGTCCTTCATGCTCTTCCTGGCAAATATGTGTGAAAAGATGTTTTCATCAATCAACCATTTCTGCACACCTACTGTTCTAATTTTGGTAGTTGTTTTCTATTTTTCTATTGTGTCAACATAGTATAAGGTTATGTCAGAGGTCTTGTTATATGCAGGAGAAAAGATTCACAGATGTATTTGTACCACAAATGATGCTCATCATTGAGCAATCAAATAATATAGTTTGATTTATCTTCACCCATTGAGTTGGATTTGATGCATCACATTTGAAAGAATGAAATTAGTGGATATCAATTTTACCTTTATTACAATCTAGAATTGAGGGGCTGTTGGACTCTTGTACTTTACTGGAGGAAAAAGTTAGAGAAGCATTACTAGATTAAATGTTAATTTCCCTTGCTCGTTAAGGACACACAGGAGACCTTTTCTTCTGATTTGTTCAAAAAGTTGTGAATATAACCTTACTGATGTTACCTACTGACTTACAATCATCAATAAATCCATCTAGTTCTTTAAGGGCCTGTAATGAGCCTACATGGTTTTCATCTAATAATGCTGTGTCATCAGAGTATTGTCGGAATTTAACTTTTACTGCTCAAAATTTTGATAGAAAAGACCTTGTATTTTTTTCTTGAGCAGTGCTAGATCAGCTGTCTGCATATTAAAAGGTGTGCAAGAAACACATTTAATTTAGTCCCTTGTCAGTATAAATATGTTCACAAATAGACTGAGCAGCACTCTGACCCAGGCCTCTACATATATTGACTGGATGGCGACAGCTAATTTGGTTAAACACCCCAAATTGCAAATGTTCCAAAGTAGAGCCCTTTCCAGTCCATTACAGACAGGTTTGTAGTCTATATGTCGGTGTGTATGCATTTAGAGGCCATGGACGGATTGCTAAGAAAGAAATTAGATGAACATACATTTGTTGATAGTGCCATATTGGATTTAGAAGCCATTCTTGAAACATAATAAAAGAAGGGATACATTCCTCCAATTGCTATTATAAACTATTTATATAAACTTTGATGTCTACATTACAGAAGACAGTTAAATGACAGTTGCTCAAATAGCTCAGTTGCCTTTTTTGAAAAAGGGGCGCTAAGCAAAGTTTCTCTTGGAGACTTGGTAGATCACAGATTAGAGTCCTTTTGTGTTACTAAAGCCACTTTACTGGACGAGGGTATGTCCAGATGTGGGAACCGTTCTCACTGAGCCACTCGATTTGAGCTAGCCCAGCTGATGAGGGGAGATACCCTCAACCCAGTCCCAGGATGCTTGTATCTGGTCCAGGGACAACCTGGCCTGGAAATTCCGAGATGGACTGTCCCATGGGCAGCAGAGTCAAGACTGATTTGCTTATAGCTGAGCCCAGTCTGGAGTGGCATGGTGAGCAAAAGAACGATTAATTCAACCCAGATCTGTGACTGGAGATGAGTGTTTGAAAAGTTTCATCACTCCATCCATCTTCCTTTTGTGTTGCTAAAGTCCCCCTAAGTAGCTAGGGTATGCCAAGACATGTGTCTGTTGCTCACTGTGCCCCTGGATTCAATCTAGCCCAGCTGATGAAAGGTGATATCCCGAAACCAGTACCAGGATGCTTGTTTCTGGTCCAGGGAGGACTTGGCCTGACAGTTCGGGCTGGACTTTTCCCATGGGGAGCAGGGTCAAGACTGGTTTGCTTACGGGTGAGTCCAAACTGGGCTGGCATGATGAGTAAAAGAACGAATGAGTTGACCCAGATCTGTGACTGGGGGTGAGTTTTTGAAAAGTTTAATCACTCCATCCATCATCCTTTTGTGTTGCTAAAGTCACCCTAAGTGGCCAGCGTATGCCCACACATGGGCCCCTTGCTCACTGTGCCACTAGTTTCAAGCTAGCCTGGCTGAAGTGGGATGATATTCTGAAACCGGTCCCAGGATGCTTGTTTCTGTTCCAGGGAGGATCTGGCATAGCAGTTTGGGCTGGACTGTTCCTGTGGAAAGCAGGGTCAAGACTGATTTCCATATGGCTAAGTCCAAACTGCAGTGGCATGGTGAGCAAAGGAAAAATGGATTTAACCCAGATCTATGATTGGGGGTGAGTGTTTGAAAAGTTTCAGCACTCCATCCATCATCTTTTTCTGTTGCTAGATCACAGATTGGAAACATACTTTGAATAGGTGAAAGGCAAAAAACATACAAGGCAACCAATTGAACCAGGGTATAGTATATTTCTGGAAGTGCACATCTGACTCAGGAGCAACAGTGTCTAACTTGTGCAATTTTCTGTCTGTGAAGTATTACAATTTGGGACGTCTACTCCACTGTTTCTTTTTTAAATGTTCCCTTCACTGAATATTTCTGATGGCTATTGTCCTATGTGATATGTATCCTGCACTTGTTCAATGCACCATTGCACCAATGTTTGTATTTAGCCTCAATCACCTTTCAAAATGTAAAAATTAAATGCACAGGTACCTACTACTACTACTTAGACTTTGTTTCAAATAAATTTGCCACATGATTCTATTTCTATGCAAACAATGTCCACTAAGGAGGCATTGTTGTTGTGAATAGGAGGAAGCAATCGATGTTCAATGTGCTAAAAAGATTTAAACAAAAAAAAGGCTCTTTGGCTCTGGTTTTCTAATAATTCTACAAATAAAGAGAATATTATTTATCCTTGCCACAGTGAAGGTAGATAAATCAGAATAACATTTGAAAAGATCATACATAACTGCTTACAGGTGTGGGATCTCTTGGAGTGTTGTACTGGCTTTCCATGTGTGTCTAACATAAGAAGATGTTAAGTGACAGTTGTATATTCAGTCAATGACTGAGATGTTACATTATTGCTTAGACCAGTTGAGTTTATTCTCTTGCAGATGTCACATATTGTTCATTTCCCAGTAAGTTTCTGCATAAATTTTCTTAGCATACTGTCAGATATGAGGTTAGAATTGTGGGAGGGGCCACTCCAACCAATAAAAACACAGATCAGAGAGAACCTCTGCTTAAACTCGTGTAGCCATGGCACAAGCAGCAGGTAATCTCCAGACATGTGTATGCTAAGCTCAGGCAGTACCAACAATTCTAAAGTAAAGAACACAACGCAATAAAATTCCCAAAGCAATTTAGGAAAATCGAAAACAAATGAAAGCACAAATCATGAATCACTATTCGTGCTCACAGAGACCTAGACATGATTATGGGCTGACTGAGAAGGAGCAGTTGTCCGATACGCCAAGCAAGTCATCCTTGTGAAGGTTTTTACATTCTGACTCAGGGACTGATTTAGATTTCGGCAGACAGGTTACTACCTCACAGTAGTGATGAATATTCCTTCTGCCAGAATATAAATCCCATAGGAAATAATGAGACTTGTACTTCATCCGACGGGAAATCCATTGCAGTTGTGACTAAGTAACCTATCTGCTGAAATCTAAATCAGGACCTAAGTATTTTCCTAGAAGAGTCAAAATCTCCCACTGGGTCAGTGTTGTAGGCTGTGGCCAGCTAGAGTTTCTTGAAATCAGATATATAAAGCTCCTGCTGCAGCTGTTGAGTTTGATTTAAAAAGGTTTAAAAAGCTCTGAACAGGACAAACCTGGATTTCAATGCCACTGACTGAAATTTTCCAGTTGGATAGATTTGCCTCCTCATCCTAACTGAAAGTTTTATATTCAGACTCTAGTCGGCTGGAGTTCCAAAAATGACTAAGTCACAACTTTTTCTAATCTGCGGGAAAGTTCTTTTGGGGCAGCCCTGCAGCTGCCAGCTCCTCTGGGCAGACTTTTAGGCACCAGCACATTCTCCAACCAGGTCTCCTGCAGGGTCCAGACCTAAGTGGTCAGCTGAGCTTTTGTGGGACCAAAAGGTCTTCTGCTTTTCGCATCCTTAAAAACAGGAGGTTAACTACATGACCTTAAGAGAGCAGTTCCACACTCTGGTTGCTAGCAGGAGTTAGGAGTCCTTGAGCCCCTGCATGAGTCCTCTTGTTCCAGTGGTAGACTAGAGTCTTCTGCCAGCAGGGTCTTTTTCTTCTTTAAATGGTGTCATGACCAAAATTGTATTTCCTGCATACTGTTACTGGAGCAAGACAGACTGGGAAGGTCAAGGGAATGTATACCTGAAGCCCTCCTTTAATCTCCAAGTCAAAAGATGGAGTGCAAAAGAAACAGCTGTGCACTGTTCTGTCCTGCCACCTGTTCCTGTCCACTGCAAGATAACTAATCCGTGCTATGTGGTCAGTAGTTAACACTCATTCCTGGGCTCAGAGGCAGGCCATTATTTTTTGAGCTAGTGTCATAATCTCTCCCTGTCAAGGAAGTGTATTGCAGCTCTAGAGATGTGATGAGTGGCAGAACTGCTGTAAGACAGTTATTACTCAGGCAGCCTAAAATCTAATTTCATCATTAAAACCTCAGCAGGGAATATATTGGAAGAATATTTGTACCTGTTGGACCTGGCCCTTTTTGCATAGCCATTCCCAAACATTTTGCCTCCTTCCTCTTATTTTTTTCTGACCAGTGTTTGTAGACTTTAGGACCTGGGCACTTCACCACTGCTAACCAGTGCTAAAGGTCATATGCTCTCTGTGTAAATTGTATTGGTAATTGGATTTTCCATGATTAGCATATTTGATTTACTAGTAAGTCCCTAGTAAAGTGCACTAGAGGTGCCCAGTGCCTGTAAATCAAATGCTATTAGTGGGCCTGCAACACTGATTGTGCCACCCACACGAGCAGCCCTGTAAACCTGCCTCGGACCTGTCGCTGCAGTGTCTGTGTGTGCAGTCTTGGACTGCCAATTCGACTTGGCAAGTGTACCCACTTGCCAGGCCTAAATCGTCCCTTTTATACATGTTAGCCGCTCATAAGGTAGGTCCTAGGTAGTCCCATGGACAGGGTGCAGTGTATCTTAAAGGTGGGACATGTACTCATGTGTTTTACATGTCTTAACAGTTAAATACTGCAAAATTTGGTTTTCACTGTGCAAGGCCTATCTCTCTCAAAGGTTAACATAGGGGATGCCTTTAAATATCTTTTAAGTGCAGTTTCTCTTTGGAGGCAGGAAGAAATATAGAGTTTTATGTCTCTGAACTCACAATTTAAAATACTTTTGGTGTAGTTGGTTTTTAAATTGTCAGTTTGAAAATGCCACTTTTAGAAAGTAGGCATTTTCTTGCTTACACCATTCCATGACACTGCCTGTTTGTGGATTCCCTGTCCGGGTCAGACTGACAGCTGGACTGTTTGTGAATCCCGTCTAGACAGTGAGACAAAGGGAGCTGTCCTGTAGCCTGCATATCCTGATGGGCCATCTGAGCTAGAGAGGAGGGAGAAGTGGTCACTCACACCTGAATGGGCTGTGTCTGCCCTGACACAATGCAGTCTCCAACCCCCTGGTGTATGTCTGAGGCCAGGCTTGGGCAAGGCAGGATCCTGTGAACAACAGAGACTTTCCTTTGAAGTTTGCCTACTTCAAAGCCAGAAAGGGGTATAAGTAGTGGACTCAAAACCCCAGATTTTTAGATTACTTCTGGAATCTAGAGGAACCTCTGCCAAGGAGAACAGCTGAAGTGCTGGAGGAGGAGTACTGCCCCTTTGACTTCTGACTGTGCTTTGCTGGGTTGGCCTGCAGTTGCTGCTTCTGCCTGAGAGAGGACAAAAACTGGACTCTGTGGTATATTCTTGCTTGTGAAGAATCTCTAAGGGCTTGGATTGAGCTTGCCGTCTGTTTTGAAGTCTCAGGTCCATCAAAGACTTCCTCTGCCCACACCTGGACTCTCTGCTGAGACTCCTGCCCTGACAGGTGGTGCTCAACCAGTCCCTGGGCCCTTGAAATGTGAAATTGGCAGAACAAGGGCTGAAAACCATGCAAAGAACACCATGCGGGGAAACTTTTGACGCACCACCTGCAATGTGGCAGAAAAACGATGCGCCAACCACTTCGCAGCAAACAGTGATGCTCCACCTGCATTGCGGCTAGGAGATCGATGCATCGTGGCTAGAAAAATGACACTACACCTACTGATGCTGCTGATAATTACACAAACTCCACGTATTTCAGTTTTCCATCACTGTTTGCTGCATTTCACACGCAGCATCGCTGGGCGTCAAAAATCAACGCAAGCCTGTGCAGATCTGAAGTGCCAGTCTGGAAGTCAACGCATTGCTCTCTTGCAGGAGAGAAAAATGACGCATCGCCGACCTGACCGGAGAAGAAAATGACGCACGATCTTACTTGCGAGTGAGAAATTGATGCATTGCTGACTTTTCGACGCACGCTCGCCCGTGCAGCTCATTTTGGACGCAAACCAGGTACTTTCTGTAAAATCACTGTTTCCATTGTTTTCTATGAAGTAATACGCTTATTCTTTGGAAAATTCATATCTTTACTTGTGTATGTTGGATTTTTGTTGTTTTGGTCTTGTTTGATTTAGATATATATTTCCTATTTTTCTAACCTGGTGTGGTGTCCATTTTGTAGTGTTTTCACTGTAGTACTGTGTGTGTTGGTACACATACTTTACACATTGCCTCTGATATAAGCCTTACTGCTTGTGCCAAGCTACCAAGGGGGTGAGCAGGGGTTATCTTGACTGTGTATCTCCATTGCCCGGACTAGAGTGAAGGTCCCTGCTTGGACAGAGTGCAAACTGACTTGCAACCAGAGATCCCATTTCTAACAGTACCATTTTGCAAAGTGGAGAAGGAACATTAAAATGTTATCCTCATTTAGGCATACTGTTCAGAAAGTTAAGCAAGGTCTGCAGCATAAGTAACTTGTGGCTTTTATTTCACTGTGTGGGTAAAATAACCCTAATATGTATTGTGCCCTCTTTGTATGCATCAGTATTGTGATCTGTGGGTTTACATGGCACACTTTAGGGGCGACTTATAAATATATAAAAATAGATTTTCCTATTACTATGCCATGTTTTACTGCAGTCTATTCAAACTGCAGCCATCCAGAAAACTGCGGTGTTCCTGCAGACTTATACCTATATATATGACTGATGTCAATAACACTACGCCCTACACATGACGTTGAACATTTTATGCCATAGGTGCACTTAGGCACCATTTACAAAGTATGTAAATGGATGTTAAATAGGCCAAATAGGGACTTCAAGTATATGACACATTTTCCCAGAAAAGTACAGGCATGTTACTACTGTTGTGGAGGATTTGGCTACTGTTAAAGGTGACTTCTATGCCCTGGGACATATCCCTAACATCATAGGTGCCATTGATGGGACCCATGTAGCTCTGGTCCCCCCCCACAGGAGTGAACAGGTGTACAGGAACCGGAAGAGTTATCATTCGATGAATATACAGATGGTATGTTTGGCACCGGGTGTGGCTATTAGGGGATTCTGGTTACCCCAACCTGTCATGGCTACTGACCCCAGTGAGGAATCCCAGGACCAGGGCAGAGGAACGCTACAATGAGGCCCATGGGCGGACTAGGAGGGTGATCGAATGCACCTTCGGCCTCCTGAAGGCCAGGTTCAGGTGCCTCCATATGACAGGTGGTTCCCTATTCTACTCACCAAGGAAGGTGTGCCAGATCATCATCGCCTGCTGTATGCTTCACAATCTTGCTTTGCGACGCCCGGTGACTTTTCTGCAGTAGGATGGTCCAGATGACGGTGTTGTGGCAGCTGTGGAGCCTGTGGACAGTGATGAGGAGGAAGCAGAGGAAGAAGACATTGACAACAGGGACTCTGTCATACAGCAATATTTCCAGTGACACACAGGTGAGAACACTTTCTTTACTAATACTTTTACTTTCACACTTCTACCTCTATCCTGTCTGCATATTTCAAGCAGTATTTGGTAATTGAGTTTTACATTTCCATTACGGTTTCACAGGTGTGGTTACCAACGTGTGTCATCTGGTTGCATCCTTCATGGACTTGTGATGTGTGACATAGGTATGTTGACATTACTATTGAGAACTGATTTTGTCATTGTTATAGCTAATACACATTTTCAATATCACAGACTGACTCCAGATTGTTTAGTGGTTCAAAGGTGTTTATTGCAGTGCTAAATATTGGAGGGGGGTGGTAAAATGGTGATGGTGGAGGAATGTCCATGGCAGAGTCCAGTCTATGGGGGTCATTACGACATTGGCGGGCGGCTACTGCCGCCCGCCAAGCGGTAACTGCTGTGCGGCCGCCAATCCGGCCGCACTCCTGCAGCCCCCATTACGACATTCCCGCTGGGCCGGCAGGCGCAAACCGAGTTTGTGCCCGCCGGCCCAGCGGGGATGAGGCCGCAACATCGGAGCCGGCTCCTAATGGAGCCGGCGGTGTTGCAGCCGTGCGACGGGTGCAGTTGTACCCATCGCGCTTAAAGCTGGCCGGGGCCCTGTTAGGGGGCCCCTACACTGCCCATGCCAGAGGCATGGGCAGTGCAGGGGCCCCCAGGGGCCCCAGGACACCCCTTACCGCCAGCCTCTTCATGGTGGTGCAAACCGCCAGAAACAGGCTGGCGGTAGGGGTGTCATAATCCCCAGGGCAGCGCTGCTTGCAGAGCTGCCCTGGCGGATTATCACCGCCGGGGCAAAAACGGCGGGAAACCGCCGGCCCCGGCGGTGCGACCGCGGCACTAACGCCGCGGTCGTAATAAGGGCCTCCGTACCACCAGCCTGTTGGTGGTACGGACGCTACATTACCCCTGGCAGTCTCCGACCGCCAGGGTCGTAATGACCCCCTATAAGTCTCACAGGTGCACTGCCCATATGGGCATAGGAAGTGGAGCTGGGGCAGTTCCAATATGGACAGGGTGACAAAGTGGGACAGTGGGATGACAATCAGGGTGGTCTTAATTCTTGGCGGGGCCTTGCCATCGTGCTCTGTCCTGTTTCTGGATCTCAGGGACCGTTTGCGGGTGGTTGTCCATCTGCAGGGGGTGGGGTGCTGGTGTGGTGGTCCTGTGGCGGGGCGTCCTGTCCACTAGCACCGGCGGAGGTGGTGGGCAGTTCATCATCCATGCTAGTGTCAGGGGCCCCTTGGAGTGCCACGGTGTCCCTCATGGTGTTCAGTATGTCCTTCAGCACCCCTACGATGGTGCCCAGGGCGGAGCTGATGGTTCTGAGTTCCTCCCTGAAGCCCAAATACTGTTCCTCCTGCAGGCACTGGGTCTCCTGAAACTTGGCCAGGACCGTTGCCATCGTCTCCTGGGAGTGGTGGTATGCCCCCATGATGGAGGAGAGGGCCTCGTGGAGAGTGGGTTCCCTTGGCCTGTCCGCCCCCTGTCGCACAGCAGCCCTCCCAGTTCCCCTGTGTTCCTGTGCCTCCGTCCCCTGGACTGTGTACCCACTACCACTGCCCCCAGGTCCCTGTTGTTGTTGGGGTGGTGGGTTATCCTGGGTTCCCTGTAGTGGTGGACACACAGCTGATTGACGTGTCCTGGGTACGGGAGGTATGGGCCCGCTGGGTGAGTGCTGTACTGGTGTTTCCAGAGGGTGGAAGGTCAGTGTTGGGCTGTGCCTGTGCGAGGGGAACCGACTGTCCCGAGGCCCACGATGGTCCGGGCTGGTCATCTGGATCCAGTTGGCCAGAGCTGCTGTCATCACTGTGGGCCTCTTCTGTGGGTGGGGTAGAGATGCCTGGACCCTCCTGTCTGGTGACGTTAGGTAGTGGTCCTTCAGGGGTATGAAAGCATGATTATTGCATCTGTGTGTGTCATGGTGTGCAATGGGTGGGTGAGCGTGCACCCCAGTGCTAGCATTCCTGTGTGGGGGCTTGTGTGATGATGGTTAGGGGTTGTTATGGGTATGTGCAGTGGGCATGCTTTAGTGATGGGTGTCCATACTTTGTTGTGTCATGCAGAGCTTGGTGTTGGGATGTGTGGTTTGTGTTATTAGTACATTAGTGAGGAGTTGGAGTGATAGGGGATGGGGCGAGGGTGGTGGTGTGTGATAGCATGCAGGTAGGGTGGGGGATATGATAGTTAAGATTAGACTTACCAGTGTCCATTCCTCCACCGACTCCTCCGAGGCCCTCAGGATGCATGATGGTCAAGACCTGCTCCTCCCATGTTGTTAGTTGTGGGGGAGGAGGTGGGGGTCCGCCGCCAGTCCGCTGAACCGCGATGTTGTGCCTGGAGACCACGGAACGCACCTTCCTCCGTAGGTCGTTCCACCTTTTCCTGATGTCCTCCCGATTTCTTGGGTGTTGTCCCACTGCGTTGACCCTGTCGACTATTCTTCGCCATAGCTCCATCTTCCTAGCTATGGAGGTGTGCTGCACCTGTGATCCAAATAGCTGTGGCTCTACCCGTACGATTTCCTCCACCAAGACCCTGAGCTCCTCCTCCGAAAACATGGGGTGTCTTTGGCGTGCCATTGGGTGGTGTAGGTGATGTGTGTGGGGTGGTGTATGTGGTGATGAGTGGGGTGATGTGTAGTGGTGTGTGGTGTTTTGTGCGTGGATGTTGTGTGGGTGATGGTGTCGTGTGCCTCTGTGTGGTAGGGTTGTCTATTGCTGTGCTCACTCTCTGGCCTTCATCTACAATTTTTGGTCGTAGGGGTTTGTGGGTGATGTGGGTGTGTGTTTTATATTGTGTTGGGTGTGTGCGAGTGGTGTTTGTATGTGTATCAGGTGTGTGTATTTGGAACTGTCCAATGTGGCGGTGTTTTGGAGATGTGTGTGTATTTTGAGCATGGCGGTGTGTACCGCCAATGGAATACCGCGGTTGAAAGACCACCGCGTGGATTCGTGGGTCGTAATAGCATGGGCGTGTTTCTGTTGGCGTGACGGTGGAGGATTTGTTTTCGCCAGTTTATCACTGACCTTTGGTGTGGCGGACTTGTGTGGGTGTCTGAATTTCTGCGGTTTCCGAGATGTGGGTCATAATAGCTGTGCCGGGATTCCGCGGCTGCGGCGGTATGTTGGCCGTCTTCTGCACGGCGGTAAGTGGCTTTTACCGCCAATGTTGTAATGACCCCCTAAATATAGAAACTGTGCAGTCCTTTGTGTTGGGATAGGCCACAGCCTAGTCAGGTGTAAGTGAGGTTCTGTCCTGCTTCTCCCTCCCATTCTGCCCTAGATGGCTCATCAAGTCATACCTAAGCTCTCACTGTGTGTGGCTGTCAGGGAAGAATACACAAAGTCCACCTGCCAACTACACCTGGTCATGTGACCAGAGACAAACTGCAGGCACCAAACGGCTAAGGCAAGGAAATGCCAACTTTCTAAAAGTGGCACTTTCAGAATGGCAATTTAAAATCCGAATTCACCATAAGTTAGGTTTTCAAACTGTGAATGAATCAAGAGAAATCAAACGTGAAGGAATTATTTCTTCCCAATTAAAGATTACACTTATAAAATGTAATAAGGTAATTACATTGTTATCCTTTGAAAGAGATGGGCCTTGCAGTAATGAAAAACCAAATTTAAGAGTTTTTCACAACCAGGACATGTACAACCTAAAAGTGCATGTCCTTCTTTTTAAACGCAGTGCAACCTGCCCTCTGGCTGTCCAATGCCAATCCTAGGGGTGACTACAATGTAATAAAAAGGAATGTTTAGGCCTGGCAAAGGGTGTACTTTGCACATACAAACTTGAGACATTTAAAAGGCTACTTAAATGGGTGGCTCAATCAGTGCTGCAGACCTATTGGTAGCATTTATTTCACAGGACCTGGGCTCATGCTGTGCACTTTACTAGGGACGTATAAGTAAATTAAATATGCCAATATAGGATGATCCAATTGTATCATGTATAGAGGAGACAGTAAGAGCACTCTAGCACTGGTTAGCAGTGGTAAAGTGCACAGAGTCGTAATACCAGCAAAGACGAGATCAGAAAAAATGGAGGAGGAAGTCAAAAAGTTGGCAAGCAGACCACCCTAAGGCTGACAGGTCTAACAGTTTTATTTTATCCATAGATATGGCGGGATGTTGACAGCTTCTTGTTGGTACAAAACACCTATGAAGCATAGGTCTCCCATAAGACATTCAAAATATGTTTGGGAACATTTTAGAACCAAGAGAGATCTTCATGCAGCACAGACAGGTGTAGAGTTAGGGGAGAGAATATCATTGATTCTGGTAATTTGGTATTATCTTGATAACTGTCTTTTAAGCTACTGTAAATTCACCCAACATAAATCCAACAGTATTAAGCAAGGTATTGTGATCAACTGTGTCAAATGATGCTCAGAAAAAACAGTGGTTTAGGAAGGGTTCAACGGGCTCTATTGCAAGAAAGCAAATGGGCCCCCCCTTAACCTGATTTGTTAGTCAAAAACAGCCAGAATTCTGGTGCAGTGGATCCAGTGGGTCAAACACCCCTCTGGGTCCCGGTGCCAATGCCCTTGTTGCACTATTGATAACTTAAACTTTTTCACTGTAATCTGACTATTATTTATCGAGTAAAGAGGTTGATTTACGTACTGCTTGAGTTGCTGGGCTACAGATGTATTGATAATTCTTAATATTAACAGAAGCAATAGTACCCCTTTATTGCTGGCTCAGCATGTTTTGCGATTAGACTTTTGATACCTTTTAGAACCCTCTTAGGTGCTGGAATTAGCCATTAATATCCATGTTCTCACATGGACCAATGAATAAAGGTGCTCATTCAACACAACAGCAGAAATGTAGTACCATTGCAATAATGGGGACAATGTCAAATGATGTGAAATAATTTCTGTTAAAACTGGATTGGTAGATCTGAGGTCACTGTGGATGTAGCAGGATTTCCAGTTTTTTAATCAGGTCATAGATTGTATTGTGCCTTCAAGATGTGTATCTGTCACATGCTTTTGAGAGTATCTTATTCAGAGGATATGTTCACATAGTACAGCTTCTCAACCATCATATTGGTGGTAATCTTGTATGAAGTTATTCAGAACCTTGCCAAGTAGTATTGGAATAAGGTGGCCTGGAAAATCCCTCAGTTTCTTTGCTTTTTTGACCTCTTGTTTTTTTTTACCTCTGCTGTGTGTTAGTCTCAATACTGGAACCTCATCAATGTAAGCTTTTGTTTAGTAGGGATTTTCACCGCTACTGTTAGTGCCTAGCTTTTAACATAATGTCAGCTGCAGTATGAAGCTGGGGTCTTGGACGTTCACTAGGTTGCCCATGAAACAGGTTTGCGTGCCTGTGCAAATATGCACAGGCTGAGAGAGGGTATCTGCACTCAGGTAGCACTGGCCCAGATTAAATTGATAATGACCTGTTGGGACTTCATAGTTCTACTCAAGAGGTAATGGCCCATCATTGTTTGGAGTGTTACATCTGTTTTCATACTGGCTAATATGTGCCTAAAAGGCAATTATGCAAGTTTTGATTTGCATGGCATACGAAAACCATTGACATGGCTTTGTCTATATTTTCCTGGCTTACAAATAAATACTCAGGCCCATATTTATACTTTTTGACGCAAAACTGCGCTAACGCAGTTTTGCGTCAAAAAAATTAGCGCCGGCTAACGCCATTCTGAAGCGCCATGCGGGCGCCGTATTTATTGAATGACGTTAGCCGGCATTAGCCGCCGGCGCCGTCTGGTGTGCGTTAAAAAAAAGACGTACACCAGGCAGCGCCGGCGTAGGGGGATATGGGGCTTGGGCGTCAAGAAATGGGGCAAGTCAGGTTGAGGCAATTTTTTTGTCTCAACCCGATTTGCGCCATTTTTTTTTCACTCCCCACCCCCATAGAAATGACTCCTGTCTTAGCAAAGACAGGAGTCATGCCCCCTTGCCCAATGGCCATGCCCAGGGGACTTCTGTCCCCTGGGCATGGTCATTGGGCATAGTGGCATGTAGGGGGGCACAAATCAGGCCCCCCTATGCCACAAAAAAAACAACAAAAAAAACACTTACCTGAACTTACCTTAATGTCCCTGGGATGGGTCCCTCCAGCCTTGGGTGTCCTCCTGGGGTGGCCAAGGGTGACAGGGGGTGTCCCTGGGGGCATGGGAGGGCACCTCTGGGCTCCTTCAGAGCCCACAGGTCCCTTAACGCCTGCCTTTTCCAGGCGCTAAAAAACAGTGCAAAAGCGGCTTTACGTCATTTTTTTTGACCCGCCCACTCCCGGGCGTGATTTTTGCCCGGTAGTATAAATCTGACGCACATGCCTCGGAGTCGATTTTTTAGACGGGAACGCCTACCTTGCATATAATTAATGCAAAGTAGGTGTCCACGCTAAAAAATGACGCTAACTCCATGGACTTTGGCGCTAGACGCGTCTAACGCCAAAGTATGAATATGGAGTTAGTTTTGCGTCGAAATTGCGTCAAAAAAAACAACGCAATTCCAGCGCAAACGGAGTATAAATATGCCCCTCAGAGTCAGTTTTGTGCTATAAATGTTTGTTCCTAATAAAAAAATAAAAAATATACCTTAGCCATCTGCAATGGAATTCAAAGTTTGAATCATCTGAGCCAAGTGAAACACTCTGCTGGCAGGCTCCATCAGGCAGGTTGTATCATCCCTTGAACAATAAGACCATCATGAGGAATCAGCTTTCTCTTGGATAAGGAAGGTGGTGGGGAGAAATCCTCATGAGGCAATTAACTGCCCCCCTCTGACAGAACTAGCTGAATTGTCTCACCACAGAGACAATGGGAACCTTAAAACACCTAGAAACAGACACCAGTTGGATGTCCTTTGAAGTCTTGGAGGTAAGAAACTTAGGGGGTTATTCTAACTTTGGAGGAGGTGTTAATCCGTCCCAAAAGTGACGGAAAAGTGACGGATTTACCACCAGCCGTATTACGAGTCCATTATATCCTATGGAACTCGTAATACGGCTGGTGGTATATCCGTCACTTTACCGTCACTTTTGGGACGGATTAACACTCCTCCAAAGTTAGAATAACCCCCTTAATCTGACTTGGAGAAGGAGGTGCAGTGGAGAGATGTTCCCAATCCTGCCTCAAACTGCTGTTTTGAAAATTATCCTGAAGCTGTGCTTGAGGGTAAGACAGTCCAGGAAGTTCTCTGTGGAATAGAAAAGTAATGCGGCATTTCTGTGTTGAGTCTGGGCTACTGCTTTCTTTAACTATCTACCTCCATTTCTAAACTCCTGACCATGGGAGACAGAAGGATCACAGAAGGGGAAAGAGAGGGAATCACAATGTGAATGCTCCCCTGTCTGGAGTAAAAGGACACTATAGACTCTTGTCTTTGGACTTTTTTTGGTCTCCGAATCGGGGGTTACTGGTACTAGCTCTTCACCTTCCTCATTGGGCCAGTAGAGGGTGGACCTGCTGTGGAGTCTGAAGGGAGATGATTCCCTGGAACTTTGTAAATTACTAAAGGCCTGGCTGGGTAGGGATGTGTGTTCGGAGGCTTGAATGCATTAGAATGGTGGGGTGTTGCTGAAGAAAGACCCCCAGGTCAGCAACTATCAAGTTCTAGGTCAGCAGAGCAGGTGCAAAGATCCAAAATCAGCTGCTTCTGAAACCCAATGCCAAAGCATTGTAACAAGCAACCTCATTTCACCTTAAAAGAACCATCAACAATTTCGAGGCAAGGAGTCCCTAAAAAAGCTGGTAACTGGAGGGTGACACTAGGATCAACCAGTGGAAAATGTATGAAGATTACCACATCAGTACCAACTTTTGGGGGTTGCCACAGGTGCCCTAAAGGTAGGCAGTAATGCAGCATGGTGAAAAACCATAGCAAAATTTGGATATTGTAATGGGCAGCCTATATACTAGTGGGTCCCTTCAACCTACCAAGATGATCATTGGTGACATTGGCGTTTTTTCAAATTATTCCTGTTAGAGGTGGGAGATCTCACTGCTCTTCCACCTAGGGAGCCCCAGACCTGTGAATGAGATACAATGATCGGAGGTTTAGGCATGTGGAACATAGGCCCAGAGGGAGCTGTCCAGATGCCCATGTGGGGGCTCCAAATTTGACACAGAAGGGCAGAGACAGCGTTAAGTGGTACCACAAAGGGTGTCTTATGAGCTTTGGGGGCCACCAAGTTGTAGCAGTGTATTCCTCCATCAGTACCCTCACAGTGATTTTGAAAAGTTAAAAACCTACATTTCTAAGGGCCCAGCATCAAAGACCTTGAGATAAGTTTTCACAAAATTTCAAGGGGTCCCGGGGCTGGTTTATGATTGCCCTGGGAATGCATGGACCCGTTGAGTTTCTGGATCATTTGAGGTTACTAGGCAGCATGATTTAATGGTCAATGCACTGGCATTGTCACTGTTTTGTGTTGTTTGTTTTGGTGTGTATTTTTAAAGCCCTTAAGTATGTCTCATTTATAGTGAAAGATACAATAAGTGAATATTTTAGGAACATCATGCAATGTTTGATATTGCTAAAATGTTTACATTCTTACTTTTAAATGTATAGTGACACCCTACATTAAAGCTAGCAGGTCCGGCATTTTATAACCGTGTGACACATGCTTTTGTTAGGAATCTAGAGCCAGATGTATCAAAAAAGGCATTTGCGATTCGGAAATATCAATTTTTAAGAAATCGCTATTTCTGAATCGCAAAAAGCAATTTATCCTATTTGCGATTCGGTAACAGCGATTTCTTAAAAATCGCAAATGCTATTACCGAATCGCAAATTGCGGTACCAGACCCATTCTCACCTATGGGCCTGTAGGCCCATATTTGCGAATTTTTTGCATTTCCCAAATTGCGAATTCCTAACTGGAATTTGCAAATATGGGAAATGCAAACCCCAGAGTGCTGGGGGCCTAAGGCCCCCTCTGCTGCACCCCAAGACGTTTTTTAAGGACATGTAAGGCGCACACATACCACAGGGGCATGTGTGCATTACATGTCATTTTTAAAAATGCATTTTTAATGGATTTTTTAAATTTGCACATGGTTACCACCAAGTTCAACTTGATGGTAATAGCGATTCCTTAATGACAAATTTGCATTAAGGAATTGCTTGTTACATGTGGTTTAGAAATCGCAAATAAGGATTCCTTATTTGCGATTTCTTATTTAGAGAATCGCAATTTGCGATTCTCTAAACAGGATCGCAAATTTAAGAAATCACTATTTTAGCGATTCTGTAAATTTGCGTTGTGAATGCTTTCATAAATACTGAAAGGCATTTTTGCATTCGCAAACGGGCATTCGCATCATTTGCAAATGCAAAAAGGCTTGATACATCTGGCCCCTAGTGTAGAGTATTATAGTTTGAGGAGTTGCACTCTGCTGGCATTTAAAGAGCAAAAGGTGCCTAAAACACACCGGGACTAGTTTGCATATAGGGGGTTATTTAAATACTGTGACCTGTCCTTAATGTGCAGCCCCTGTAATTTGTGAGGCCCTTCAGAGGATGTGCCCTCTGATTTTTTAACCTGTCAGCTTATATAAAGTATTTTCCTTTTTAAAAGTAAAGGCAGTGACCAGACCTTAATTTATTAAACAGTATTTGTTATATTGCGAGTTCCAAGACATTCCCCCACTACCCCACTTAGTACGGCTTGGGCTGCTCTTTCTCCCCACCTGTACCCTCACATTCAAGTGCTAAAAACGTTATTTCTTTCCAGGTTTGATAGTCAGTAGTATGTGGTCAACAGGACCCCATAAGTAAAAGACCCTGGTTGTTACAAGTGGGGTCCTGTAAAGGCTGATTGCCCTGGAAACCTCTAATCTGAATTACTCACAACCAATATAAATCAATTAAACAGAGCAATGACTAACGAAGATCCCAGGCAAATTCTGGAGATCAGACCAATAGGAAGAGGAAGAAGATCTCAAATCCAGGTGTGACTAATCCATAGGAACATGGGGGCGTTTACTACCGCTGTGTGCCACTGCACCCCAGGCAAACTCCATACCATACTACCATCAATTCAGTTTCTTTAGGATAGGAGCAGGGCTGAGGAACTCTCTTTTTCCAGGCAAGGATGGAATGGTAGATTGTGTTTTTGTGCACCGCACCTGTCAGACTGGCTGAATTTTTTGCTATGGTCAGCCTGACATGTGCAGTTCATGCTTCCACATTCAACGCTGTCTGGGAGTTGGAAGAGCAGAGAAACATCCTCATCAGTCCCCAATGAAGTGTTGTTCTTCCCTGACCCAGCCAATCCTGGCATTGCTTTTATGCTGTTTGGTAATAAAAGCAGTAGGACAGCAGTGCCTGGATTAGCTGGAATGCTTTTGCCCAGTATGCACATCTTTGACAGGCTTCGCAAAGCAGGAGGATCAGATTGTCAAGGTAAGGAAAAGTTTACTTATGTTTATTTATTTATCACACTAGTACTCCCAATATGCTGCAATATGAAAGTTGCATTGAACAGCTTATCAGAGCACATTCTATATGAATGAAATGTACTTATAAATAGAATGTGCCCCAATCACCTCTACAATACAAATTTAAGCATATCCATCATTCATAAAAGGGATTAAATTTTACTTGCCCCACCACTTTCAAAAGTTGCCAGCATCCACTGCTAACATCTCACCAGTTAGGAGTACCTAATTAAGAACAGAGTGAACTGAGGGCCCCATTTACAAGGATCTGATGCATTGGCATTTGTGCAACAGATTTCTTGTGCTTGCCACAAATGCCTTAACGATGCCATGGATGCACTGTATTTACAATACAGAGATCCATTGCTCGAGTTTTCATGGATACGTCAGAAATGCTGAATCTTCTGTTGGCGCCAACGTGACACATTGCTAGAGTTATGTCATTAAACTGGCGTCACTCCAGCAGTGTGTCAGAACACAGAGGAGAGTCCTCTGTTAAAAGCCATGCATCAATCCTTACTCCTGGTCTGAGCAGGCGTAACAGTTTTGACTCAGGCGAATCACAGAGTGACGCAGTGAAAAATAAATTTTACTGTGTCAGTTCTGAGTAGCATTTAACGAGGGAACGCCTGCCCTGTATACATTATACCTGGTGCATGTATATTGTTGCTCAGGCTTCTGCAAACTGACACATTAAGCCCAATGCGTCAGTCTGTAGATATGGAACAGTGTGGAGCACTGCTTGTGCCACCAATGTAAAAAAAAAATAACACAGTGGCGGCTCAAGCTCCTTGTAAATGAGGCGCTGAGTTTATTGCAGGGTTTAATCATATAGGTAAACTGGCTAGAATAGAAAGTAAGGCTGCAGAATCTAAGGCCTGAAATACACCTCGCAATCTAACCCTCAAAGACAAAGTCAAATTATCAAACTGGTTGATAATTCTTTTTTTTGTCTTTAGGTCGGTCAGTTTTAATATGTACTGCATATCAGAGTGAAATTGCCTAGCACCTATGCATTCGGATGCACTATGGTTCACGTCTGTCAGCAGTCTAATTGCTGGTAGATGGGGTTGGTGTTATAAGTTATGTATGTCAAAGATATAATAAAAAGATGTTCCCAGGGACCAGTTACCATTCAGGTTACCCTACTTGTACATTATTTTTAGCCTAAATTGACTAAAACTAAAACAGGTGAGTGAGACTGAAAGTGAGCGAGTATGAGTATGCCAATTAACTAATTAACCTTTTGTGTAAAGCTAACCGATACTTTTTCGGTTAGGTTGGTTGAGCAACAGCAGTCATGGTAAAAGAAAATATAAAAAAATAATGGCATTCTGAAGAAGAGATTTATATAATATAAATGCGGAGACGTGTATTACAACATTATTCTTCAGAACTGTTTCAAAGCAGTTGGGTGATAATTTATTTTTCCAATTCTGCTGTCGTAATCGCATTTTCCAAAGAAATGTTTTTATTACAAAAATTGATATCCTTACGACACCTGACTTCGCAAATTCCGTTAATGCTGCAAAAGAACAGTGCATATATATTTTAATAATTCATTTGCTTTTGCACATAGATCTCCCTAAAGCGCAAAGCGAACCAAAGAGACCATATTTTGTAAAAAAAAAAAAAAAAAAAAAGACAGTTACAATCAATACATAAACAGCCTTGACAAGCAATGCAGCTCAGGAATCAGTTGGAAAATATTTTTGGACGCGATTTTTTTTTCATGTATTCCATTATAGCTTTTTATTCTCGCTCTTAACAAAGGGCCAGATGTATCATTTTATCCAATAGCGATTACCTAATTGCGAGTTTTTGAGAATCGCAATTAAGTAATCGCTATTGGAATGTACGAAACTCCACGAGTTTCATACTGCGATTCTCAAGGGCTCGCAAATGGACCTATCTCATTAATATTCATGAGGTAGGTCACAATTTGTGAGCCATTGCGAATGGCTACAATCACAGGGCTGGTAGCCTGCTGGGCTCAGCAGACCACCATGTCTGTAATTGCTTTTCAATAAAGAAATCTTTTTTTTTTTTTTTAAATGAAGCCCTTTTTCCTTAAAGGAAAACGGTATGCGTTTAAAAATGAAAAATGAAAAGTTTACTTTTCATTTTTTAAGAGTAGGCAGTGGTCCCTGGGACCACTGCCTGCTCTTAAAAATCGTTTTTGCATGCATTCCCAAAGGGGAAGGGGTCCCTTGGGGACCCCTTCCTTTTTGCGAATGGGTTACCACCAATTTGAAATTGGTGGTAACTGCGAATGTTTTGCGACTGCATTCACGGTCACAAAACAATCATACATACCTCTGCGATTCGGTATTAGGAAGGGACGCCCTTGACATGCCCCTTTTACTAATACCGAATCAGTATGTAGTCGCAAATCCAATTTGCGATTCGGTAACAAGTTACTGAATCGCAAATTGGACTTTGTTGAATACCAAAATGCATTTTTGCGATCGCAAAGATCACAAAAATGTTTGATACATCTGGCCCAAATTCACCTAGCAATATTTGGGAGCTTCCTTTATTGTGTTGAATTCAAATATGCTTCGTCTGCATTTTGCCTGCAGGAATACCTGGATGTGTAATATGGCAGTTTTACTCTTCCTTCCTGTCAACTCAATCTGTGGTTCATTCCAATCCCCTTTCAACATATTAGACAGGTCTGATATAATTAGCATTGTCATAGTTCTCATCAAAGCAGAAAAATCATCCAACTAGTCCTATCAAGCTTTTCCTTGATGACCTTGACAGCATCCTTGATAAACTGTGCTTGTAATATTCACTCATCATTCTTGGTGATATCAGCGTCATTCTAAAAATTGCTAAATAAGAACATTTTCTTCCAAATTTTCACTGTTTAATCTCTAACCAGAACTCACTCTGTCTACTGACATACATGGAAAACCTCTGTGTATCATTCTAATCTCCAGTTTACACATCCACCTTCCACCTTCGTTTGACCCATCTCCCTCTGGTATTTTTATATTCACTTGATTATCGATGTACCAATCATTTCTGCCCATCAAATGCTCAAGTTAATTTGAGCGCATAAATGACACCATAAGCACTAAACAGGATTGTCAATCTGCCTGGTACTGTTTGGTGTTGTTTATGTTCATATTCAATGGGGATAGGGCAGAACCACCACTTGTTTGATATGTAAATGAGTCACCCTAAATGGCGAGCATACCTCAACATGCAGGTTACAAGCTCATTGTACACAGGCTATTTTGATGCACTTCACTGATGAGGCACAACCAAAATAAAACATGCACAATATTTCTTTTGTGTATGATCAAAAATTGTATCGCACAAGAATCACACAGAAAAGCTCAATAAAAATGAAATGAACAGTGCCCAGAGTAGTTCAGATTCATTTAATTTCTTCAATTTTTCACTAAATTATGTTGAGTTGTAGAAAGCAGCAAAGTGCAAAAAATGCTATATGAAAAGTACCGTAGGAAATATGATGAGTTCTTGTATTGATGAGCTATATTTCACCTAATAAAACTAAACAGCAAAGAACAAACTCAACTCATTATTATAAGCTTGGGCCAACCTACCCTCTTAAGAGTTATTTAGCCCAATGATCACCATCAAGGAATAATTCATAAAAAGATAGATTTTCACATAGGTTACCCTCCATTATCTTGGAACATATAAACAGGGCAAGCTGCATTATTTAGTTAACTGTAAAGATTTGTATTGTGCACCATCACTTGAAAGCATATGAGCAGAGTGTGCTGAGAAAAGCATAAATATGTATTAATGATAATGTACCTCTCTCCTGGACTTTCTCTTTGGCCCTTCCATAAATGTTAGTGTTGCCCCACATCAACAATTTTATTCCTGTTGTGTTGCTTTCAAAAGTGATATGGGAAACTAGAAATCAGCAGAATTCGATTTAAATTGTGTTAAGGTTCTATCTAAGAAATGATAATAAACGCTCCTCAGTGAAAATGTTAAAAAGACAAATTTACACCGCACACATCAATCAAGCCAACATGTGTCAACATTATTTGCTGCCATCAAGGCTTTACAAATTAATAAGAGAACTGAAAACTAGTGATCAACCACAATGTAGACATTTGGGAGATGATAAAGGAGAATAGTACTCCAAATATACATTAAATAGGAACATTTCTGGCGGCTTGTCACAGTGCTGAATATATTTCCGACTGTACTTGGAGTTCCAAATGGACTCTTCTCTGCTCAGCATCCATCAAGAATCTTGTGGCTTTCTTTCAACTGGTTGTGCATTTTCATCTGATGAATGTTTGGCCCTCTGACCAGATATAGAGTCAAACAACCATGTTTCCCCGCAAGGTTTAAAGTGTTTTCCGCTAAATGGGATATCAAGAACGTATCTTGATAAGTCAGGAAGATGTAGGCAGAATGGATTGTGTATTGCATGTAAGTTTCTCTTTAAAACATACCAGTTATTTAGCGGGCGTTTAAAGAATATCATTATCTTAGCAGATCCTTGTTTCAGTCGTATATCCATCTATCCATCAACTTCGACTGGAAAACATTTACTACCACCGATTTGGTAGAAAACTGCTTGCCACCATACGCATCAAAGACACATTTTTGAACATTTTAAGGGAAGAGATTTGGATCACATAATTGAGAGGTGGTAGATAATGGAACATACACCAATCAGACTTATCATCTGTCGCCCTGTCTTCGTGTAGAATGTATTTAACGTGAGGCACAAGCTGGGCATCCAGTTCAACTTCAACAGCACTGAAATTCACCCGTCAAAATCAACAGGATCTCTCACAGAAAATGAGGCAGCTCAATCGGGAAAAGCTGACCTGCCTTTGTGTCTGCCGGAGTGCATCCTTGAAAGCTCAACATGCAAATAGTGGTGCACTGTTGCTGAATGGTGCGTTATGGGCAATGAACTCCACTATGTTAGGGAATGGGTTTGCAGAGAAAGCATACTCTAATTTTGTGGATTCTTGTTCGGTACTGTTATTTGCTGCCAGAAATTGTGCCAGCAGCGTTGGGTAGTAGTGAGTATACTGAAGGGGTTATTTTTTCACATTAATACTGCTGTTATTTACAGGGACTTTTGCTCGAGGAGCAATATTGATTCAAGCAGAAGAAAAATCTTGCTTCATGAACAGTGAGATGGACTACTATTCGTTGCGTCAATTGTCCCTAAAATATGATTCAAACCCGAAATAGAATTACCTGTGTTTATTTATAACCATATTGTATGCACTTTGTGATCAATGGCCCATATTTACTAGCTTTTCGCGTAGCCCAACCCAGGATTACTAGCATAGGAGCAGATTGACTAATATTAGGCGCAGCTGACTGCTGTGTCAAATAGAGTGAGAGGAGATGTGGGGTATTCATGCTCTTTCTCTCTGCTGGTGCAGCGAATGCTGCCTAGCCCCAAAGCAGGCACCCCTGCACCATGATGCAAGTGTGCCTGAGTTGCAGGCAGGAGTGTTTCTCTGCAAGATGGAACACCTTCCTGCAGAAAAACACTCCTCAGAGGCATTTTACTCTTTCTATGTGTCCTGCAGAATGCAGCACACGTAGAAAGAGGAAATAACGGCTTACATAGCAAACATATTTTGTCTTTGTAACACTATCTAATGATTTGTGCATGTAAATAAATTCCTTTCCCAGATGCTCAAATTCAGCAGTGCAATTTTTATTTTCGTTTTGTTATGATTTGACTCCTTCCTACCATTACATGTATAACTCACTCATCAAAAAATGGAAACATTTCAAGCTTGTTTTTCTTATTTTTGAAGGCTAAATGGCCCCACACCCACTTTTTGAGGATATGTTACAATTATGGTATCTTGTCATAAGCTGTAGCTGTCATCAGCAGTATATTCTCCTAAACCACTGTGGACAACAGAAATTAAATAGTAATGAATTTTGTGGGAATAATTCCTAAAGGTGATTTCTATGACTGTTGAACCTGGTCCTTTTGCCAAGTTCATCTCCTGACTGTTTGCCTCCTTTCTCCTATTTTTTCTGACCCCTTGCTGTTGGCTCTAGGACTCTGAACACTTTATCACTGCTGATCAGTGCTAAAGTGCACGTGCTCTCCCTTCTAAATTTGGTATGATTGGTTTATACCGAATTGGCATATTTAATTTACATGTAAGTCCCTTGTACTGTGTTATCCCTATAGCCAGGGCCTGTAAATTAAATGCTACTAGTGGGCCTGCAGCGCTGCTTGCGCCACCCATTGAGGTAGCCACTCAAACCTGTCCCAGGCCTGCTAGCGCAGGGCCTGTGTGCACAGTGTTCTGCCACAGGGACCGGGCATCTAAATTTACTTGCCAGCCCCAGCACTCCCCTTTTACTACATATAAGTCACCCCTAAAGTAGACCTTAGCTAGCCCTATGGGCAGGGTACTACGTATTTAGAAGGCAGGACATATGCCTGGTTGTGTGGCCTGGCCTGGTAGTGACAAACAGCCTATTTGGTTTCTCACTGCTAGGAGGGCTGGCTTCTCATAAAATTACATTGGATATGCCCTGACTTATGTCTAGAGGGTATTGTCTGATTTATGAGGGGTTGTGTTGGCATGTTTGGTTTGGTTGTAATGGTAGTGAGAAACGCTGCTTACAGGTGTAAATGGTCTTTTTATAACTATTACAGAAATGCAACTTCTAGAAAGTGAGCATTTCTCTGTGCTTGTGACTTTGGTGTTTTGCAGTTTGACTCCAATCCACATCTGGGCAGTGTGACAGTTGGCCTTTGTCCATACTTTTCAGACAGCCTGTAGACAGAGAGGGTGGAGTTGTCACAGAGTTGCATATGCATTTTGAATATTCTTCCTGGGCTGGAAGAAGGGGGAGGTGGGGCACACATGCATTTGTAAAGGCTGTGGCCTGGTCTCACACAAAAGGGCAATTTACCCCCAACTGCTAATTGGAGCCTGTGCTGGAGCAGAGAGGAGGCACTCTCAAAACGAGTTGTAACTGGTTGGAACCTCCTCTCCCCTTCTTTGTGAAACACGTGCAAAACTGAGTATGAGGACAGGGGATTTTTCCCCACAATTCGGAGACATTTTGGAACAGGAAACAGAATGCTGCAGGAGAGACTAACCAGGAACCACCATGGATTGCTGCTGCTGTGCTGACCTGTGACCTGCCTGGTCATTTGGAGGAACTGTGACTTGCCTCCATCTACCTTGCGCTGGCCTTAAGCTGAGCCCTACCGCCCTGTGCTCCAATGTACTTTGTCCACAGTGGCAGAGTGCTGGGGCCCCTGCGACTGCCCAAAGCACAAGGAGTGCTTCATTTTATCACACAGCGCCTGGAGTGTGCTTTATTTACTGGGGCACCCTGAGAGTGCCTTGTCCTCTAAATGAAGAGCGTCTCGAGGAGCACGTCAGTTTGTGCTCCCACTGCTCGTGGGCGTGTTGCTGTGCTTTGAATCAACGCCACAGTCTGGGCGGGCTGTTTGCGTGAGGCACGAGGGTAGCAGGTTGTTTAGTGCCCCCAGGGCACGAAGAAAAGGGAAATTCGAGCAAGCATGCTCCTATCGTGCCTCCAGGGTGAAACGAGCTCTGAGGAGCGCCCCAGGGACACAAGCAGGCACCTACTTCGGTGCCTGCTCACCGCTGCAGCCCAAGTGGGCCTTTCTGAGTCCAGAGGAGACAGGGGGAAAGGAAAGCTCATTGGAGACTCCCTGCCCCACCGGTCCTGGAGACAGGCAGTGGGGAAAGAAACCTCATTGGAGGCTCCCCCTGCCCCACTGGAGCCACAAGTGTATTTTGGAAGACCGCGGGTGGGGCGGAAGCCTCGCCGGAGGTCCCCCGCAACGCAAGGTCCCCCGTTGGTCCCGTATTTGTGTCCTGGCTTTGGCCCCGCCCTCCAAAGGGCCAGTTGCGGCCCTGGGGGGCCCCCAGGAATCACGGACTCCAGAAGGGGCCTGGTATAAACACGGAGGGGATGCATGCTGCCCCCCTCCTGATAAAGTCACCAACCGGCCCCGGGGGCACAGTGTTGCACCGGGAGACCCCAGTTACTTCCTGGCACTAGAGGTACCTTTAGATCTTCAAAACAGGTACTATTTAGGGACCCTACATATGATTTCAAATATTCCTAGTATGGATATTATTGAGTAATATGTTTTCCTGTCTCTTTTCATGATGTGCCACATATGTGCTGATGTTCCTTTTATGGGCATTCTATGCTGATGTGTCCTTATGACTTGCCATATGGGCATTTATGATATTTTTATGACAAGTACATTTCCTTAGTAATGTGATTCCTGACTACTGCTTATGTTGCAGAATAATGAGTAACCTGTGTGTTATGATCGAATGTTGGAAAATGGGTTATTACTAAAGGCAGGTAAGTACCTACACTTAGCATTAGGCCACTATCCTCACTTAGGTCGAGTTAGGTCTCCATAAATGAAACCTAGCTCAAACCTTGGTAGCTTGACAACGAGCGACAAGGCTTAACTTAGGAGACAAAGGGGGTTATTCTAACTTTGGAGGAGGTGTTAATCCGTCCCAAAAGTGACGGAAAAGTGACGGATTTACCACCAGCCATATTACGAGTCCATTATATCCTATGGAACTCGTAATACAGCTGGTGGTATATCCGTCACTTTACCCTCACTTTTGGGACGGATTAACACTCCTCCAAAGTTAGAATAACCCCCAAAGTGTAAAACATTCAAATATCACAAAACAGTAATTAAATGAAGCACAGGAAAATCCAAAGCCAATTTATAAACATAGGAAATATTTGTAGCTTTAAAATGACACCAAAACAAATTAAATCGGATAAAGGGAACCAGAGATTCAAATTTTTAGTGAATTAATGTGTTTTAGCGCTTAGAAACGAATAGCGCCAAACTGGTCATCTGGTCGCACCTCGACTGTGTCAAAGTCAAAGTTTAAGGCCGATCGCGATAGAGCCCTGCTCGGCTAGAGCACGCGGGAGGCCTCAATCAAAAGTATACCTTCTTTTTCTTGAAGATTTTCTTCAGCTGGACCACATCGCCAGTCCAATCCGACCTCCTAGAACTCTTCCTCGGATACCCATTGCGGGATCCCTCCATGCAGATTTTTACCTTCGGACTTAGATGATTTTTCGAGATGAAAATCCCTTGACCGGGGCAAACCTGAATCTTGATCCGACGTCCTTGGAGCCCTCTCCAGATACACTGTCTGGGAGTTCTCAGTCAACTTTCTACATTCAGACTCAGTCACTTTATTGAAATTTTCTTCACTGGGATGAACCTGCAAGTCAGGCCGAGTCACGGTTGAGGCAAGCCGGCTAGAGTTGCTACGATGGGTCAGTCCCTTTATGGAGCTTTTATCAAAAAGTTCTCCAAATTAACTCCAAACCTCTGGATCTTCTCCCAGGTGTTTCTTTAAGGTTCTTTTGAGGTCCACAGTTCACTCCAAGGTTCCAGAAGCTCTTAGATGCTCCTTGAGGGTGCGGACCACAACTCCCAAAATGCACCTGGAGCAAATTCCAATTTGGCCACTGGACAGTTGTCAGCTGGTCAGTTTCTTCAGGAGTTGGTGCAGGGGACTCTGGTTAGCAATTTTTCACCTGTAGCAAACAGGGAGTCCCTCCTTGAGCCAGTTTAAGCCAGGCACAGTCCTACTTGTTGTGAAGCCCAAGTGTGCAGCTGGTGCAGTCCTCCAGAGTGCAGTGTCCAGGTGCAGGTCAGGGGTCCAGCAGGGCAGTCCTTCTTCTCCTGTAATTCTTCCTTGTTGGAATCTGGTAGGGACCTGAGGAGTAGGTGCAAGTCTGCCAGTTTTATCCTTGCTCCAGGGTGAAAAACAGGGGGGTCCTGGTTCTCCAATCAGATGTAGGACTCTTCCCCCTGTGATGATCACTTTCTGGCAAGTGTGGCAAAAATCAATCCCTGGGAGCAACATTCCCCAAAAATCCATGATGGCTGAAACTGATTTTTGGAGGTTACATCTGGTTGAGCCCACCCACTGCTGTGGCTAAATCTCCTAAACATACCCCTCTCCTGCCCTCTCCTAATCTAATCAGGGGGGACCTTATTGTGTATACAGGATATGAGGGAGGTGCTGGGTTACTCCAAATGTCCTTCCCTGCCTTTGGAGACCAGTTTGGCGGCCCTCCCCCTTCCTGCTTCTCCATTTGCTGGTAGAAGTTCTCCTCCTCCAGGCACATCTCTTTGTGTTCAGTCCAGGCCACTTCACACCTCATCAAGGCAGCCTGTCCAGGCTTCCAGAAGCTGGCCAACCAGAGAAGGGCACTACAGGGCTGAAATCTGCAACTTTTTAGGTAGAGTTTAAAACTCTTTACCTGAGCAAGTTATATTAAATCCAACAATTGTAAGCTGTGGGGTTTATTATAACAATTCATCTGACACCAAACTTTATGTATCTGACACTTAAGGGGACTTTGTAAATTAAAATAGTCTCCTCAGTTTAGCCTATGGAGCCATTCACTACAATGAGGGAAAAACAAATTTGGCTGTTTTACCTCACCGGGGCTTATAAAACTATTTGTATAAGGTCACTGCTTGTAGTTACATGGCACCCAGCCCTAGGGGCACATAGGGCACACCTTAGGGGTGACATATGTAAAAATAAGGTCATTTAAGACTTCGGAAGTACTTTTAATTCCAAAGTCGAATTTGCATATAACTTTAATTTAAAATCAGCCAGCAAGGCAGGCCTGCTTTTGAAAGTGATCCTGGGCCAATTATAAATAGCCTAATTTGCATATTTATTTTATAAAGAGCATAGCTCATGGGACTGGTTAGCAGTACCCAGGGCACCATTAAAGTCAGGAAAACACCAGCAAAAAGTGAAAAATGGGGACAAAAAGTTAAGGGGCCTCTGAATTCAGCCCTGTTTTCTCACACTGACTACTGCTGGTTTCTGCAGAGTTGCTTTGATGTAATGTTTTGACAACAGCTTGAGTAGCAGGATATTACTGACGTTTTTGGTCTAATCATTATGTTGTGTACAATACAGTTTATTTTCATATAACTTGGTGTTGTGTTTCCTTTGTGGGGGGGATAGTGCATCACCTATGTTGTGTGTGTTGTCAAATGCTTTACACATTGCCTCTGGATGGGCCTGACTGCTCGTGTCAAGCTACCACGGGGTGTGTAGGGGTTACCTTAAAGGTGTAACTCCCTTGCCCTGAGTGGGTGGGTTCTGCCTGGCTTAGGTGCATATCCTAGCCAGCCAGAAACCCAATTTCTAACAATAACTCAACCATATGCACCAAACAATTGATATACCTCACTTAGCCAGAACTTACACTAGTCACGGATCCATACCATGTCTAAATATCTGGGTCCAGTTCAGTCCCTCTGACAATGCCCATCATTAAGGGTTGATAGTCCATGCTACACAAGGGCTAGTGTTCTTAATTGACTGCAGAGCCTGGTCTTCAGTCTGGCCCTTCGTTCACCTTTCTAGTTGCCCAACCCACACTGACCATGGGCTTCGGCTCTACGCAGCAATAGATTCCTCGCAGACCTTGGCCATAATCAGGGATTATATGCTGACTCCATTCCTCTGCTGAACCCAATGGGCGAGCATTTCGTGCTACATATATGCTTCTGATAGGCTCTGCAAACAGCAAGTTTTGAGGTTTAGATAATATACTACATCCAAATGGTTGTATGACAGAACCACACATGATGGAACAACTCATGCCTCAACAATGCGGTCAGAACCACGACCGCATCATTTCCATGGATGCCTTCACCATGCATGTCTTTACAACACATTTCACTATAAAAGCATCCGTAGTAAAGGCATATGTTGAAACGGCATGTGTGGTTCTGTCATACAACCCCCTCACCCACCCTGAGGCCCAAAAATACCCCCACCCCTAATAGCTAAACTACTCCAACCCACCTACCCACCCTGAGCCATAAAAAAAAAACTATCCCAGCCCACCCACTCTGACCCTAAAAACTAAAGTACCCCAACCCCCCACCCTCCCTGAACCCTTAAAAAAAATCCCCTGAATACCCCACCCTGCCTCATAAAACTAAACTACCCCAACAACCACCAACCCGCCCTAAAAAAAAACGATTCTGACGCTCCCTACCCTGCCCATAAAATCTAAACTACCCTGACCCCTCTACCCACCCTAAAAAACAAAAAAAAAATACCCAACCCCTTACCTCACCCCTAAAAACTAAACAACCCCAACACCCCCACACACCCTGAGCCCTAAAATATTCCCTCAATAAGTAAACTACCCTGACCCCCCACTCACCCTAAGCCCTAGCAAAAACTTGCCCAACCCAACCCAACCCTAAAAACTATGACCCCCCCACCTGCCCTGAACCCTAAAAAAAATAGCCCGACTTCCCCCACCCACCCCTAAAAACTAAACTACCCCGGTAACCCTTACCCAAATCCCTAAATCAACCCCCACTGAAAAAAAACTGCCCACCAACCCTGCCCAACCCCACTTACTTCACCACGTCCTCTCGTGATCCTTCCTCCTGTTCTCTCCTCCCTCCTCCTGCCCTTCCTTAAAGCTTCCCCCACCCCTTTAAAAATATACTACCCTGCCCCCCACCCCACCCCTAAAAAAAAAAAAATAGCCCAACCCCTACCCACAAAAAAATACTCAAACCCCCCCTCTCCCGCTCCTTGCTTCCATTTTCCTTCCATCATTCCCAACATAATCTTTTTTTCCAAGGAGGCCTGCCTTTTGATTATGTGGCCAGAACATTTTAGCTTTATTTTCATCATAAATTATTCTAGTGAAAGTTCCAGCATGAGCCCATTAAATGTTGATTGATGCATTCTTCTAGCAGTCCATGGGGTATGCAAAAGCCTTCATCACCATCAGAGTTAGAGGAATCAATTCTTCGACAATCACTTTTATTAGTCATCCAGATTTCACATCCATACAGTGTTACAGGAAAGACCATTGCTTTGAAGATTTGTATCATTGTTGTCCAGTTTGATCATTGCTTTTTTTCCCCAGCAGTAGTCGTTTTGTGACTTCAGGGATGCAATTGCCATCTCGACTTAGCTGCGATCCCAAGAAAATGAAGTCTTTCATGATTTCGATTTTTTCATTTTCAATTCTGAGGCTTTGTAAGATCCCTTTTGACATCATGTAGTCTTTTTCACATTTCACTTTAGTCTGTTTATAGTGCTATTTTCTTTGATCTTGACGATCATTGCTTTGAGATCTTCTGCACTTTGTGCAACTGGGGTCCTGTTATTCGCATACTGTAGGTTGTTGATTTTTCTTCCTCAAATTTGAGTTCCAGTCTGAACATCATTGTGTCTGGATTGTCACACAATCTGCTTGGCGTAGTGATAGAACACATTTGATGAAAGGATACAACCGTATTGAACACCTTTTGCAACGTTGAACCATTCTGTTTCCCTATAATCGGTCCTCACTGCCACTTCTTGGTTGGTGTACACATACCTTATGAGGCTGAACAGGTCAGTTAGTACACCATTGTTTTTTAATACATCCACAATGTTCCATGATTCACATAGTCAAAGAGCTAGGTACAGTCTATAAAGCAGAAAAATATATTGTTCTGAAATTCCCTGGCTTTTTCAATTATGCATAGCATGCTAAAGAAATGGTCACATTTTGCTCTTCCTTTTCTGAAACCAGGTTGTACAGCTGCCAATTCACCCTCCATGTTCGGTTGTAGTCTTGTTTCTATGATCCTCAGCATGATTTTACTAGCACTTGATATTAAGTTAGTATGAGAAATGTTTTGCATTCACCTTGTATGAGTCAGTACAAATATGGATCTAGTCTGGTCGGTCAGCCACTGCAGCCTCTTCTTTGGTATTGCTTCAATCAGTTGTTGTAGGTTAGACTACAGTGTTTCTACAGTGTTTCTTGAGCTTCTTCATCAGCAGCATTGTAGGTGCATATTCTTGAATGATGCCAATATTTATCGGGTGGCCTTGAATGTGAACACATATCATTTTGTCATTCTTCCAATTACGCCCCATGATGGCATTTGCAGTGTCATCTGCTACAATGATCACTGCTACATTTTTCCAAATGCATTTTGTCCAACATAATGGACTTTGTGGTCACCACATTGAAAGTGACCGTACCTGTCCACTTTAGCATGCCTATTCTGAGTTTATTGATCTTCATGCGAAGCATTTCAGTTTTCACAATGTCAAGCTTTCTGTGGTTTATTGTTCTGACATTCCATGTTCTGGTTTTATGTATTTGTGATAAGCTTCGAATGTTGCTTTCATATCTGAGTGCATCAGCATCTAAATGTCCTTTTGAATTGACTTAGATGCATCACACATCCCACTGTTACTCAAAGTAATCCTTGACTCTTACCCAAAGGCATTTTTGGCACCTTCCAACAAAAGAGGTCTCATCTTTGGGTGCCATAGCTTGAACTCCATGCCTTGAACTCTTTTGTCTTCTAACCATTGAATATTCTTGGCAGAAATGTTGAAGTAGATCACTGTGAAAGAAAATGGCTGATTGCAGAGGCCCCCTAACTTTTTGCCCCCATTTTCCACTTTTTGCTGGTGTTTTTCTGACTCTGATGGTGCGCTAGTTACTGATAACCTGTCCCAGAGCCTGTGCTTTGTGTAAAATCAGTATGCAGATTAGGCTACTTATAATTGGCTAAGTCAACCTACCTATGAGTCTCTGGTATATGGTAGGGCATGGAGGTTTAGAGACCCCAGCATAGGTAGTGCCCCCATAGTTGCACTGCTGAGGTGCCCAGTGTCAATTTAAAGGCAGGCCTGCCTTGCTGGCTGCTTTTAAATTAAAGTTATATGCAAATTCGAATTTGGAATTAAAAGTAGTTCCAAAGTCTTAAACTACCTTATTTTTACATATAAGACACCCCTAAGGTGTTCCCTATATACCCCTAGGGCTGGGCGCCATGTAACTATAAGCAGGGACCTTACAAAAATAGTTTTATAAGTCTTGGTGAGGTAAAACAGCCAATTTTTGTTTCCCCTCATTGTGTTGAAAGGCCCCCATAGGCTAGAATGGGGAGACTTTATTTTAATTTTTAAAGTCCCCCTAAGTAACAGATACCAGACGTTTGGTATCAAATTAATTGTTATAATAAATCCCACAACTTCCAGTTGTGGGATTTAATATAACTTTTTCAGGTAAAGAGTTTTAAACTTTACCTGAAAAGTTGCCAACTTCAGCCCTGCAGTGTTGTTGCTGCTGTGCTTTAATTGGCCAGCCTCTGGCAGCCTGGCCAGGCTGCCTTGAGGTGTGAAGTGGCCTGGCTCCACACAAAGAGATGTGCCTGGGGGAAGAACTTTTGGAAAAAAGCTTCATAAAGGGATCGACCCACCGCGGCAACTCTAGCCGGCTTGCCTCAACCGCCACCCGGCCTTACTTGCAGGTTCGTCCCGGTGAAGAAAATCTCCCAAAAAGAGAATAAGGCCCTCATTACAACCCTGGCGGTCGGTGTTAAAACGGCGGTAATACCGCCAACAGTCTGGTGGAAAAAAAAATGGAATCACGACCATGGCGGAAACCGCCAACATAGACAGCCACTTTAACACTCCGACGGCCACGGTGGTTGAAACAAACACTGCAGCAGTAACTGCCAACAGACAGGCGGAGGACAAAGTACCACCCACCGTATCACAACAGACCTATCTGCCACCTTTTCTGGGGCAGAACCAACTCTCTCAAAAGCACGGCGGAAACAGTACACAGAAGGGAAAACACTCACCTCTCGACACCCAACGATGATCCAGGACACCATTGAACCCGAACTACAGGTGTTACCAATGCTGGTCTTCCTCCTGCTCTATCAGGAGCAGGACAGATGCCGTCGAGGACCATGGTGAGTACTGCACCTACAACACAGGGGAGGGGGGAAGGGAAAAGAGAGTGACACAAACACGCAACACGCAATACCCCCACCCCCTACCTCACCCAAAACATACACACAAATACATGCATTAACATTACATATATACCCCTCCACCCCCTGGAAGAACGCAAGGACAATAGGAAATGATTGTAATGGTTGTAATCATGAAAAATCTGATAGTGAAAGTTAAAATATCAGTATATACAAATGTGTACACCAACTACACAAGTTTGGATAGTGTACCAATCATTGTCCATGGACCAGTGGTCCCAAAATGCATGGGCGAAGCCCAAACAATATACCTGACTCAAAACAGAGAGAACGCTGCTGGGACATCTGATCAAAAACAAACAGGCACCTCAGGTGGAAGGGAAGAGGGGCACCTCAGCCAGATGAACGCACAACGCCACTGCTGCACGAGGGGGCTCCATGCCCATTGCTGTATCCTGGGGAGTGCAAAGCCAAAGTCTCTCAAGTCTTTCCAGTGGGTGGCTTGCCCACTACCCTACCCTGGGGAGAGCAAAGCCACAGTCTCTCAAGTCTCTCAAGTGGGTGGTTTGCCCACTGCTCTATCCTGGGGAGAGCAAAGCCACAGTCTCTCAAGTCTCTGAAGTGGGTGGTTTACCCACTTCTTTATTCTGGGGAGAGCAAAGCCACAGTCTCTCAAGTCTCTCAAGTGGGTGGTTTGCCCACTGCTTTATCCTGGGGAGTGCAAAGCCACAGTCTCCAAGTGGGTCGTTTGCCCACTGCTTTATCCTGGGGAGAGCAAAGCCACAGTCTCTCAAGTGGATGTCAATCTCCACTGGTTGTGGAGGGGGCCTGGTGCCCAGAGTGCTTCATCCTGCCAAGGACTGAGGTAGTGGATGCCTTTCTCCATTGGTTCTGGAGGGAGCCTGGTGCCCAGAGTGCTTCATCCTGTCAAGGACTGAGGTATGGATGCCTTTCTCCATTGGTTCTGGAGGGGGCATGGTGCCCAGAGTGCTTCATCCTGCCAAGGACTGAGGTAGTGGATGCCTTTCTCCACTGGTTCTGGAGAGGCCATGGTGCCCAGAGTGCTTCATCCTGCCAAGGACTGTGGTATGGAATGTCAATCCCCACTGGTTCTGGGGGGGGGCATGGTGCCCAGAGTGCTTCATCCTGCCAAGAACTGAGGTAGTGGATGCCTTTCTCCACTGGTTCTGGAGGGGGCATGGTGCCCAGAATGCTTCATCCTCCACTGGCTCTGGAGGGGAAATGGTGCCCAGAGTGCTTCCTCCTGCTAAGGACTGAGGTAGTGGATTTCAATCTCCACATGCAGTGTGGCCGGTCCCATTCCCTCACCTGGGTGTGTGTGCAATGAGATTGCCTAGGAACAGGTAGCATGATATGCCATGAAGGCAAAGACATACCCCACACTGCTGCGGCTTCGCCTTCCAACTGCACGTGCAAACAGTGATGGAAGTCATGCCTCATGGAAGCTGGCCAGGGTTCACGAACTCTCCTCCAGCCTCAGACGACTGACCACTGGGGATGGTAGCCATGTCAGCGGTGGTGCCACTGTCCGAGCACGTCACGGGGCTGGTGGCGGTGCTTGCGGCGGTGTCAGAGGCGGCGGTGCTGGCAGTGCTGGCGCTGGTGCATGGGTCAGCACCTGTTGAGGGACACAGCAGGACGTCTCCTGCAGCCTCGGATGGCTGCCCACTGGGGAAGGTGCTGGGGACTGTTGCTGATGCTGCAGACGTGCCGGTGGCTGTGCAGGTGGCGGGGAGGGTGGCGGTGCTGGTTGCGGGGCAGGTTGCAGTGTTCGCCGACATACAGGTTGGTGGAGTCGTGGACAGAAGGGGTGACACTAGTCCCTCAGTCGGTGCCACCGTGCCCTGTCCTGACCTGCTCTTCTGCTTTTTTCCCTTCCCCGCCTTTGATGGTGCCGCAGGGGTCTTGCCACTGTCCCCTTTTGTTTTGGCGGAGCCCTTGGTGGCTGGTAGTTGCGGCTTCTACCTCCAGGATGTGGGCACCTTCTTCACCTTGGCAGGTGGCAGAATGTCCTTGCCCTCGCTACGTGGCACACTGGCAGTCCTGATGGGTGGTGCACTTGATGACCCCGCAGTTGCTGGCACCACTGTGCCTGGGTATTTGGTGGCTGAGGTGCTGGACTGGGACTTGGAAAGTCTTGCTGTAGGGGAAGGACGGGGGTGAGGTGAAGGGAATAGGTCAAGGTTTGCCAGAAATTTTTTTTGGGACACACTGGGATGGGAAGATGGAGGGGGTTTGGGAGTGGAGAAGGAAGTAGTAGTTGTAGGAGGTGTACAATTGCTGAATTTGGGTGAAGGTGCATGGGCCGGAGGCTGTTGTGAGGTGGATGGCTGTTGGGTGGGTGTGTGCCTGTGTTTGTGTACTTTAGGAGGAGGGCTTACAGACACACTGGGAGAGAACACTGGGGATGTGTGCATGGTAGTGGTGGTGGTGATTGCACGTGAGCGGTGTGTGGTGATGGGCGTGCTGGTGATGGAGGTAGTGGCTGCGGATGTAGTGCATGCAGGTGTGAGTGGAGATGAGACAGGGAGGGAGGAGGAGGATGTGGAGGAGGGGGACACAGTGGAGGCAATGGATGTTGCTGTGTCTGCCTGGGGATGGTGCTTGTGTGAGTGCTTGTGGGACGTGTGGTGCTTATGTTTGCCATGTACATTCTTGTGTGTTGATGAGTGTGCATGCTGGTCTGATGGTGTGCTTGGGATAGGCTGAGGTACAAGGGATTGGGTCCGGGTGGAGGAAGTTGGAGGGGGGAGGCTGGACATAGGGACAAAGGCTGAGGCCAGAGCCTGAAATGCTCTTTGTTGGGCCGCCTGCCCAGAATGAATGCCCTCCAGGTATGCATTTGTTTGTTGCAAATGCCTCTCAACACCCTGGATGGCATTCAAAATGGTAGATTGCCCAAAAGTGAGGGATCTCAGGAGGTCAATAGCCTCCTCACTGAGGGATGCAGGGCTGACTGGGGCAGGGCCTGAGGTGCCTGGAGCGAAGGAGATGTCCACCCTCCTGGGTGAGCAGGCACGGGACACACGCTGAGGGGCTGCTGGGAGGGCGGTGCTGGTAAGAGGGTGGCCGCTGTACCTGCTGATGTGGTGGGCACAGAGGTGCCCGCCACCGCAAGGGTGCTCCCATCAGAGGAGGAGTCTCTGTCACTGGTGTATGCTCCAGTCCCCGTCGTGGAGCTTCACTCGTCCTATGTCCCACTGGTGGCTTCAGACTCTGTTGCTTCACCCTCCAGGGCCAAGTGGGTTGCAGCTCCCTCCTGCACTGTTGCCACTGCTCCTCTGCCATATTATGCTATTGCACACAAGAACAGGGAGACAAAACAAAAAGGAGGGGGAAGACAGAAGAAAAACATGTTCAGTGCATGCAACACCACTACCGTTGGCGGACACAACACACAGGGAGCAGCCCTCTCCACTAAGGGATGCACTAACAGACACGGTAGCCATTGTCGCTTCCAGACACAGGTCACAGCAGCACTTGCAGTGTTGGTCCTCTCCTCTTGAAGGTCAGGTATCAAGTGAGGGAACAGATAGAAAATGGCAGTCACGTCCACGATGGTGCGTACCGTCACCGCCGGAGTACATCGTCATTGGCTCCTGGGACCCATAGATCCCAATGTTAACCAATGCTGAATAGAGCCGCGGTCTTCAACCGCCCACCACAATGGTGTACAACGCCAACGCAGTTGCCTCATTTCCCCTTGTCCCACCGTACAGGTCAGGCAACCGCCATTTCAGGGGGCCACATGGGATGGAAAAAAACTGCGTCACACCTATCTAGGCCAGGTATACAGACAGATATCTGCACATTGCGAATTACCAACGTTTCAGCAAATAACACATTGTGATACTTCTGTGTTGGATGACCCTCTTTTTCGCTGTTCTCCCCCATAGGGCACGTCTGCTGGGGCAGGTGATGAGATGGCGGCATCCTCCGGTGTACAGACCCCTGGTGGATCTGTCGACAATGGAAGAGAGACACATCATAATCACATACGGACTTGATCGTGCAACAATCCTGGAACTGTGTGCCCAGTTGGAGCCAGATATGATTTCAGCTATCCGCTATCCCACAGAAATACCCCCCTCTGGTGCAGGTTCTGTCTGTACTCCATTTCCTGGCCAATGGGTCTTTTCAGAGTGTTATCTGTCCTGCTGAAACACATGCGCAGCTACATCGTTTTCCCTCATGTTGAGGATTTGCCAACAGTGAAAGGTGACTTTTATGCCCTGGAAATTATCCCCAACATCATTGGTGCAATTGATGGTACACATGTGGCATTTGTCCCCCGCAGGAATGAACAGTTGTACAGAAACCGGAAAAGCAACCATTCGATGAATGTGCAGATGGTGTGTTTGGCAGACGAGTACATCTCCCATGTGAATGCCAAATATCCTGGCTCAGTGCATGACGCTTACATTTTGAGGAATAGCAGCATCCCTTATGTGATGGGCCAACTCCAGAGGCACAGTGTCTGGCTAATAGGTGAGCCTAAGGTCCCAACACAGTTGACATAGGTGTCTGGGTATGGGGTTGTCCCTAAGGGTTAGTGTGTGTCCCTCGACATTTGCAGGTGACTCTGGTTACCCCAACCTGTCATGGCTACTGACCCCAGGACAAGGGCAGAGGAACACTACAATGAGGCACATGGGTGAACTAGGAGAATTATAGAACGAACCTTCGGCCTCCTGAAGGCCAGATTCCGGTGCCTCCATCTGACAGGTGGCTCACTAAAATACTTACTGAAGAAGGTGTGCCAGATAATCGTGGCCTGCTGTATGCTGCACAACCTGGCTTTGCGACAGCAGGTGCCTTTTCTGCAGGAGGATGGGCAAGATGGTGGTCTTGTGGCAGCTGTGGAGCCTGTGGACAGTGAAGAAGAGGAGGCAGAAAAAGAAGATATCGACAACCGAAACAACATCATAATGCAATACTTCCAGTGAGACACAGGTAAGAAGATGTAACTGCTTCCCACATCTCATACTATTGTTGGAGCTAGCATGAGTCTGTCATTTTCACTCAATGTATGGACCCTGACTTGTTACTTAGGCTTTCCATTTCACAGAACTAGCTCCCATTTTGTGCCCTGTGCTATGTTTACTGCTGGCCTACAGCTGTGTTACATTGGTATGTGAACAAGTACATTGACACTGCTATATTCCAGAGGTTTAGCAATTACACATTTGTGAAAGCACAGACTGACTCCAGCTTGTTTAGTGATTCAGGTGTGTTTATTTGTGTGCAAATAAGTGGAGGGGGGGTGTAGCATGGGCTGGGGTGATGGTGGAGGAATGTCCATGGCAGGGTCCAGTCTATTTGTTTCACAGGTGCATTGTCCAATGGGGCATAGGAAGTGGAGCAATGGCAGTTTCAGGTGGACAGGGTATCAAAGTGGGACAGAAGGGTGACATTCGGGGGGTCTTATTTACTGGCGGGGGTCTTGGCAATGTTCTCTGTCTTGTTCCTGGATCTCAGGGACCATTTGCGGGGTGATTCTCCATCTGCAGGGGGTGGGATGATGGTCTCCTGTTGTTCCTGTGGCAGTGCCTCCTGTCCACGAGTGCCGACGGAGGTGGAGGGCTGTTCATCATTCAGGCTAGTGTCAGGGGCCCGTTGGTGTGCCACTGTGTCCCTCCTGGTGTTGAGAAGGTCTGCCAGCACCCCTGCAATGGTGACCAGTGTGGTGTTGATGGACTTCAAGTCCTCCCTGATCCCCAGGTAGTGTTCCTCCTGCAGCCGCTGGGTCTCCTGAAACTTGGCCAGTACCCTGCCCATGGTCTCCTGGGAATGGTGGTAACTCCCATGATGTTGGAGAGTGCTTCGTGGAGAGTCGGTTCCCTGGGCCTGTCCTCCCACTATCGCACAGCAGTCCTCCCAGCTTCCCTGTTATCCTGTGCCTCTGTCCCCTGAACCGTGTGCCCACTGTCACTGCCCCCAGGTCCCTGATCATCCTGTGTTAGTGGGGTTGCCTGGGTTCCCTGTAGTAGTGGACACACTGCTGAATGACGTGTCCTGGGGACAGAGGAATGGACCCGCTGGGTGGGTGCTGTGGTGGTGTTTCCTGAGGGGGGAGGTTCAGTGGTGGTTTGTGACTGTGTCCTGAGGTCCCTGATGGGCCGGGCTGGTCATCTTGATCCAGGCGTGCAGAGCTGCTGTCGTCACTGCAGGCCTCTTCTGTGGGGGAACTGGATATGTCTGGCACCTCCTGTTTGGTGACGTTAGATAGGGGTCCTGTTGGGGTGTAAATGCATAGTTATTGTATCTGTGTGTGCCATCTTAGGCAATGGGTGAGTTACCCTCTACTCCTGTGCTTGCATTATTAGCTTGGTCGTTGTGTGATTGGTAATTTTGGGGCATGAGTGAGTCTCTCTACTGGACATGCTTTGGTGATGGGTGTCCATGCATTGGTGTTACATGCAGGGCTTGGTTTTGGGATCTGTGGGTTGTTAGGGTGATGGGTGTGAGGGTGAGGGTGGGAGTATGTGATGGCATGCAGGTGGGGTGGGGGGATAAAGTTTTGCCTTACCAGAGTCCAGTCCTCCTGCTACTCCTGCGAGGCCCTCAGGATGCATAATTGCCAAGACTTGTTCCTCCCATGTTGTAAGTTGTGGGGGAGGAGGTGGGGGTCCACCGCCAGTCCTCTGTACAGCAATCTGGGGTCTGGGTACTACGGAACGTACCTTCCCCCGTAGGTCATTCCACCTCTTCCTGATGTCATTCCGTGTTCTTGGATGCTGTCCCACTGCGTTAACCCTGTTGACAATTCTGCACCATAGCTCCATCTTCCTTGCAATGGATGTCTGCTGCACCTATGAGCTGTGGCTCTACCCGGACGATTTCCTCCTCCATGACCCTGAGCTCCTCCTCAGAAAACCTGGGGTGTCTTTGGGGTGCCATGATGTGGTGTGGGTGATGTGTGAGGTGGTGTCTGTTGTGATGTGTTAGAGGATGTGTTGGTGTGTGTTGTTTGAGATGCAGGGATGTTGTATGGGTGATGGTGTTGTGTGTCTGTAGATGCTGGTGTTGTGTTAGGTAGTCTCTCTCTCTGGCCTTCTTTCAAATTTCTGGTTGTAAGGGTTTGTGGGTGATGTGGGTGTGTGCTTTATATTGGATTGGGTGTGTGGGTGTGGTGCGTATATGTGTATTAGGTGCGTGTATTTTGAATTGTCCACTGTGGTTGTGTCTTGTCAGTGTGTGAGTATTTTGAGCGCGGCGGTGTGTACCGCCAGTGGTTTACCACGGTTGAAAGACCGCTGCGTTGATTCGTGGGTCATGATACTGTGGGCGTATTCCTGTTGGCGTGACGGTGTGGGTTTTGGTATCGCCAGTTTATCACTGACCTTTGGTGTGGCGGACTTGTGTGGGTGTCTGTATTGTGGCAGATTCCGAGCTGTGGGTTGTGATACCTGTGGCGAAATTCCGCTGCTGCAACGGTATGTTGGCGGTCTTCTGCACGGCGGAAAGCAGGCTTTACCGCCAATGTTGTAATGAGGGCCTAAGTCCGAACGTAGGAAGTTGACTGGGTCCTCCCGGCTAGCGTATCCGAGGAGGGGTCCAAGGACGTCAGATCAAAATCCAGGTTTGCCCTGGTTGAAGGATTTTCACCTTGAAAAAATGACTAAGTCCGAAGGTAAAAATCACCACCAAGGGCTCCCGCAACGCATATCTGAAGAAGAGTTCCAGGAGGTCAGATTGGACTGGCAGGTTCGTCCCGCTGAAGAAAATCTTCAGAAAAATGACTAAGACCTAAGGTAAACTTTTGACCCAGGTCTCCCGTGGCCTGTAGCCGAGCCGGGCTCCATCGCGGTTGGCCTTAAACTTTGACTTTGCCCCGGTCGAGGTGCGACCAGATAACCAGATTGGCGCTTTTTGTTTCTATGCGCTAGAACGCAATAATTCTTTAAAAAATCATATCTCCGGTTGCCCTCATTCGATTTTATTTGTTTTGGTGTCATTTTAAAGCAGTTTGGATTTTTAAACTGTTTCCTGTGTTTTATTTAATTACTGTTTTGTGATATTTAAATGCTTAACGCTTTTTCTCCTAAGTTAAACCTTGTCGCTCGTTGCCAAGCTACCAAGGGTTGAGCTGGGTTTAATCTACTGAGACCTAACTGGAACTAAGTGGAGGTTAGTGGCCTATTCCTGAGTGCACTTACCAATAACCCATTTTCCAACAATCACCCTCTCCTTCAGTGGATCAGATTTAGTTATTTCCATGGATCAGTAACTTACAGTGGTGGAAAGGTTTGAGTGGGCTGAAATGTTCAAGAGCTATACCTTCTGCCATAGGTGCTGGAACACCCACAAAATAGTCATGCTTAAGTTCAGAAGGTGAATGAGCAATAAAGATGCCTTTAAAGATTGATTTTGTATTGTCACAAAGGTCAAATGTTAGGCTCTCTCTTCTAACAAATGTTGATTATTTTTTTAACAAGGAGCTTGATTTTCATTTTTTCCTGACTGTAAAATGATAGGATTTTGTAATGTGAACTATATGACCAAATTGGTGAATGTGAAAGAAAAAGGCTGTAGGATGTAATTTTTGTTTAGCACACCACACAAGTTAAACTTTACAAATATTTCAAAACATATTAGCAGTTAGCAATTCTGAAGTGTGATGAAAGCAAATATTTTAATCCGATGAAAACAAATTAAGACACTGTAATTGATGATGTGCAATTTTCAGCAAAAACTACATGACTCCATTTCAATAGAAAATTACAGCTTCTCTAAATGTGGTGCACTGCCACAGCATGTTTCAGTAATACATTGCAAAACCATGCTTCAAAATGCACCACTGACTACATACCCTTGTGGTTCTAGTGCTGCACCAGCGTAGCTCATTTGCTGCACCTGTTCTTTGTATGATCCTTGATTTTTTCAACATCCCTATGATTTCAGTGACGTGACGCATATGGTAGCCCCCCTTCTCTGAAGATTGTTCCAGCACCACTTCTGTCTGCAGTGAAAACTGCTAGGGAGGGCACACACACAACAGCAAGATCAAGGCTGAAGCACAATAGTAAAGCTGCAAAAACTGCAAGTTACAGATAAGCTAAATTTTGAGGTCCAGATTTAAGAAGCTCTAGCGCCATATTAACGTTATTGTTTTGATGCTAATGTGACATTAGGCTTCAGAAATCGCTGCACCATACTGGATTGCCACACTTTGTATCCCCTTGTGCCACATTATGCCTGGGCCAGGCATAATGAATGCAAGGGGGGTGTTCCCCCATTAGGGAGGGTCAAAGAAATGGCACAAAGGAACCTAAAAGATTTATTTGCACCCTTTTTTGCTGCATTTCTCAGGCCCGCACAGAGCAGGCATTAAAAGAAGGCACCCCATTATTTATAATGGGCCTCAATGTTCTTTGTAGGCTTACTGTCAACATTTCTTATGCTAATCCTGCAAAGCGCCAAGCTAGCAGTAAAATTGTTGTTGTTAGAAGGGCGCTAAGGGGTGCAAGAAAAGTGGCACTGCTGTGCCACATTTCTTAAATCAGGCCCTGGCTCTTTTTTCACCACACTGTGCTGAGAAGTTGAAAGCATACGAATGGCAGATTTACCACAATGATTTGCATAGATTTCACATTTGTTTGCAGTATGCCAAGAAATCTCTGATAAGCATACCTTTCAAAGTATACCTCTAGCCTTATAGAGTTATATTCCTGCCAGTTTCCCACAGTGCACTAGTGGAAACTGTATATCATCACTTTTTTGTTTTACTTTTGTCTCCACTCCCCTCAATATTCCTTCATGGTATATAAGGGTATTCTCTTCCATTTCTTTAACTCAAGTACATTAAACTTCCTTTTACAGGAGACGTTTTATGTATGTTCTCTAACTAGTACCCGTAAACTTATAAATTTGTTGGTTATAATGAAGCCTTTTATAGAATGCACTCAATGTAATAGTTCTGCAATGCTGTTGTTTAATCTCATTTGTATGGCTGCCACACCATGGATATGCTCTTTTGATGTCATTTAGTTGTGGATGGTAAGTGTCACCATAAACCTGCTAAAAAAAAATTACATTCACTGTTGATGATCTCTGAGTTTTCACACTCAGTTTACAAATCATGATAAAAATTAGGATTTAGACATGCAAATGTTTTGCATTCTTTTTACCAAATAATGTTGCGCTCTTGCCATTTTACTATTCTGTCTGCCACCTGGTGATTGAAGGCAAAAAGACAGATAAGCCAAAAGACAGCTGAGCCAAGTAATGGCAATTAGCAGTTCACTGGTAAGAGTGCTCTGCTATCACCATCGAAATGTTGGTGGATTTGTTTTTTTTATTGCTCAACTGATCTCTAAATAAGGCACCTAACATAAAAACTCATTGGTACAGTTCTAATGTTGCAGTAAATTTGGTATAATTCCATTCAGCAGTTGTTTTGTATTTGGGAGCAAACATTATTTTTAGAATTCAAATTGAAAATTACACTTTTGGGATCCCCTTTTCCTTGACCCATGCTTTTCGGACCAGCATAAAACATTCTATACAGCAGTCAAAGTGGATGGGTAGGTTTTTCTAAAAAACTTTTTGCAGGTTAAATTGTTAAGGAAAGAAAGAAATGTCTTTTATAGGGAAGGTCTGAACAGACTGTAGCTGCACTGTCGCTAGAACCATAATAGACATAAGCACAGCTATAAGTACAACTACAACTGATAAAATTCAATGGTTTTGTGTGGGTACAATGTGAAACGAACTATAATGTCCCTCTAACCTTTACTTTTTTTCAGTGAATTTCTCTGGCTGTATATATATATATTCCGGGGGCCTGGTACAACATTTAGGTGGAAGGTGCACATGCCCCCCTCCCCTGGCCATTTTTGGCTCCAAGGACCCCATTTCCTAGGACCTGGTTTATTTTGTAATGGGCATGGGCTACCTGCCCAGGTTGATTTTGGCCCCAGGGAGCCCAACACTAGGGCCCAGCCAAATATGGAAAGTGGAGGGGCCATCCCCCCTTCCTGGGCTGATTTCAGCCCTCGCGAGCTGATCCCACAGGGCTGGGCCAACAAAGGGTGGGTGCCTCGTGCCCACCCAAGGCACCAACAATATCTTGGTTGGGGGCCACAGGGGGAGGCCTAAAACCCCCATATCCCCAGCTGCCTCCTCCCATCCAATGAGAGCTGTCATTGCTCATGCCCATAGGGAGCAGCTAAAAATGTCAATCACCTTGCTCCATACAGTGTTACCAGTATCAATGTACAAAAAGAGTTCATGAGAGCAAAGGCTCCCCTGAACCATTAGAAGGACCTTTTTTAATTTATAGTACTGTGGGACTTTCATCCAGGTATAGCACGTTTTTAAACCCTTTCAAATGGATACTTATCCCTTCATTAATTACAACTTTTTCAAAATTAGCTGGACAGATGTATACCAAAAACACAATTAATACACTTTTGAAGTAAAATTATAATTTTCTTTCAAATTTGGTGCAATTCTTATCAACTGTTATTCTGTAACAGAAAATAAAAGTTCTCTATCGAAATTCATGTGACAAATTAATGTTTTGGTTCCACCCACTTTATGCTGGCCCTGTCTTTATAGCTTGACTCACAAATCTCCATGCAGTAGCCAAGGTTGATTAACTTTTTTTGAAAGTTCGTTGAAGATTCACCAGTTTTGCTCTGCCAACTATAACTTGTGAACTTCTGTGGCTTTTTTTTTTAGTTTACAATGTTAATGTTAACTCAGACAGTTAAAAAATGTAAACATATATATATATATATATATATATATATATATATATATATATATATATATATATATATATATATCTGGTGGTTGCCAGTAGGTAGTTATAGTTAGGATCTAGTTTCCATAGGAAGAGCGTTTTTTGTTTTGCCAATAACTTTGGCGCTGCTTGACGAATCTTCTCTAAATTTCCAAAACGTACACTTTAGTTGGTACAGCTGCTGCCTTGAAAGTTTTGGGGTAATCTGTCAAGCAAGGGCCGGGAAAAAGAGGGGGTCCCAAAACATGTTTTCCCTATGCATTTCCCCATAGGTATTTTGAACATGATCCAGCCCAAACCGCTGGACAGAATTACACCAAATTTGAAAGGAAGTTAACTCTTGGTCCAGAAAGCGTTCTTTTGTGATTAGGTGTAAATCCATTCAGTAGTTTTAAGATTTTCAACAGCTCTCACCAAGCAAAAGCACTCTGTTTCCAGCAGGCAGGAGCTGTCAAAGTACTCCCACCCACTAGAAGCGGAGGTTTCATCTCTTTTCCGTCCTGCAGAAATGCGGGCAGGGAAAGAGATGAAAGATTGCTCTTGTACACAGGCAGCTGCATTTCCAGTAGCTCCCTGTGTGCAATAGCAATGCCAGCTCCTACAGGTCTTAGGGAGCTGGCTGGGACCCCTTCCCCCATCACGTATGTTTTCTCAGTGATTCGAGTGGGTTCTTTCTTGTCCTCTTATGGTTAGAGCAGAGTCCATGGTTCTTCCTTTAAATTGTTATGAGTATGCAACGATACAAAATCACCTGGAAGCTCCACCCGCTTGGCCCTGCACTGTTCATGTTAATATTATGCAAAGGTCTTCCCACCTTTTGCTAGGATGATGGACAGTTTAACAAAGGGTCCCCAGTGTGTTTCCCAATGATTTTGGTGGCACATTCTGAAATCTAAGAAATATGAGGACATCGCCACAACAGGAAGGGCCCTGGTTTGGTGGAGAATTAGGTCTTTGTAGTTCCATTAGCCTCTCTATAGGAGGATTCATGTTAATCACATATTTATAGATGAAGAGGAACCAGGAAACAATCATGTTGCCAAAACACGGCCAAGTTCACTTGTGACATTTTTTTGAGTTCCATTACGCTGCTGTAGTGTACAATAACATCTGGGCATTTACCCAAGAAGACAGAAAGAACTCCTCTTGGGTATATATTTTGTGCAAAACTATGGATAAAAGGGCAGGTGAGGTTCCTATGTGGCTGAATCACTCACACAGCTACTGACACACCTACACAGGCACTCACACACCCACTCACAGATGCACTCAGGCACTCACTATGACACTCATGCTCCCACTCATAGACCCACTCACTTATGCATCCATCACAGACCCACTAAGAGACTCACACACTTACTCACATACCCACTCAGAGCCTCATGCACTTACTCACAGATACACTCAGAAACTCATGCACTCACTCACAGATGCACTCAGAGATTCATACACACTCACAGACCTCCTCAGACACTCACATACCCACTCACAGACTCACTTAGACACTCATGCACCCACTCAAAGACCCCCTCAGAGACACACACCCACTCACAGACCCACTTAGGAGACTCATGCACTCACTCACAGACCCACTCAGAGACTCACATACCCATTGCCAGACCCACTCACACACCCACTCACAGACCTACTGTGACACCTATGCACTCACTCACACACTCATTGTCAAAGGTTAGTGGTTACAGTTAGGAAATAATATTCAGAAAACCTTAAAGATTTACTTAAAAAACCAAAGGGATGTTATAGTTAGGAAGCAACATTAAAAAAAGACACCTTAGAAATTCACTGAGAAAAAACAAAGGTTACAGGGGCATTACAGTTAGGAAACAAAATAAAGGAAATCTTAGAAATTCACTGAAAAAGCAAAGTTTACATGAATGTTATAGGTAGGCCCAGATTTCACTCATACAACAATATCGAGTGAAATTCAGCAGTTATAGTTACCTGAGCTAACTATACCTTACGCCCCCTCAATGCACTACTTATGACCTCACATATTACATCACTCATGATGTGGACAGTGAAAACACTGCTGACATCAATGATGACATCTCAAATGATATCACTGATGATATCCACCTAAGCACTCACTCACTCACTCACACCCCTATGCAACCTCTCATACACCCACTCACACACCCACACAGCCACTCACCTATCTATTCACAGACCCGTACAAGCACTTATCCAACCACTCACTCATGCATTATGCCACCCACTCACCCATACAGCTAACCATGCAACCTCTCACAGAGCCACACACTCACCAATACAGCTACTTACACACACACACACACACACACGTATTCGCCTATACAGCCACTCACACACCCACTCACTCACCCATACGGCCTTCCAAAAGGCACTCACTCACCCATACAAGCACTCACACACTCACTCACATACCCACACAACCACTGACATCTCCATTCACACATCCATGCAAGCACTCACACATCCGCTCACTCACCCATACATCCATTCACCCAGACACTTACTTTACAATACAGCCTCTCACACACCACTTCACTTGACCAAAGCGCCACTCAATCAGCCATTCTTTCACCCATACAGCCACTTACACAGCCAGTCAACATTCATACAGCCTGGCTTTGCGTGGCGGTGGTTCCCGCCCCAGAACTGACAGCAGTCTAGTGCTTCATTATTTGATAGGTGGGTAGGGCCTTTCCGTCGGCCTGTGTGGCGGGCTCTGCCGTAGTGGTCGCCACTCCTCTGCCGGCGGTGAGTGGTTTTTAGGATACCTGTGTTTCAGTTGGTTCATTATTTATATATATATATATATATATGTATATATATATATATATATATATATATATACATACATACAGGGGCTGAAATAAAGGGGTGATCCCCCCAAAAATTTTCTCTCTTCTCTCTCTGTTTGTATTTTGCATTCTTTAGACACGCCTACAGCCCAAACTGTTACACGGAATTACACCAAATTTGGCATGAAGCTAGATTCTGTTCTGCAGATTACGCTTTTTGTGGTTTGGGGTAAAGCCGTTCAGTATTTTTGGAGTATATTAAAGGCAAATTGTAGATATCTAGCACTGTGGATTCTCTGCAGATTCCTTGCGGATCGATCCACGGATTCACGTGCCACAGGGAGAATCTGATTGGCTTGCCACAAGCTGACAGGAATGTTGTTGTGGCCATTTTCTTTCATCTAGAAACAGTCCCATGGCTGAAATCTTGGCTGAATGTAGATGTTGGGGTCAGGGTAGAGGTTCCCTGACCCTATGGGTGTTTCATACCTGTGATAAATAAGAAAAATGGTCTTTGAATGCCTCAAAATATATTTTTTATGGTTTCCAGGATCTGAAGATCCATCCACAGTGCTCATGTGACCCCAGTGTAAATCCACGGGCAAATAGTGAGTTCCACAGAACGGCAAAAAAATATAGATATAAATTCATACACAAATTCAAACACCCTAACATCCACTGTCACACCCAGAGAGACATAGCCACATCCACTCTCACACCCACACTGACACTCTCACACCCATGGAGACACTGTCACACTCAGACTCATAGAGAGATACTCTTACACCCACTCTCACATTGAGGTAGACACTGTCACACTCCATCTCACACTAAGACTGAGACTATCACACGTACTTGCACAGCCAGTCAGGCATTGTCACACGTGGTCTCACACCCAGAGACACACTCTGGCACTCACTTTCACACCCACACAGACGCTCTCCCGCTCACTCTCACACTCACAGAGACACTCTTACACCTACTTTCACATCCAGGCATAAACTGTCACACTCTCTATAACACCCAGACAGAAACTCTCACACCCAGCCAGACATTGTCACATGTAGTCTCACACCCAGAAACACACTCTGACACTCACTCTCACACCCACACAGACATTCTCATGCTCACTCTCACACTTATACACGTAGAGACACTCTTGCACCTACTCTCAGATTCAGGCACACTCGGTCACACTCCTTCTCACACCCAGACAGCGACTCTCACACTGTCTCTCACACCCAGTCAGCCTCTGTCAAAAATAGTCTCACACCCAGACATACACTCTGACAGTCACTCTCACACCCACACTGACACTCTCATGCTCACACTTAGAGAGACATTCTTCCACCTACTCTCACATCCAGGCAGGCACTAGCCCACTCCCTCTTGCACCAAGATAGAGACTCTCATACCCACTCTCACACGTATGCAGACACTATAATGCTCACTCTCACAATCAGAGAGAGATACTCTTACACCCAGTCTCTCATTGAGGTAGACACTGTCACACTCACTCTCCCACCAAGATTGAGACTCTCACATTTACTTTCACACCTAGTCATACACTCTCAAACCCATACTCAAAGCCATGCAGACACGCTCACACTCACTCTTACACTCCAGAAAGAGGCTGTTACACTTACTTTCACACCCAGGCTCTCACACTCACTCTCACACTCAGAGAGATGTTCTTCCACTTTATCTCACACCCACAGACACACTCTGACACTCAGTCTGACACCCATACAGAGACTCTCAGATCCATTCTCACACCCAAGAGAGAAACTCTTACATCCACTCTCACACCCACACTGACACTCTCACACCCATGCAGACACTCACACTCCGACTCAGAAAGAGATACTCTTACACCTATGCTTACACTGAGGCAGACTCTGTCACTCCCTCTCACACCAAGACTGAGCCTCTCACACATACTCACACAGCCAGTCAGACATTGTGTCACGTAGTCACATACCCAGAGACACGCTCTGACACTCACTCTCACACCCACATAGACACTGTAGCACTCAGAGAGACACTCTTACACCTACTTTCACATCCAGGCACACACTGTCACACTCCCTCTCACACCCAGACTGAGACTCACATACTTACTCACACAGCCAGCCGGACATTGTCACATGTAGTCTCATATCCAAAGACACACTCTGTGACTCACTCTGACACCCACACAGACACTCTCACACTCACTCTCACATTCAGAGAGACACTCTTACACCTACTTTCACATCTAGGCAGCCACTGTCACGCTCCCTCGCACACCTAGACTGAGACTCTTACACTTACTCTCACACCAAGACCAACACTCTTAAACCCACACTCACAGTCATGCAGACACTCTCACGCTCAGTCTTACACTCAAAGAGTCACTCTCACACCCATTATCAAACCCAGAAAGAGACTATTACACTTACTTTCACATCCATCCCTCTCACACTCACTACCATACCCAGCAAGATGTTCTTACACTTTATCTCATACCCACAGACACACTGTGACACTCAGTCTGACACCCATACAGAGACTCTCAGACCCACTCTCACAGCCATGCAAACGCTCTCACACTCATTCTTGCACTCAGAGAAACACTCTCACACCCATTCTCAAATCCAGACTCAAACTTTTACACTTACTTCCACACCCAGGCTCTTTCACACTCACTATCACACCCAGAGAGATATTATTAAATGTTGACTCACTCCCATAATTAGGGAATAGAATATAAAAAAAAAACATAGACGTTCACTGAAAAAAACTAAGGTTACAGGGACCTTATAGTTAGGATCTGAATTTACTCATACAAAATCATAGAAAGTCAGCAGTTATAGTTAGAGTTATTTCAAGTAGCTATAACTCACGCCCTAAGGTAACTTTAACTTGTGCTCTCTCCATGCACTGATAATTACCCCAGATAATAAAACACTCATGCAACTTCTACAACATCATTAAAAATATAAATGAAATATTACCAGTCAAATTTTTGAAGAAAAAAATGTGCATGGTGGGAGCACGAGTTATAGTTACCTTACGGTGTGAGTTATAGTTACTTGAAATAACTCTAACTATAATTGCTGAATTTCTATTGTTTTGTGCGAGTAAATTCAGATCCTAACTATAACCTGTAACCTTTGCTTTTTTTTCAGTGAATATATATATATATATATATATATATATATATATATATATATATATTAGCTCAGCACTTGTTATCCACAAAGGTTAAACATGTGATTATCCGAATCAATGGAAAAGGAGCCCAGCAGCTTCATGTTGGAAGAATGAATGGGAAATGTTAACCACTGTCACGTAAGTGAGGGTAATAATTTAAATGTCCCAAAAAGTGAATACGCTGTAATTGATATTTGTTAGGAAATGATGTTTTGCAGCCAAATGTGAGGTTGAATATACATTGTGGACTGCAGGTTCTGAGGAGAAAGGTGGTGACTATTCAGAGTCAATGTAGGTTATGAACATTTCTGAACAATGGCACTGAGCTTGTATAATATTTCAGGGACAGGAAAGTATCAAGTTTAAGACTGTATCCCTCTGACGGGTATCCAGAAAAGAAATCAAATAGTATGTCTGTTTGGACTGCAACTCCCAGAACACCTTGGAATGGCTAACAGGACTAAAAGAAATAAATTAGGGAATGATATAAATTACGAAATGAAGAAAACACTCTGTCACTATGTACCATGATTAAGACTGTGGCCTTCATTACGAGTCTGGCAGATTTGAGACCACCATATTCGCTGTGGTTGTCTCACCGCCACAGAGCCGGTGGTGAAGACTGCCTTTTTAGCTGAAGAAAAACCTCTGCAACTCCGCCTGGCCCACCAGTGCGGTTGCACTGTCGTGGCCGGCGGTGACCTCCTCCAATTCGGCAGCATGCCTCAGGCCGCCGCCCAAATTATGAGGTTGCACCACCAGGCTTTCTGTGGACGTCACCCCGCCGCACAAAGCCTGGTGGTCACGCACCCACTGACAGGAATCTTCCTTCCTGTCGCCGGCACACACACACACACACACGTTACCACACATGCACACATCTCCTCCACCCATCCATACAAGCACAGGCACCCCCCACACCCTCACGCACACATGCATTCACATACACACCTATTCAACATACTCGTACATGCACTCAGACACACCCACTCACTCGCATTCATCTATACAGACATCCCCATACACACGAACACACACATACACATACAGTCGCATTCAGCACCCTCTCCGCAAACACACACACATGCATCCAAACACACCACTGACTCCCTCCCCCCCTTTCAGACACCCACTCACCTCTTCCATCGAGGAGGACGTCCGGGAGGGGTTGGGTCCTGGTAGTCTTCCCTCTCTGCCACCACCACACCAGCAGGCTTGCATGGCGGTGCCCACGAGGGAACAGTCTATACACCATTGACTGCCAAAACGAATGATGGCTGCTCTCTGCCTCAAAAATGGCAGTGAGCAGCAACCACTCGTAATATGGTGGTCTGCTAGCCGCCAGCACTGGTGGTCGAATGGCAGGTTTGGCTTTGGCGGTCAATGGAATTGACCACCAAAGTCATATTGAGGGTCTGTATGTCAAAACACGTTAGTGTTTTACCTGATGTGGATGTCAGAAGCCATTTAAAACTTTTGAATTCGAAGCTTTCAGGAGTGCAGCGTAATTTTTCTTTGTATAAATATACACACAGAAGATATGACTAAAGATATATGTACAGATATATATTTGGTAACTTGGCTCATGGAAGCAGAGCTACTCATGATGTAAGGTCTAGGACGAGGGAACAGGGAAAGGTGGTAATGTTACGCAAATCCGAAATGCTATGAAACCAAAGATGATGTTTATTCAACTGAATTGAAATCACTTTTGTGAAACAAATATTTTGCATGTTCCATGCATAAATATAGGAATATAGGAATGCCAGAGGCCAAGGAATAATTTGATTGGATATTGATGATTTCAACCTCTCCCGTGTTAAATACAATTACACTAATTACACTTCATCAGTCTAAGAAATGAGACATCTTATTAAACCTGGTATAATTTTGGCAAGTGGTTATTAGTGAAATAAGTAGGTGAGTGGGGTTGTGTGCTGAAAAACATGTAAATTAGACTCAGCACTGGCAGTAAATCGTGTATCTGTCACATTGGCAAAGTGAATGCAAGAACAATATTTCTCATGGAGTTATTTTCTGTCGAGCACACTAGGGAATATAATCAAGTAATTGATGGAAATAGCTCTTTCGAATACGTCACACAGGACTTGCCAGGAAGTAGAGTCTGACGAGCGAACATTCTTTTAACCCTTAATTTTATAATTTAATAAAAACCCACACTGATGTTAATGCAGTAGTGGGGAAGAATACAATAGCTTATTCAAAACAACTCTTTCATAAATGAAAGTATCTTGGTTGGTGTGCGCATGGTATTTGGGAGTTAATTAACTCACACAGATCCTCATGTGAGAGTTACTGAACACGAAATAAAGCAGATCGTGAGTGTTTTTTTCTGCGTTAAGTATTTGGTGATCTTAGACTTGTGTCAGGGGGGTACTTTATCGCATATAAAAAGGCGGAATGGCTGGAGTATAGGACTTTACATCACGTTGACAAACGTGAAAGAAAATAAGAACCAGTTTAAAACGTGTCACATTCCAAGACAGTTCAGCTGATTATATATATATATATATATATATATATATATATATATATATATATATATATATATATATATATATATATATATTTAGTTGGGATAGTCATATAAGAAGACGAGGGTGATATTCAATTTTATTTGGATTCATGGCCCAATTTGCTGTATTGCTGTTTTAATTATACTGGAGAAGGCGGTTATATTTTAGCACCAAATTTAAACTCGGATATTCGGTCCATATTTCTGCATTGTTCCCGTATTGCACTGTAAACTAAATAACATTGTTTCAAATCTTTATTATTTATTGAATGAGCTGATACTAGCTCACACTATGTAACAATGAATTATCTGTAGTAGTATCCTAATACTAAAGATGAGAGTATCAGACTATCATTAATCATAATACAATAACGGCCTATATGTGCTAATGTATGCTAGTACTAAAAATGACAGTTTGAGACTATCATTAGTCCTAGTATCACTTATCTTTTCATAAAGCAACTGATTCCAAGGTTTGCCAGTTTCATCGGGATCTAAAGAACGTGTATCATGACCCATTTGCCGGTATTCAATGAAGCAACCAAGAAAATATTATAGTCTGATTTGCCTTGCGAGGATTCTAACATGTAGATCTCATTTTGAGCTCTTCCAGATGTTACCAGTGAGCACTTATCATGCTGACCCATCTTGCTGATAAAGAGAAAGTTGGTGAATTTCGCATCCTGACCATTACCATAGTGCAAACTATGAAAAATGGTCTAGTGAACACAAACCATATTTATTGAAAACATCTCTCATGTGAGGAACTTCTAAGCTAATCATACAAAGCTTAAAAAAAAATATAATAAAGTGAAAACAGAGCATAGTGAAAGGTTTAGGCATAATATACACTTGTATTCACCTTTACTATGCTGTGATTTTTTAATCCTGGTTTTATAACTCACCGTTTCTTCTGTTTTGTATTAGAATAAATGTGATTACAATTCAATACAAAGTAGTATATTAGTGTGGTATTTATGAAGAGCTCTATCACCTCACCGGTTTAAGTTAGACACCCTTGACTGGAGGATACTGTGGTGCAGATTTACTACCATTGTGTGAAAAAGAGAAATTAGAAATGTGCAACATCTCCAGAGATATGGAGCATTTCTGCTGCCTTCTTGCACTGGTGTGCTGTGTTCTTCGTAGCGCCAAAACACAGGCATCCTTGCACCATGGTGAAGGGACACTTCCTTGCACAAAAACAATCCTTAAAGGCTGCATCTCAAATAGAAAAAGAAAGTACCAGGAGAAATAAAGATATTTCTACCTGTTATGCCTGGGTGTGGGAGGTGTACCATTATGATGCATTCACAAGTTTACAACTCTTTGTAAATCTGGGAATGTGTCAAAATTCATGAGTGGATGTGTGGGAACGCCCACCCTTCGCCCGTGGAATTCTTCCCTGCCATAAAGTAGTTAAAGGCAGAGAAATGTGCTGCTTTGCGTTAACTTGATTTACTGACCAATGCAGAGCCACACAGGATGGCTTTGCAGGGCTTGCTTTGGCTTACATCGCCGTGCGTGATACATGGGCAAAACAAGCCTTTAGTAGATCTGGCCCTGTATGATTTACAATGAAAGACAACCTAACTGGAAGGGGATATCCTTTTTAAATGACAATTTCCCTCACCCACTGGAGGTGGCATGCTTCATCATTAGGAATCTTCTCGCACTCTGACAACTGATCAAGGTGCAGGCTAAAACTCCTTAACTGAGAAGAAAGACCTCTGTGGATGTTTCAAGAGAGATGGTAGATACCCTAGGGTGAGCTCAGGGAAGGTGAGGTGTGCAGAGCCTGCAAAAAGTGATGGTTCAAATGGACTACAGGTACCCAGATAACTTTATTGTTTTACATTTTAATTGCCAGTGGGAAATGTTTTTTCTTTCATGGTGCCATCACATTTCTACATTTTGTGAAAATGCACACCAGGTTTTAACACATACAGAAGATGTATCTCAGTGGCCTATATTGCAACTTGAAACTAAATACAATTCTTTAACTCAGGCACAACAGGTGACACCTAGACAGAAGGGCTTACATATTCCATAGGTCAAAAATACCAGATGTCCAAACTGAGAAAAGAAGGCCCAAAGCAAATGAAAAGACCAAACTTACACCCTCAGCGGCACAGGGGCAGCCGGGTGCATAGTGACAACACAGCATTGGGCACCCAATGTTAACAAAAGGAGGAGATTAGTTTCAGAAACAGGCTGCAGACCGGGTGTGGACAACTCACTTCTGCCGAGGTAAGTAGAGATGCCAGGGGTCATAGGAACACTGACAATCCAGCTCCCCAAGGCCCAGGGGCTCCAGGTGCAGGGGTGTCTTTTGGCATCAGAAACAGCTTAGCGGGCAGGTCGCGATAAAAAGGAGTCTTCGGATTGAGGCTGCAGGAGATGCTGTGTAGTCCGGCAATGGTCATCCCACAGTGGTCTTTTCATCAGAAGTATGGGGAACCTTCACAAAACCAGTGGGCCACTTAGACTCGGGCCAAGGGTGTTGGTGCAGAGGTTGTTCCAGAGGCGGTTTCGTGGCTCCTCAGGTAGGCTTCTTCTTCTTTGAAATTGGTTTCTTTTGGGCAGGTCCACGGGAGATCTTGGTATTTCTCCAAAGGAGGCAGTCCTCCCAAGGCTTTGGAGGTCAGTGGCTGCAGGACAAGTCATCCTTTGGTGCAGGTTATTCGAGAGTTGCAGACAGCTCGGTAGGGCTGAGGCCAAGTCAGTTGGTGTCAGCAGTCTTCTCTGCTGATGCGACTACTCTGAAGTCCAGCTCTTCTTAGGTCGTCATGAATTCAAAGTTCTGGTCAAGGAATGCCACCTAAATATTGTATTTAGGGGACAGTCAGGGGAGTACCTGGTAGTAGCCAATGAGCTAACTAACTTACAGTGGCTACACCAACTACGTGACCACCTCCTTTGGGAAAGGGACACAACCTGACCCCAATTGGCTATTTTTCCTTCCATCCAAGATGGAAGAAAAGGAAATGGGTGAGGGTCATGCCTGAAGGGTGGTGCTGGCTGAGAGTGACCACTCCAATTTGTCTTTCTAGTTTTCCCACTGATATTCCTGCCGAAAGTGGGGGCTGAACCAGGCAGTTACCTTCTGCTGGTAGCAACAGAGGCTGAGGTCACATTTTAAAGGAGGTATAGCCTTTGAAGCTTCCCACCTGAGCAGGGTACCTGCATGTGGGAGGAGGTGTGTCATCTCCACCCAGGAAAAGCTTTGTCCTCTGGTTCCAGAGAGCAAAGGCTTTCACCCCAGGCATCCAGAATCGTGTCTGGTGGTGGCAGGCTGGTTAACACCAGTCAGCAACCATGCCAGGTCTGTTAGGGCTTTAGGGGGCACCTCTAAGGGGCCTTCTTGGTACATTTTATAATAAATCCCACACTGGCACTAGTGAGTGTTTATTATGCTGAGTTGTTTGATACTATCTTTGTAAGAAATGTCCCTCTCCTATAAAATTTACAGACAATCAATTCTAACAAATAAGAACAAGTAAGAAAAAATATATACATTTTATTCCTAATCACACATACATCGATAGAAAAAAACTTAAGAAACAATATTACTAACACAAAGATATAAGGACAATTAGTTACTAATAACCATCACAACACTGACTCCAGACTCACTCACAGCAGGACAACAAATTAGACAATTATAATTACCAACGAACATATACATATATCAATGCAAAAAAAATACATATACACATCAATGAATTATCTAATTTCAAAATAGCTGATATATATCCAAACTATATTCAACATATACAATTGGGCAATTTTCAATCATTTTATATATTTCTTTGTTTTCTATCAGGCAGTTGACATGAATGATCCTCTCAGAATTGTTGCACCTGCCAAGGTCAAATTAGTAGGTGACTTCCCCTTTTCTTATAAGGATAGGGTAGGGCCCAGACTATTTATCCGAGAGAGCCCTAGTAGCCACAGGCCCCAATACTCACACCTTCTGCCCTGGTTGGAATTCCACCAAAGCAGCTGTCTTCTAGAGCTCCTAGCTGGCCTGATGGTTTTGTCTTGCTTTTGTCTTGTACTCAGCCATCCTGGAACAAAAGCCCAGCACATAGGGGGTCATTCCGACCCCGGCGGTCAAGGACCGCCGGGGCCGGGGTCGGCGGGAGCACCGCCAACAGGCTGGTGGTGCTCCGCAGGGCATTCTGACCGCGGCGGTATGGCCGCGGTCAGAACAGGAAAACCGGCGGTGTCCCGCCGGTTTTCCGCTGCCCTGAGGAATCCCCCATGGCGGCGCAGCAAGCTGCGCCGCCATGGGGGATTCCGACCCCCTCACCGCCATCCTGTTCCTGGCGGTTCCGACCTCCAGGAACAGGATGGCGGTGAGGGGTGTCGTGGGGCCCCCGTAAGAGGGCCCCACTTTGAATTTCAGTGTCTGCTTAGCAGACACTGAAATTCGCGATGGGTGCTACTGCACCCGTCGCACACTTCCCACTCCGCCGGCTCCATTCGGAGCCGGCTTCCTCGTGGGAAGGGGTTTCCCGCTGGGCGGCCTTCTGGCGGTCGCCCGCCAGCCCAGCGGGAAAGCAAGAATGGCCTCCGCGGTCTTTTGACCGCGGAGCGGCCATATGGCGGTTCCCGCCAGGCGGGCGGCACCCGCCGCCCGCCGCCCGCCGGCCTCGGAATGAGGCCCATAATCTACTATGCCCTGTTTGGGCTCTTTGAGGGGCCTCTCCCAGCCTTCCCTCACAAGACTTAATGGACCCCCAACAGGATACACAAACAAATGTTCAAAGGGGGAAAACCTTACTCCCTTCTGTTCCACTTCCCTGTAAGCAAAAACAGACACGGAAGCAAGACATTCCATCTCCTTCTGAGTTTTTCAGGGAGTCCTCCAATCATGTCTTTCAATGATTGGTTAAACCGTTCAACCAGTCTATTGGTCTTCAGATGGCATGGGATAGTGAACTTATAAGTCACAGCACATTCCTGCCACGTGTTTTAAGACATAAAATTGAACCCCTGCCTGATACTACAGCTTTAGGGATTTAGGGAAGTCAACCCTGATAAAAATAACTAGGAGGGCATTGGCTACTGCAGGGGCAGTGATGGTCCTAAGAGGAATAGCTTCAGGATACATAGTGGCATGATCCACTATCACTAGGATAAATCTATTTCCTGAGGTTATTTGAGGGTTTAGGGGGTCAACAGTATCAACACATACCCTTTCGAAGGGTACCCCAACCTCAGGTAGTGGGATTAACGGGGCTTTCAGGTAGCCTCCTGCTTTACCACTGGCTTAGCAGAAGACACTGGACTGGCTGAAGTCCATCAAATTTTGGGACATCCAAGGCCATTAAAAGTTACTAACCGACTCCAGGTTTTGTTCTGACGTAGTAGCCCAGGTGAGGGGATTTAATGGGCCAGAGTGAGGAGAAACTCTCAGTACTGCTGAGGTACTACCACCCTCCTGGTTTGGAATCTCTGGCCTCTATATAAAGTAGTTGACACTTCCAATTGCCCTTGTGGGTGCCATTGACATCACCCTTTGTTTCCTGTACAGCTTGCTGCCTCAAGCTTTAAAGCGTGGGACAGGTTTTATGTCACTGACACAACTCCTCCCTAGAGGTTCCCCCGGACCAAACAGCTCTGGGTAGTACGGCCCTAGCTCTGCAGTCTCAGTTCCCTCTGGGACAAACAGGTCCTCTTTCTGAGAAGAGGGGTTCTGAACTGGCATCTAATTAGAAGCTGGTTCCTAAGTCTTCTTGCCTTTTCTCTTGGAGAGTTTGTCCATTCTTCCATGATCAAACACCTCTCGTTCACTTTGGAGTTTGCTTTGGGCTCTGCTTCTCACAAAACCCCATTCTGGGATCTCAAGCATTCCTGCATAAGTCCTCAGTTAAACCTCATCCCAAGGGGAAGACTCAATGTAATTTCCACGCAGACAGTCTACAGGGAAGGATGGGGACACAGTTTCTCCCTCTCAGTCTAAAGATACCATAACCATAGCATGGATCTTTGTGACATTGTCAGCATTGGTGACTGGATAGGTTCTTCTAATGAGGTACTGATCTGAGTGAACCAGTTGCTGGATCACCATGGTGACCATAGCACCAGTGTCTCTCAAATCCTCTACTCTAGTTCCATTAATCAGGGGGTGCAGTTTATGTATTTGCATATTAGCGGGCCAGAAAGCACAAGATAAATCTGTTCCTTCCTCAGTGACTAATGCTGCATCAGTGAGTTCACTTACATGGTCCGGCTAAAACTGCGAACCCATCAGGAGATTAGCAATTGCATTTGCTGCAGGTCAACTAGGGGCATTCTTTTTGTTTCTACAGCTAGGGTCTCCAGTTGGGTGTTGTATCACTTTACAATCTTGGCACCAAGCCTTTTTGAGATCAAAGTGCTTCCCTTGATACCCAACCTTAGACTGTGTGGATTCTGTGGGCCCAAACTCCTGAACTTGTTTTTGGGGGCCCTTATGAAGACTGTTTCTTTTTATTTTGGTTCCCATCTTTCCCATGGGGGCCTCTTTGGCCTCTTCGTTTGGTCTCCCTACCAGTGGTAGTCTTGGTCAACATGGTTTTGTCCCAGTGGTCTGCCTTCTTCCCCAACTCTAGAGGAGAAAGTGGACCAAGTCTACCAGGAACTGATGTAGTTTCTCATTGTAAAAATTACTCAATGGATGCTATTTCATGATTTTATTGTAAAGCCTATCATAATCTTGTACCTTGTTACCTTCTAATTTTTTACCCAGCAATTTTACTGAATAGTCTACAAATTCCAACCGGCACTGACTCTGAGTTTATTGAGCGTCCCTGAGTTTCATTCTACACACTTCAGTGGTAAGTCCAAAGCCCTCAATCAGGGTAGCCTTCATGGGGTCATAGGACTTAGCATTTGCCTCATTCATTGTCAGGGGTCTATCCCTGAATTTTCCTTAGATCAGTTCCCACAATAGAGAGCCTCAATGTTTCCTATTTACGCTCTGGCTATAGAAGCTCTCTCATCAGCAAAAAAAAAACTTTTGATGGTGTCATCACCTCCTGTGTTTTGGGACAACTCCTTTGGGTAGTTTTAGGTTAAACAATTTCCCTTTCTCCCTATTTATTTGTATGCTGCCACCAGAGATGGGTCCTAAGCCCAACTCTCTTCTATTCATTTCTACTTCCAAAAGTTGAGCCATCTAGAGCCAACCTTTTGGTCATCCTTTCTAGACCAAGGTCCTCCACTCAGGGGGCTCCTGTTTCTAAGGTAGGGGAGCTCAGCCATTCCTCACCCTCATTTGTGGTTTCTGGATTCTCTGAGGAATATATTTCTTGAACTTGATGTTCTTTCTCATAAGCTGCCACAAGCTTTCTAAGTTTCACAGTGATAGCATGAGCTCCAGTGTAAATTTGATAAGCCTTAAAAAGAGCCCTTAGCTGGATATAATTATACTCCATGTAAGGGGTCAGGCCGAGCTCCTGATCCTGGTTCTCTGTATCAGACATTTTATGTTACTAAAGTTGGGACCTTTTCAAGAACTGTTAAAAATGTTTTCTACGTCCTAAGTAAAGAAAAGTCTTTTAAATTTCAAATTATTATTTCAGGGGCCTAACCAGGGCTCTAGCAGTTAATTTAAACATTTGTGAAAAATAGTCCAATTGAAAAAAATGCAATTAGGCTAAAGAAAAATATTTTGAGTTATTCATGTGATCATTCATTGATAAAGTGGTAACATCAAATGTCAAGTCGCAGATCCCACTGCTGATCCACCAAATGTAGTAGACTGTCTCTCTATATTGTGAATTAAAATGGCGTACACTGTGCAGAGTCCAGACAACCCCTCCTTGGTAACCAGAGGTAAAAATGGACAACCCAATGCTCTATTTTTGTGGTAGTGTGAGCGAGTAGTTAGGTTTATCTAGGAGTTGTGCTAAGCATTTGTTTAGTGGTGGGTGGAACTCACAGGGTTTTACTCCACTCAATTCCCAGGAGTTATCTAAAAACTCTAGAGAGATTCTGTGTAGTTTTTCAAGTGATGGCATTCTGGCCCGCCTGTACACATACACGCTGTAGATCCAATCTCTGTGTTGAAGCCAGTGCTCAAAAATTAATTCAGAGCACAGAGGCGGGGGAATTTATAGCCTCAGGGAGAGGGGGCAAATGTAAACTGAAGCCAAAGCGTCTCTGAACTATATAAACATTGGCAGTGTGCCTAAATGGAAACTGTAAAAGGGGCGAGGCAGATCATTTCAAAGCAATATCCAGCATCGGTCAACACAAGTTTCCTGGGAGCGTGTTGAACACTATGAGCACAGAGTAAAGGCTCTGCTGGACTAACTGACAGGAGAGGAGTTGGCTGTGTAATTGCTTTAATCAGCCCTTGCTCACTTTGTCTGAAGGCTGTCTAGAGGAGTTTGTACTTTGTGAACTTGATGTACTCAGAGTCGTCTCCAAGAAGACAGTCACACACAGTACAAGGCGGCGGAGCTAAACCTGAGCTTCACCTTCTACCAGTGCCCCTTCTTGTCTCACATGTGGGCAGTAGCAGCAGGCACACCAAGTTATTCCACAGCAGCACTCCTCCCAGCTTCAAATAGCAGCAAATAGCAAATGTTCCTGTCATTTAAAGAATTAATAAAATATGCATCACTCCAAGAGATTCTTGTTTATCGTCTCCATGCAGTAAAATGCATTTCGTTGAAGTTGAACATGCATTACTAGAAAAAGAGGTGCCACATGTTCAGGGATCAGTGGTTGCCACAGTTATGCAATTAGGAGTTTCCAAAGGAATTACAATACTTACTGTTTTGCTGGCTGAGATAATGAGTTATATACTCTCCAGCAGCATGCACTTGTTACAAAAGCAATGAAACAGAGAGCCAGATTTACAAGGAAACTGGTGCAGAGGGGCACTGCATCACATTTGGCAGTGCTGCGCCAGTTGTGAAACACAGGGATGCACCGCATTTACAAAAATACAGTGCACCCTTGTGTTTTCCCTAGCACTGACGCTAAATTAAGCTGCCAACGCGGGCATCCTTGCACCACAGCATTAGGGTGTCTGATTAAAGGGAATGATTGTTTGTGTGCAAGAAGGAATCCCTTCCTGCACATAAGCAATCTGCAATGGCGATTTGGCTCTGTCCAGGAGGCCGGCAAGGACAACCAACACCTGTCCAGGTAAGTAGTGATGTCTGGGGTCAAAGGGACTCCGACGGTCCAGTTCCACAAGGCCCAGGGGTTCTAGGTGCAGGGGGCACAGTTCCTGATTGAATACAGCCTTCCTATGAGGCACAATGAAATAATTATATATTTGGTAGCAATTTCGGGTTTTAGCAGTACCAGCAACATGTAATTAATGTTAGTACCTTAAGATTGTTTTCAGCTGTTTTGCGAGTGATAATCATAAATTCTGTTGCATGCTCACTGTGGATGGGAAACACTCTGCACAAAGGGGAGCCTGCATCAGCAAGCAAAGCATAATTGTGGAGCTTCATTAACAGAAGTGCCCTGTGAATTTGCAAGGCTGTGCCCCATGCAGTAATCTTCCTAAAGAACCTGTGTGTGCTGTGTGAAATGGTGCATCACGTACAAAGTGCTGCACAAAAAAAGCAGTATAGATCATGGCAGGTTTTCATTCATCACCGCTGATCCTGCCTATTCACACTAGGTCGCTATGATTTTCACCTGCAGCACCATATAACTCTTGTACAGAGTCAGACCTCGTTCCTACAATCACGGAAATAAACCCACACACAGATTTCTCTAAAACAACAGTCACTGCCATGAGCTGGTGGGCAGTTGACCTTGCCACATGGTGGGCAGTCAAGTTTTTGCCAAACTCTGTGCTCCAAGTGGAGCGCAGAGTGGCCAAATCTCTGGATACCCTGCCGGAGGAGCGGAGTTTGCCACCCACCCCTTCATTTATTGTACTCACAATATCAATAAATGAAACATACACTCAAAAGAATAACTCAAGTCCAATTTACAAAAATAACATGGATTTTTATTTAATTTTTCAGAGCAAGAATTTCATCACAAGGTAAGCAGTTTCTAAATTAAAAATATTTTCAGTTCTAAAAATCGACAAAGTTCAATTTTCAGAATATTCAATGTTAACCGCTGGGAGAAAAACAAGAATGCAGTTTTGCAGTTAAGTACATAACTTACAGATCCAGTCTTCAGGGTTTTAGGTCAACACCAGGCAAGGTTCAAATCAGCAGCAAGAGGACACCCACAGTGGCACAGGGGTGGCTGGGTGCAGAGGTGAAATTTGGAGTTGGTGCACAGTGTTAACCAATGGAGACTGGGGGTCCACAAAAATGCACTGCTCACAGGTGAGTAAAAGCTGCATTAAAGGTTGGTCTCTGGGGGCTGAGGCAAGCACTGAGGAGGCCACAATGCAGCACCAAACTTACACTCTCAGAGGCACAGGGGTGGTCGGGTGTAGAGTGCCAACACAGCATCAGGCACCCAGTGATAACCAATGGAGACAGGGGGTAACCAAAGATGCGCTGCTCCCAGGTGAGTACAGTGGGGTCAGGGATCGATCTCCTACAGTAGAGATAAGTACAAAGGGGGCCACAAGGCAGCACCAAACATACACCCTCAGCGGCATAAGGGCGGCAGGGTGCAGAGGTCGATGCGTAGTCAGGTGCCTAATGTTAACCAAAGGAGGCTGGGGGTGCACGAAGCTGCACTGCTCACTGGTGAGTAAAAGCAGTGAACAAGATATGGAGTCTGCTGGGAGACTGAAAGGTTCCATTCTAAAGCATGCAAACACTACACACAGTCTGCTAAATGAAAAATTCTATTTTTTTTTAAAAATCATTAGAAATAGATATAACTTATTTTTTGTAAACTACAAGCCTTGGAGTGCGAGTCCTTCGGTGTCTGTGAGACATGCCACCTGACTGTGTACATTTAGCAGCTGCCAGCCTCCATGACTTGCACCAACCACGTCACAGTGGACATGGCCAGGAGGTGCTGGAATCTATGATTATATATATATATATATATATATATATATATATATATATATATAAATATAAATATATATCCTGGTGGACGGAATACTCCATCACAAACTTGAGGAATATCCCACCTACCGATCCATAAAGGCTACAATAGGAATGTGATACTGCAGACGGGAGCAGCCCCCACTGCCAGGATCTAAATCAGACCCTAATTGTTTCATATCAAAACAAACTAACATGCGTAAGAAAGGTTGCAATGTACATGCAGCTTTCTTTAAGTTCCAATTGATTATGACCTTTATTAAAATCAAGTCCAGAAAAGACCTTGGCACCATACAATTGCGTTGTCATGTCAGCAATGTGCGGTCCTAGATGTTGTTCTTGTTCAATTGCTTTGCTTGCCTGGTGCTTGTCAAAGTGTATATGCGCATAGCTTCTTCACTGTCCTTTTTAGGCACTATTACTATGGGGGAAAACAATGGTGTTGGACCAGCGGAACACTTAACAACATCAAGTTAATTAACGATTTAAGTTCTTTTTCAACAGCTTTTTGTAAATGAAAATCATTTTGTCTGTTTCTCTGAGCAACATGACATACATCCTCATCAATATGCAGTTTTACTTTTATAGGCTTTAATTTTCCTAAATAATAAAACAATATAGGGAATTGACTTACTATTTCCATCTTTTGCTTGGTTTGGCCATATCCTAGTCCCTTTTACAGTTCCTATGACTTCAATGACGTAATATTTACGGCAACACCCTTACTCCATTGAGGGTATGGCGGAGGGATGACCGCTGGGAATTGGAAACTCCAAGAACAGCACTGTTGACTCCGTAGCTGAACGTAGAGGTATGTATCAGGTTTTATGTAGGTGTTGCCATCATTCAGATGCTGGTTGTACTTCAGGAATAGGTTGTTCTATTCTTTACCTTATGCTAATTTTGGTGGCCGGCTAGATATACATTTTAGGCTCATTTAATGCATTGAATGCAAGACCACATCTGCCCATCTATTCTAATCTTTTGCTGCTCATATAGGGCATTTTAGTGCGTGAAATATTCAAAATACATTTCCCAAATGGTGGATATATGCTCTCCGTATTTTTAACAGACATTGGAATTATAAAACAATAAAATATGAGAGCTTTGTGGTTTCAGTTTCTTATATGTAAAACTAAAAACATGTTTTCCTGCCATGGTCTTTGATGGTATCTGGGAAAATTTGCCCCAGCTTCCATGTTATATTATATTACGTAAATGTATAGAGCACATGGCTACCCGGAGGCCTCCCAGCGCTATGTAGAGATCTTAAAAAACACTGCTTTAGGGACAGCGATTAGAACAACCATGTTTTTAGTAGCCGTCGAAAGGAAAGTTCGTGGCTAGTTTGTCTTAGGGCCAACGGTAGAGAGTTCCACAATTTGGCTCCAAGATAGGACATAGATCTTCCGCCCCATTTGGCCTATTTTATTGAGGGAATAACAGCTAAGGCCACTGATGATGACCTGAGATATCTGACAGGCTTATGAAAAGAGGCCAGGGTACGCAAAAGTGGCGGGCCTTTGTCATGAAGAGCTCTATGAATGTAGCATAATGTTTTGAATTTTATCTGTTGCTCCAAGGGGAGCCAATGCAGAGTCAAGAGAGCTGACTTGGCCGATCATGCCTTGGAATTTTGAAGAGAAGCTGGGCAGCAGTGTTCTAGACCACCTGCAATTTCTTTTTGACATATTTTGGAGCACCAAGAAACAGGGCATTCCCATGGCATATCCAGGCATGAGATAATTAGTGTCTGTATGATAAGTCTTTGTGATGGGCGGAATTATTTTGAACACCTTTCTGACAAGAGGAGGATATTTTCTTCGCCTGATGATCCATGGTCGACCATGGATCAAACCATACTCCAAGACTCTTGATGTGTTCCTTGGGCACAGGAAGATCTCATAGTGAATGTAGAACTGGGGAGATTAGTTTCATTTTAGCATGATGACCCAGGATCATAACCTCTATCTTGTCTTCGTTCAGCTCGAGTTTATAGTCAGTCATCCATTTGGATAATGCCTGTAAACAAGGGGTAAGTAATAAATCAACTGAGATGTGATCTGTGGAGAAGGATACCACCAGCTGGGTGTCATCTATGTATGAAACTAGGGGGAGGCCATATGGTTCCACTACTTTTGCCAGTGGCAACATGTACATATTAAATAATGTAGGGCTGAGAGAGGAGCCCTGTGGCACTCCCCAGCAGCTCTTAAAAAAGCTAGAATAGAAGGAACGATGAAGTACTTGAAATGAACCCCTCAGACAACCTCAACAAAGATGTTAAAAACTTCAACAATTGGATTAAGAACGTTGCAGGCTCCCTCACACCCATCAAACACAACAAAGAAACTCCAGCAAGTCAGCTGTAACACAGAGGACCTGCACAAGTCAAAAAAATGTTTCAAGCAGCTGGAAAGAAAATGGAGAGCCAGCGGCAAAGACATAGACAGAGCTAGCTCCAAGGTTCCACTCAGGTGTTACCATCAGCAACTGAGAGACACCAAGAACAGAGCACTAGCTGAGCGCATTGAAGGGAGCGCCAACAGGTGCAAAGAGATCTTTCTCGATCATCAAGGACACCACCACAACCCTAGTCTCTATCAACAGCATCAACCCTTGCCAAGAACTCTGCAATGACCTATCAAATGTCTTCCACAATGAAATTGCAAGCATTTACAGCACTTTTGCACACCAACCAAGTGGTAACAATAAAATTGCCAGCCTGCCTATCACCAACCAAAATAGCTACATATTTGAATGGGAAACTCTCACCAGAGAAGACACAGCCACAATCATGAAGTCCTTCCACTCAGAGGCCATTACATATTTCTGTGCCCCACACCTACAACCTAGGAGCTGCACAAATCATCACCACTCTCACCCACATCATCAACACCTCCATCACATCCACTACATTTTCTTAAGACTGGAAGCACAATGAGATCAATGTCCTCCTCAAGAAGCTCTTCTCAAGAAACCATATATAGACCTGAACCTGAATAAAACAACTCTAATTGTAGCCACCAATAACAGCTGGACCATTCTAGACTGAAAGACACAGCATCTCTCATCCTGTTGGTCCTCCCTGCAGCATTCGACTCAGTCTCCCACAGCCTACTCATCAAAAGACTCCACAAGAGCAGCATCAAAGACCAGCATTCACATGGGTCTGCTCCTTCTTTATGGGAAAAACCCAAAAAGTTAGACTGCCCCTCTTCACATTGGAGTCCAAGTACATGATCTGCCAAGTCCCTCTGAGATTATCCCTCTGCCTTACCCTTTTTAACGTTTACACGACAACTTTCACCAATATCACCCAATCCCAAAGCATTATCGTCATCTCCTACACCAACAATACCCAACTCACCTTCTGACTGATTGACACCACCATAACCAACTTTACCAACTGCATAACCATGATATCAGAAAGGATGAGAACAAACTGACTGAAACCTAACTCCAACAAGACAGAAGTACTGTCTTCAGAAACAAAACCTCCCAATGGGATGCCACCTGGTGGCCAATAGAGCCAAGACCAAAACTAACACCAACTGACCACACCTGAAACCTGTGGATCACCCTGGACAGCAAGCACAATATGATTGCACAAGTCAGTGCAGTGGACACTGCCTGCTTCCACATCCTACGCACTCTCCAAATGATCTTCCAATTTCTGCCACAGAAAACCAGACAAACCATCACACAATCATTCATCACTAGCAGACTCAACTACTCTGACACACGCTATGCCTGAATCTCCATGCATCTCACATAGAGACTCAAGACCATTGGCTGCAAGACTCATCCTCAATCTCCTACTCCGCACAGACATCTCAGCTTACCTCAGAGAACTCCACTCACTCCTCATTCACAAATGCAGCCAGTTGAAAATCCTCACGCACACATACAAAGCCTTTCATGACACCAGACAAACATAACTGAACAGATGAACACATTTCCAGCAGCCAGCCAGAAACCTATCCACAGCCTCACTCGCACACACACCCTGCATTTACAAAAGCACAGCAAGGGGCACAGATCCTCCAACATTGCACACTATACTTAGAAAGAACTCCCTCAGCACATCAGAGCCTCCTTCTCACTTCTTGGCTATTTCAATGACCATCTTGGAACCTATCAAATCAAAACAAATCATTAACATTTATAAAGCGCGCTACTCACCCGTGCGGGTCTCAAGTCGCTAGGGGAAAGAGGGGGGTTACCGCTGCTCGAAAAGCCAGGTTTTTAGGAGTCTCCGGAAAGCGGAGTGGTCCTGGGTGGTCCTGAGGCTGGTTGGGAGGGAGTTCCAGGTCTTGGCCGCCAGGAAGGAGAAAGATCTCCCACCCGCCGTGGAGCGGCGGATGCGAGGGACGGAAGCGAGTGCGAGGCCAGAGGAACGGAGGAGGCAGGTGGGGACGTAGAAGCTGAGGCGTCGGTTGAGGTATTCCGGTCCCTTGTCATGGAGGGCTTTGTGTGCGTGGGTGAGAAGTCGAAAGGTGATCCTTTTGTTGACTGGGAGCCAATAGAGGTGTCTCAGGTGTGCAGAGATGTGGCTGTTGCGGGGTATGTCGAGGATGAGGCGGGCCGAGGTGTTTTGAATGCGTTGCAGGCGATTTTGGAGTTTGCGGTGGTCCCAGCGTAGAGGGTGTTGCCGTAGTCCAGGCGGCTCGTGACGAGGGCGTGGGTCACGGTTTTTCTAGTGTCGGTGGGGATCCAGCAGAAGATCTTGTGGAGCATGCGGAGGGTGAGGAAGCAGGCGGAGGACACGGCATTGACTTGCTTGGTCATGGTGAGAAGAGGGTCCAAGATGAAGCCGAGGTTGCGGGCGTGGTCTGCGGGGGCCGGTGCGGTGCCGAGGTCCGTGGGCCACCAGGAGTCGTCCCAGGCGGACGGGGTGTTGCCGAGGATGAGGACTTCCGTTTTTTCAGAGTTCAGCTTTAGGCGGCTGAGCCTCATCCAATCTGCGACGTCCTTCATACCCTCTTGTAGGTTGGTCTTGGCGCTGGCGGGGTCCTTGATGAGGGAGAGTATAAGTTGGGTGTCGTCGGCGTAGGAGGTGATGATGATGTCGTGCTTGCATACGATGTTGGCGAGGGGGCTCATGTAGACATTGAAGAGTGTCGGGCTGAGCGAGGAGCCTTGAGGTACGCCGCAGATGATCTCGGTGGGTTCTTAGCGAAACGGAGGGAGGTAAACTCTTTGGGAGCGGTTTGAGAGGAAGGAGGCGATCCAGTCCAGGTCCTGGCCTTGGATCCCGGTGGAGCGGAGGCGGATGATTAGGGTGCGGTGACAGACGGTGTCGAAGGCAGCTGAAAGGTCGAGGAGAATGAGGGCGACTGTTTCACCGTTGTCCATCAGTGTTCTGATGTCGTCTGTGACTGAGATGAGGGCGGTTTCCGTGCTGTGGTTGGTTCGGAATCCGGTTTGTGAAGGGTCGAGCAGGTTGTTGTTTTCCAGGAAGGTGGTCAGCTGTTTGTTGACGGTCTTCTCTAGTACCTTGGCTGGGAAAGGCAGGAGAGAGATGGGGCGGAAGTTTTTCAGGTCGCTTGGGTCAGCCGTAGGTTTCTTTAGTAGGGTGTTGACTTCGGCGTGTTTCCAGCATTCGGGGAAGGTAGCAGAAGAAAAAGAAGAGTTGATGATGGCCTGGAGGTGCGGGGCGATGATGTCGTCGGCTTTGTTAAAGATGAAGTGAGGGCAGGGGTCCGAAGGGGCGCCGGAGTTGATAGAGTTCATGGTGGATTTGGTTTCTTCAGTGTTGATGTGGGTCCAGTTGTTGAGGGTGATGGCCGGTGGTGCGGGTTCGGTGGTATTTGGTTGGGTCTGGTGTCCGAAGCTGTCGTGGAGGTCGCTGATCTTGCGATGGAAGAAGGTGGCGAGGGATTCGCACAAATCCTGTGAGGGCGTGACGGCATTGGCGTTGGGGTTGGAGAACTCCTTGACAATGCTGAAGAGTTCTCTGCTGTTGTGGCTGTTTTTGTCCAGTCTGTCAGTGAAAAAGTTCCTTTTAGCAGTGCGGATCAGGTGGTGGTGTTCGCCGGTAGCGTTCTTGAGGGCGGTCATGTTGTCAGCGGTGTGGTCCTTGCGCCAAGCCTTCTCGAGGGCGCGACAAGTTTTCTTTGATTCTTTGAGGGTGTCAGAGAACCAGAGAGGTTCTTTGGTGTTGGTCTATCGATGCGTGCGTTTGAGGGAAGCAAGGTTGTCAGCACAGTTGGAGATCCAGTTTGTGAGGCTGAGGGCTGCGTCGTTGGGGTCGGTGGTGAGGGTGGGTTGGTTGGTGGCGAGTGCGGAGAAGAGTTGCTCTTCAGGGATCTTGTTCCACTGTCGACGAGGGATGGGTTGAGTGCGGAGGTGGCGGGTCTCGCGTCGGAATGTCAAGTGGACACAGCTGTGGTCGGTCCAGTGTAGAGCGGAGGTGTGGCTGAAGAAGATGTGTTTGCTTGCGGAGAAGATAGGGTCGAGCATGTGTCAGGCGATGTGGGTGGCGGTGTTCACCAGTTGTTTGAGGCCGAGGTTGTCGAGGTTGTCGAGCAGGGTGGTGGTGTTGGGGTCGTTGTTTTGTTCCAGATGAAAGTTGAGGTCGCCTAGGAGGATGTAGTCCGGTGAGACGAGGGCGTGCGGGGAGATGAAGTCGGCGATGGCGTCGCTGAAAGGGGCGCGCGGTCCGGGAGGACGGTAGACGAGGGATCCTCTGAGGGTGGTCCTCGGGTCGGTGCGAATCTGAAAATGCAGGTGTTCAGCGGCGAGAGGGGTATCTTCGTTGGAGGTGGTGACGCTGATGGAGTCTTTGAAGACGATGGCGATACCTCCTCCTACTTGGTTGGTGCGGTCTTTTCTGGAGATCTTGTAGCCTTCGGGGATGGCGGTGGCGATGTCTGGAGCAGAGGAGGCGTTCATCCGTATCACCTTACTCCTGCTCTAGCCCCAGGATACACTCACCAGTTGTTAACACACTCCACAAATCAATATAATATAACATAACACTGTTAAATCAGTTAATGCTCTTAAACAATGCAGTTTTTCTAACTACCTGTTCAAATCCATGTGTTATATATTCTGTGATTTCATACACTATTGATCTAATGTAAATTACATTTTATAGTAGAAATTCACTCACATTTCCAGATGATTGAATGATTTGCAAGCTCAAGGTAAGGCTAACATTCTCTTCAAATGCCTGTTGTCTGGTTAAAAAAAATCACCAACAGATCCCATTTAAATCACCAACCAATCCCATTTTACTGGAACTTTTTCTGTGTGTGCATTTTAATTTTAAAGAGGGGGTTGAAATGTTTCTACTCAAGTGTTTCATTCTGTGGGTGAAAATGAGTATATAATAAGAATGTATCAACAACAAAGAGAGGGACAGGGAGAATTGAAGGTCCAGTGTATGGTCTCCCCAAATACTAATCGACAAAATGAATACACTGTTCCTAAAGAAGAAAAGGGGGGAAGGGAAACCTTATGGTTCAGGAGCAAGAGCCCTCACACATCCATACGGATGTCATGCTTCATCATTGTGGTGCTGCTCATCAGACCGGTGCTGCACTGTCTGACGGGCTCCCCGTTAGGGGTCTCTTTGCCGGACATCTTTTTAGAAGAACCGCCGTGGTGGACTGAAACCTATAGGCAGATGGTGATTCAAGAGCAGGAGAGGATAAAATTGGTTCTCTATCCCATCAAGCAATTCTCATTTAATGGAAAAAGAGGGGATAGGACCAAGATTAAAAGCAGGTTGAAAGTGAAAATTGAGGTAATGCTCAAACACTGTCTAAGAGTGAAGGGGGCCAGAAATTATCTTGATGCCACCCTGACAGGGGTCAACATGTTTCGCGTCTTACAGTCTGAAAGATCCAATGATGCTTCTTCAGAACCATACATCAAAAAGACACTTCTCCTGTATCACAATATTTAAAGCATTGAGGTGTGATTTATCAAAAAAGTCTCATAAACCAGGCCAAATTTCACAGTCACTTACAATCAAGCGTACTGTCCATCCAGTCAACTAAACATGTTAAAGTCACCCTAAGAAAAGTAAGAAAGTGGATAAAAATAATATGAGTAATAATAGTGTAACCGTGACTAGTGCTGGATTAGTGCACACACTAAGGGGGTCATTCTGACCCTGGCGGTCATTGACCGCCAGGGCCAACGACCGCGGGAGCACCGCCAACAGGCTGGCGGTGCTCCCTTGTGCATTCTGACCGCGGCGGTACAGCCGCGGTCAGAAACGGAAAACCGGCGGTGTCCCGCTGGTTTTCCGCTGCCCTGGGGAATCCTCCATGGCGGCGCTGCACGCAGCGCCGCCATGGGGATTCCGACCCCCTTACCGCCAGCCTGGTTCTGGCGGTTTTGACCGCCAGCACCTGGCTGGCGGTAACGGGTGTCGTGGGCACTGGCATGGGCACTGCAGGGGCCCCCTAACAGGGCCCCACTAAGATTTTCAGTGTCTGCCTAGCAGACACTGAAAATCGCAACGGGTGCAACTGCACCCGTCGCACCCTTCCCACTCCGCCGGCTCCATTCGGAGCCGGCTTCCTCGTGGGAAGGGGTTTGCCGCTGGGCGGGCGGGCGGCCTTCTGGCGGTCGCCCGCCCGCCCAGTGGGAAACTCAGAATAACCGCGGCGGTCTTCTGACCGCGCAGCGGTATTCTGGCGGCTCCCGCCGGCCCTGCGGTTACCGCGGCCGGCGGGAGTCAGAATGACCCCCTAAGTGATGAACCACAAAGCACAAATTAAAATTAAAAAGAGCTTACCATCCCTTATTCTAGGAAGGGTATGATAGGAGGTACAAGCTTATGGTTGTCACTACTAGACAAAAAAATATGGCATAATTAACACCAAAGCATACCCTCCTCACAAGTATAAGAGGGGTCATTTGGAGTCAAAAGAACACCCTTAGGTCTCATCAGCAGTATTTTGCACCATTGATGTCATATGCAGCAAATTAAAAAATTGGCTCATACATTGTCTATAATTATGCCCAAAGAGTAATACAACATTATGTATATAAGTGCGGTGGTATGTGTGACAAAATGGGCCAGTAACGTAACCGGCGCTACAAATATCGGGGCCGGAAATAATCACCACTACTAGGTAAACAAACAAACCTAGTAAACAATAGGTATAAGTTACAGGCAGCCCAGATAATGACCCCAAGAGATAGGCTAGAGAATTGTCTGTAGGCAAACGCTCTGTCCTGAAGAATATCGGGCAGAGCGACAAGGTACTCACAGTTATCGGAGACAATCTTCTTCCGATCACCTACCCCAGCGCGTCCTCCTGGATTGACGCATACTGCTGGTAGCTGCGGTCTTTTGAAGCCAGAGAATGTGGAATTGAAGCGTTTCTCCGGTGAATGTCGTAAACACAGAGGAAGGACACAAACGTGGAGTAAAGTCACTGCCACTAATGAAGGACTAAAAATGATCACGTTAGGGGCCATGATGGTAAGGCAATCGTCATGAAGAATGTGGGGAGAAATAAAAGAGAAAATACTCGGAAGAGAGCAACTGGCTCAAAATCAGAGACATTACACATTTACAATTTCCAACTGCCTGAGGCTTGAATAATCAGAGTAAATTATAGATAATGGTCTCTAGAATGATTAAAGAATTGGAAAAAGAACAAAAGGTGAATATCAAATTTCACCTTCGTTTAGTGCTGGAGAGAAGGAAATGCCCAAATAACTATAGGTCAATTATTCAAAAAGGCAGGGGTAGCAAAGGTAGAAACTATTTCTGTGACAGATTAATCCAGGGTATATCATCGTTAAAACCTGTGACATGTGTCCGAAGTCTATATACCCAGCGTTGTTTAAGTCTGAACAATGAATTAGTCATATGACTACGGTGATTGGGAGCATCAAGGATCACCCATTTCAAATCGTCTAGATCATGAGGAGCTTCAAGGAAATGAGCGCAGAGTTTTGTAGTAATGTGCCTACATCTGATGTTACTACGGTGTTCGTTTATTCTCAATTTCACAGGTATCATCGTCATCCCTACATAGCGTAGGCCACAAGGGCACATGATCATATAGACACACTGTCTAGTATTACAGTTAGTGTGATGAAACTACCCTTCCCCTGTGGAATCTTCATCTTCTAAGTGGAATAACCTGGAAATGCTGTGTGCATTGGCATTGGAAGTCCCAGGTTGTGTTTAACTGTAAAGTCCATTCCCTGTCAAGATATGTACCACCAAAGCAGTTTGGGATTTTCATCTTTCAATCATTGCAGCCATCTGAGAGACCTGTGGTGATGAACTATGAAGTGAAAGCCAAACAGGCCCATACCACAGCCAAGGCTTCCCTCTCTATGGCACTCTATTTCTACTCTCTGGGGAGTAGTCTCCTGCTTATAAAAGCAACAGGCTGGTCATGTCCCTCATGATTGGGTTGGGCTAGGATTGCTATGTTCCGATGCTCTGAAGCATCTGTTTGGACATGAAACTGAGTAGTCTGAAGATTTCCAGACTGACGCAGAGCACATTGCATCCTTCGGAGTGTCAAAAGTCTTTTGACAACTTACTGTCCAGTTCAACTTTTAGGCATCTTTTTGGAGATGCACTCTGTGAGGGGGGGCACTATCACACCATAGTCCTTCACAAACCTCCTCAAGTACCCAGTCAAGCCAAGGAATGCCCTCACTTGAGTCTGGGTGGTTGGAGCTTCCCAAGCCAGAAATGTGTGGATCGTGGGCTATAGTGGTTGAACTTGGCCTCCACCTAACAGGTGACCCAGGAATAGAACTTTTCCCTGCCCTGTCTGGCATTTGTTTGCCTTGACAGTGAGGCCTGCCTTCTGCAAAGCCTCAAGGACCTTCCCAAGGTGAATCAGGTGATCCTACCAGGAAGAGCTGTAGACAGCAATATCATCAAGACAAGCCTCACTAAAGGATTCCAACCCAGTCAGGAGTTTGATCGCCAACCTCTAGAAGGTGGCAGGGGCATTCTTTAAACCAGAAGGCATCACAGTAAACTGGTAGTGTCCACTTGGAGTGGAGAATGCAGAATTTGTTCCAGGGAACAGGCCTATCTGCAAGTACCCTGATGTGAGATCAAAGGTACTCAGATATTTGGCTCCCCATAATCTGTGAATAATCTCATCTGCCCTAGGAATTGGGTGGACATCTGTCTTAGTCACTGCATTGAACCTCCTGTAGTCCACACAGAACCTAATTTCTCTTTTCTCACCCTTGGAGTGAGGCTTGGGGACTAAAACTACAGGACTGGCCCAAGGGCTCTCAGAGGATTTAATGACACCCAAATAAAGCATCTTGCTTACTTCAGCTTGGATGTTTTCTGTGAGATGGTCAGACTGACTGTACATTTTGTTTTTGGTAGGCAGGCTGTCTCCAGCGTCCATATCATGGGTACACCAGCTGGCTCAACCAGGGGTCAGAGAGAAGAGTTCAGCATTCTGGTTGAGGACTTACCTGCAATCACTCTGCTGTTGTTCTGTATTGTCTGACAAGACCACTCCATCAACAGAACCATATTTTGGGTTGCTGGAGAGGAGATCAAGGAGAGGCTCACTCTCTTCTTCCTGTCCCGCATCTGTGACCAAGAGCATGGTCACGTCAACTCTATCATAATTGGGTTTCAGGCAGTTGACATGAATGATCCTCTCAGAATTGTTGCACCTGCCAAGGTCAAATTAGTAGGTGACTTCCCCTTTTCTTATAAGGATAGGGTAGGGCCCAGACTATTTATCCAAGAGAACACTAGTAGCCACAGGCCCCAATACTCACACCTTCTGCCCTGGTTGGAATTCCACCAAAGCAGCTGTCTGGTCATACCATTGCTTCTAGAGCTCCTAGCCGGCCTGATGGTTTTGTCTTGCTTTTGTCTTGTAGTCAGCCATCTTGGATCAAAAGCCCAGCACATATTCCACTATGCCCTGTTTGGGCTCTTTGAGGGGCCTCTCCCAGCCTTCCCTCACAAGACTTAACGGACCTCCAACAGGATACACAAACAAATATTCATAGGGGGAAAACCTTACTCCCTTCTGTTCCACTTCCCTGTAAGCAAAAACAGACACGGAAGCAAGACATTCCATCTCCTTCTGAGTTTTTCAGGGAGTCCTCCAATCATGTCTTTCAATGATTGGTTAAACCGTTCAACCAGTCTATTGGTCTTCAGATTGCATGGGATAGTGAACTTATAAGTCACACCACATTCCTGCCACATGTTTTAAGACATAAAATTGAACCCCTGCCCGATACTACAGCTTTAGGGATTTAGGGAAGTCAACCCTGATAAAAATAACTAGGAGGTCATTGGCTACTGCAGGGGCAGTGATGGTCCTAAGAAGAATAGCTTCAGGATACAAAGTGGCATGATCCACTATCACTAGGATAAATCTATTTCCTGAGGTTATTTGAGGGTTTAGGGGGTCAACAGTATCAACACCTACCCTTTTGAAGGGTACCCCAACCTCAGGTAGTGGGATTAAGGGGGCTTTCAGGTAGCCTCCTGCTTTACCACTGGCTTAGCAGAAGACACTGGACTGGCTGAAGTCCATCAAATTCTGGGACATCCAAGGACAGTAAAAGTTACTTACCAACTCCAGGTTTTGTTCTGACATAGTAGCCCAGGTGAGGGGATTTAATGGGCCAGAGTGAGGAGAAACTCTCAGTACTGCTGAGGTACTACCACCCTCCTGGTTGCACCAGGTTTGGAATCTCTGGCCTCTATATAAAGGAGTTGACACTTCCAATTGACCTTGTGGGTGCCATTGACATCACCCTTTGTTTCCTGTACAGCTTGCTGCCTCAAGCTTTAAAGCGTGGGACAGGTTTTATGTCGCTGACACAACTCCTCCCTAGAGGTTCCCCCGGACCAAAGAGCTCTGGGTAGTAAGGCCCTAGCTCTGCAGACTCAGTTCCCTCTGGAGCAAACAGGTCCTCTTTCTGAGAAGAGGGGTTCTGAACTGGCATCTAATTAGAAGCTGGTTCCTAAGTCTTCTTGCCTTTTCTCTTGGAGAGTTTGTCCATTCTTCCATGATCAAACACCTCTTGTTCACTTTGGAGTTTCCTTTGTGCTCTGCTTCTCACAAAACCCCATTCTGGGATCTCAAGCATTCCTGCATAAGTCCTCAGTTAAACTTCATCCCAAGGGGAAGACTCAATGTCATTTCCACGCAGACAGTCTACAGGGAAGGATGGGGACACATTTTCTCCCTCTCAGTCTAAAGATACCATAACCATAGAATGGATCTTTGTGACATTGTCAGCATTGGTGACTGGATAGGTTCTTCTAATGAGGTACTGATCTGAGTGAACCAGTTGCTGGATCACCATGGTGACCATAGCACCAGTGTCTCTCAAAGCCTCTACTCTAGTTCCATTAATCAGGGGGTGCAGTTTATGTATTTGCATATTAGCGGGCCAGAAAGCACAAGATAAATCTGTCCCTTCCTCAGTGACTAATGCTGCATCAGTGAGTTCACTTACATGGTCCGGCCACAACTGCGATCCCATCAGGAGATTAGCAACTGCATTTGCTGCAGGTCGACTAGGGGCATTCTTTTTGTTTTTACAGCTAAGGTCTCCAGTTGGGTGTTGTATCACTTTACAGTCTTGGCACCAAGCCTTTTTGAGATCAAAGTGCTTCCCTTGATACCCACCCTTAGACTGTGTGGATTCTCTGGGCCCAAACTCCTGAACTGGTTTTTGGGGGCCCCTATGAAGACTATTTCTTTTTATTTTGGTTCCCATCTTTCCCATGGGGGCCTTTTTGGCCTCTTTGTTTGGTCTCCCTACTAGTGGTAGTCTTGGTCAACATTGTTTTATCCCAGTGGTCTGCCTTCTTCCCCAACTCTAGAGGAGAAAGTGGACCATGTCTACCAGGAACTGATGTAGTTTCTCATTGTAACAATTACTCAATGGATGCTCTTTCATGATTTTATTGTAAAACCTATCATAATCTTGTACCTTGTTACCTTCTAATTTTTTACCCAGCAATTTTACTGAATAGTCTACAAATTCCAACCGGCACTGACTCTGAGTTTATTGAGCGTCCCTGAGTTTCATTCTACACACTTCAGTTGTAAATCCAAAGCCCTCAATCAGGGTACCCTTCATGGGGTCATAGGACTTAGCATTTGCCTCATTCATTGTCAGGGGTCTATCCCTGAATTTGCCTTAAATCAGTTCCCACAATAGAGAGCCTCAATGTTTCCTATTTACCCTCTGGCTATAGAAGCTCTCTCATCAGCAAAAAAAAACTTTTGATGGTGTCATCACCTTCTGTGTTGGGGGACAACTCCTTTGGGTAGTTTTAGGTTAAACGATTTCCCTTTATCCCTATTTATTTGTATGCTGCCACCAGAGATGGGTCTTAAGCCATCTAGAGCCAACCTTTTGGCCATCCTTTCAAGACCAAGGTCCTCCACTCAGGGGGCTCCTGTTTCTGAGGTAGGGGAGCTCAGCCCTTCCTCACCCTCATTTGTGGTTTCTGGATTCTCTGAGGAATATATTTCTTGAACTGGATGTTCTTTCTCATAAGCTGCCACAAGCTTTCTAAGTTTCACAGTGATAGCATGAGCTCCAGTGTAAATTTGATAAGCCTTATAAAGAGCCCTTAGCTGGATATAATTATAAGGGGTCAGGCCCAGCTCCTGATCCTGGTTCTCTGTATCAGACATTTTATGTTACTAAAGTTGGGACCTTTTCAAGAGCTGTTAAAAATGTTTTCTAAGTCCTAAGTAAAGAAAAGTCATTTTACATTTCAAATTATTATTTCAGGGACCTAGCCCGGGCTCTAGCAGTTAATTTAAACATTTTTGAAAATAGTCCAATTGAAAAAAATGCAATTAGGCTAAAGAAAAATATTTTGAGTTATTCATGTGATCATTCATTGATAAAGTGGTATCATCAAATGTCAAGTCGCAGATCCCACTGCTGATCCACCAAATGTAGTAGACTGGCTCTCTATATTGTGAATTAAAATGACGTACACTGTGCAAAGTCCAGACAACCCCACCTTGGTAACCAGAGGTAAAACTGGACAACCCAATGCTCTATTTTTGTGGTAGTGTGAGCGAGTAGTTAGGTTTATCTAGGAGTTGTGCTAAGCATTTGTTTAGTGGTGGGTGGAGCTCACAGGGTTTTACTCCACTCAATTCCTAGGAGTTAGCTGAAAACTCTAGAGAGATTCTGTGTAGTTTTCCAAGTGATGGAATTCTGGCCCGCCTGTACACATACACGCTGTAGATCCAATCTCTGTGTTGAAGCCAGTGCTCAAAAATGTATTCAGAGCACAGAGGCGGGGGAATTTCTAGCCTCAGGGAGAGGGGGTAAATATAAACTGAAGCCAAGGAGTCTCTGAACTATATAAACATTGGCAGTGTGCCTAAATGGAAACTGTAAAAGTGGCGAGGCAGATCACTTCAAAGCAATATCCAGCATCGGTCAACACAAGTTTCCTGGGAGCGTGTTGAGCACTATGAGCACAGAGTAAAGGCTCTGCTGGACTAACTGACAGGAGAGGAGTTGGCTGTGTGATTGCTTTAATCAGCCCTTGCTCACTTTGTCTGAAGGCTGTCGAGATGAGTTCGTACTTTGTGAACTTAATGTACTCAGAGTCGTCTCCAAGAAGACAGTCACACACAGTACAAGGCGGCGGAGCTAAACCTGAGCTTCACCTTCTACCAGTGCCCCTTCTTCTCTCATATGTGGGCAGTAGCAGCAGGAACGCCAAGCTATTCCACAGCAGCACTCCTCCCAGCTTCCAGCAGCAGCAAATAGCAAATAGGCATAAAAATGTTCCTGTCATTTAAAGAATTAATAAAATGTGCAGCACTCCAGGAGATTCTTGTTTATCGTCTCCATTCAGTAAAATGCATTTCGTTGAAGTTGAACATGCATTACTAGAAAAAGAGGTGCCACATGTTCAGGGATCAGTGGTTGACACAGTTATGCAATTAGGAGTTTCCAAAGGAATTACAATACTTACTGTTTTGCTGGCTGAGATAATGAGTTATATACTCTCCAGCAGCATGCACTTGTTACAAAAGCAATGAAACAGAGAGCCAGATTTACAAGGAAACTAGCGCAGAGGGGCACTGCCTCAAAATTGGCAGTGCTGCGCTGCGTCAGTTGTGAAACACAGGGATGCACCGCATTTACAAAAATTCAGTGCACCCTTGGGTTTTCCCTAGCACTGACGCTAAATTTAGCTGCCAACACAGGCATCCTTGCACCACAGCATTAGGGTGTCTGATTCAAGGGAATGATTGTTTATGTGCAAGAAGGAATCCCTTCCTGCACATAAGCAATCTACAATGGCGATTTGGCTCTGTCCAGGAGTCCGGCAAGGACAACCAACACCTGTCCAGGTAAGTAGTGATGTCTGGGGTCAAAGGGACACTGACGGTCCAGTTCCACAAGGCCCAAGGGTTCTAGGTGCAGGGGGCACAGTTCCTGATTGAATACAGCCTTCCTATGAGGCACAATGAAATAATTATATATTTGGCAGCAATTTAGGGTTTTAGCAGTACCAGCAACATGTAATTAATGTTAGTACCTTAAGATCGTTTTCAGCTGTTTTGCGAGTGATAATCATAAATTCTGTTGCATGCTCACTGTGGATGGGAAACACTCTGCACAAAGGGGAGCCTGCATCAGCAAGCAAAGCATAATTGTGGAGCTTCATTAACAGAAGTGCCCTGTGAATTTGCAAGGCTGTGCCCCATGCAGTAATCTTCCTAAAGAACCTGTGTGTGCTGTGTGAAATGGTGCATCACGTACAAAGTGCTGCACAAAAAAGCAGTATAGATCATGGCAGGTTTTCATTCATCACCGCTGATCCTGCCTATTCACACTAGGTCGCTATGATTTTCACCTGCAGCACCATATAACTCTTGTACAGAGTCAGACCTCGTTCCTACAATCACGGAAATAAACCCACACACAGATTTCTCTAAAACAACAGTCACTGCCATGAGCTGGTGGGCAGTAGACCTTGCCACATGGTGGGCAGTCAAGTTTTTGCCAAACTCTGTGCTCCAAGTGGAGCGCAGAGTGGCCAAATCTCTGGATACCCTGCCGGAGGAGCGGAGTTTGCCACCCACCCCTTCTTTTATTGTACTCACAATATCAATAAATGAAACATACACTCAAAAGAATAACTCAAGTCCAATTTACAAAAATAACACGGATTTTTATTTAATTTTTCAGAGCAAGAATTTCATCACAAGGTAAGCAGTTTCTAAATTAAAAATATTTTCAGTTCCAAAAATCGACAAAGTGCAATTTTCAGAATATTCAATGTTAACCGCTGGGAGAAAAACAAGAATGCAGTTTTGCAGTTAAGTACATAACTTACAGATCCAGTCTTCAGGGTTTTAGGTCAACACCAGGCAAGGTTCAAATCAGCAGCAAGAGGACACCCACAGTGGCACAGGGGTGCAGAGGAGAAATTTGAAGTTGGTGCACAGTGTTAACCAATGGGGACTGGGGGTCCACAAAAATGCACTGCTCACAGGTGAGTAAAAGCTGCATTAAAGGTTGGTCTCTGGGGGTTGAGGCAAGCACCGAGGAGGCCACAATGCAGCACCAAACTTACACTCTCAGAGGCACAGGGGTGGTCGGGTGCAGAGTGCCAACACAGCATCAGGCACCCAGTGATAACCAATGGAGACAGGGGGTAACCAAAGATGCGCTGCTCCCAGGTGAGTACAGTGGGGTCAGGGATCGATCTCCTAGAGTAGAGATAAGTACAAAGGGGGCCACAAGGCAGCACCAAACATACACCCTCAGTGGCACAGGGGCGGCAGGGTGCAGAGGTCGATGCGTAGTCAGGTGCCTAATGTTAACCAAAGGAGGCTGGGGGTGCACGAAGCTGCACTGCTCACAGGTGAGTAAAAGCAGTGAACATGATATGGAGTCTGCTGGGAGGCTGAAAGGTTCCATTCTAAAGCATGCAAACACTACACACAGTCTGCTAAATGATAAATTCAAATTTAAAAAAAAAATCATTAGAAATAGATATAACTTCTTTTTTGTAAACTACAAGCCTTGGAGTGCGAGTCCTTCGGTGTCTGTGAGACATGCCACCTGACTGTGTACATTTAGCAGCTGCCAGCCTCCATGACTTGCACCAACCACGTCACAGTGGACATGGCCATGAGGTGCTGGAATCTATGATTATAAATATATCCTGGTGGACGAAATACTCCATCACAAACTTGATGAATATCCCACCTGCCGATCCATAAAGGCTATAATAGGACGGGAGCAGCCCCCACTGCCAGGATCTAAATCAGACCCTAATTGTTTCATATCAAAACAAACTAACATGCATAAGAAAGGTTGCAATGTACATGCAGCTTTCTTTAATTTCCAATTGATTATGACCTTTATTAAAATCAAGTCCAGAAAAGACCTTGGCACCATACAATTGCGTTATCATGTCAGCATTGTGCGGTCCTAGATGTTGTTCTAGTTCAATTGCTTTGCTTGCCTGGTGCTTGTCAAAGTGTATATGCACATAGCTTCTTCACTGTCCTTTTTAGGCACTATTACTATGGGGAAAAACAATGGTGTTGGACTAGCGGAACACTCAACAATATCAAGTTAATTAACGATTTAAGTTCTTTTTCAACAGCTTTTTGTAAATGAAAATCATTTTGTCTGTTTCTCTGAGCAACATGACAGACATCCTCATCAATATGCAGTTTTTCTTTTATAGGCTTTAATTTTCCTAAATAATAAAACAATATAGGGAATTGACTTACTATTTCCATCTCTTGCTTGGTTTGGCCATATCCTAGTCCCTTTTACAGTTCCTATGACTTCAATGACGTAATATTTACGGCAGCACCCTTACTCTATTGAGGGTATGGCGGAGGGATGACCGCTGGGAATTGGAAACTCCAAGAACAGCACTGTCGACTCCGTAGCTGAACGTAGAGGTATGTATAAGGTTTTATGTAGGTGTTGCCATCATTCAGGTGCTGCTTGTACTTCAGGAATAGGTTGTTCTATTCTTTACCTTATGCTAATTTTGGGGGCCGGCTAGATATACATTTTAGGGTCATTTAGGGCCATATTTATACTTTTTGACGCAAAACTGCGCTATCGCAGTTTTGCGCCAAAAAGATTAGCGCCGGCTAACGCCATTCTGAAGCGCCATGTGTGCGCCGTATTTATTGAATGGCGTTAGCCGGCGCTAGCAGACCGGCGCTGCCTGGTGTGCGTGGAAAAAAACCACGTACACCAGGCAGCGCCGGCGTTGGGGAAAATGGCGTTAGGGCATCTTAAAATCGGGCAAGTCAGGTTGAGGCAAAAAAATCGCCTCCACCCGATTTGCGCCATTTTTAACGACGCCCAGACGCCATTTACATGACTCCTGTCTTCGTAAAGACAGGAGTCATGCCCCCTTGCCCAATGGTCATGCCCAGGGGACTTATGTCCCCTGGGCATGGTCATTGGGCATTGTGGCATGTAGGGGAGCACAAATCAGGCCCCCCTATGCCAAAAAAAAAAAAAAAAAAAAAAAAAAAATTATACTTACCTGAACTTACCTGAATGTCCCTGGGATGGGTCCCTCCATCCTTGGGTGTCCTCCTGGGGTGGGCAAGGGTGGCAGGGGGGGTCCCTGGGGGCATGGGAGGGCAGCTGTGGGCTCATTTTGAGCCCACAGGTCCCTTAACGCCTGCCCTGACCCAGGCGTTAAAAAGAGGCGCAAATGCAGTGTTTTTTGCCCCGCCCACTCCCGGGCATGATTTTTGCCCGGGAGTATAAATACGACGCATTTGCGTCGCAGTCATTTTTTTAGATGGGAACGCCTACCTTGCATCTCATTAACGCAAGGAAGGCGTTCACGCAAAAAAATGACGCTCATTCCTCATACTTTGGCGCTAGACGCGTCTAACGCCAAAGTATAAATATGGCGTTAGTTTTGCGCCGAATTTGCGTAAAAAAAAACGACGCATATTCGGCGCAAACGGAGTATAAATATGCCCCTTAATGCATTGAATACAAGACCACATCTGCCCATCTATTCTAATTTTTTACTGCTCATATAGGGCATTTTAGTGCGTGAAATATTCAAAATACATTTCCCAATTTTTAACAGACATTGGAATTATAAAACAATAAAATTTGAGAGCTTTGTGGTTTCAGTTTCTTATATGTAAAACTAAAAACATGTTTTCCTGCCATGGTCTTTGATGGTATCTGGGAAAATTTGCCCCAGCTTCCATGTTATGTTATATTACGAAAATGTATAAAGCACATGGCTACCCGGAGGCCTCCCAGCGCTATGCAGAGATCTTAAAAAACACTGCTTTAGGGACAGCGATTAGAACAACCATGTTTTTAGTAGCCGTCGAAAGGAAAGTTCGTGGCTAGTTTGTCGTAGGGCCAACGGTAGAGAGTTCCACAATTTGGCTCCAAGATAGGACATAGATCTTCCGCCCCATTTGGCCTATTTTATCGAGGGAATAACAGCTAAGGCCACTGATGATGACCTGAGATATCTGACAGGCTTATGAAAAGAGGCCAGGGTACGCAAAAGTGGCGGGCCTTTGTCATTAAGAGCTCTATCAATGTAGCATAATGTTTTGAATTTTATCTGTTGCTCCAAGGGGAGCCAATGCAGAGTCAAGAGAGCTGACTTGGTCGATCATGCCTTGGAATTTTGAAGAGAAGCTGGGCAGCAGCGTTCTAGACCACCTGCAATTTCTTTTTTACATATTTTGGAGCACCAAGAAACAGGGCATTCCCATAATCCAGGTATGAGATAATTAGTGTATGTATAATAAGTCTTTGTGATGGGCGGAAGTATTTTGAACACCTTTCTGACAAGAGGAGGATATTTTCTTCGCCTGATGATCCATGGTCAACCATGGATCAAACCATACTCCAAGACTCTTGATGTGTTCCTTGGGCACAGGAAGATCTCATAGTGAATGTGGAACTGGGGAGATTAGTTTCATTTTAGCATGATGACCCAATATCATAACCTCTATCTTGTCTTCGTTCAGCTTGAGTTTATAGTCAGACATCCATTTGGATAATGCCTGTAAACAAGGGGTAAGTAATGAATCAACTGAGATGTGATCTGTGGAGTAGGATACCACCAGCTGGGTGTCATCTATGTATGAAACTAGGGGGAGGCCATATGATTCCACTACTTTTGCCAGTGGCAACATGCACATATTAAATAATGTAGGGCTGAGAGAGAAGCCCTGTGGCACTCCCCAGCAGCTCTTAAAAAAGCTAGAATAGAAGGAGCAATCAAGTACTTGAAATGAACCCCACAGACAACCTCAACAAAGATGTTAAAAACTTCAACAATTGGATCAAGAACTTTGCAGGCTCCCTCACACCCATCAAACTCAACAAAGAAACTCCAGCAAGTCAGCTGGAACACAGAGGACCTGCACAACTCAAAAAAATGTTTCAAGCAGCTGGAAAGAAAATGGAGAGCCAGCGGCAAAGACACCGACAGAGCTAGCTCCAAGGTTCCACTCAGGTGTTACCATCAGCAACTGAGAGACACCAAGAACAGAGCACTAGCTGAGCGCATTGAAGGGAGCGCCAACAGGTGCAAAGAGATCTTTCTCGATCATCAAGGACACCACCACAACCCTAGTCTCTATCAACAGCATCAACCCGGCCAAGAACTCTGCAATGACCTATAAAATGTCTTCCACAATGAAATTGCAAGCATTTACAGCAATTTTGCACACCAACCAAGTGCTAACAATAAAATTGCCAGCCTGTCTATCATCAACCAAAATAGCCACATATTTGAATGGGAAACTCTCACCAGAGAAGACACAGCCACGATCATGAAGTCCTTCCACTCAGAGGCCATTACATATTTCTGTGCCCCACACCTACAACCTAGAAGCTGCACAAATCATCACCACTCTCACCCACATCATCAACACCTCCATCACATCCACTACATTTTCTTAAGACTGGAAGCACAATGAGATCAATGTCCTCCTCAAGAAGCTCTTCTCAAGAAACCGTATATAGACCTGAACCTGAATAAAACAACTCTAATTGTAGCCACCAACAACAGCTGGACCATTCTAGACTGAAAAGACACAGCATCTCTCATCCTGTTGGTCCTCCCTGCAGCATTTGACTCAGTCTCCCACAGCCTATTCATCAAAAGGCTCCACAAGAACAGCATCAAAGACCAGCATTCACATGGGTCTGCTCCTTCCTTATGGGAAGAACCCAAAAAGTTAGACTGCCCCTCTTCACATTGGAGTCCAAGTACATGATCTGCCAAGTCCCTCTGGGATTATCCCTCTGCCTTACCCTTTTTAACGTTTACACGACACCTTTCACCAATATCACCCAATCCCAAAGCATTATCATCATCTCCTACACCAACAATACCCAACTCACCTTCTGACTGACTGACACCACCATAACCAACTTTACCAACTGCATAACCATGATATCAGAAAGGATGAGAACAAACTGACTGAAACCTAACTCCAACAAGACAGAAGTACTGTCTTCAGAAACAAAACCTCCCAATGGGATGCCACCTGGTGGCCAATAGAGCTGAGTCCAAAACTATCACCAACTGACCATACCTGAAACCCGTGGATTACCCTGGACAACAAGCACAACATGATGGCACACGTCAGTGCAGTGTGCACTGCCTGCTTCCACATCCTACTCACTCTCCAAATGATCTTCCAATGTCTGCCACAGAAAACCAGACAAACCGTCACACAATCACTCTTCACTAGCAGACTCAACTACTCTGACACACGCTATGCCTGAATCTCCATGCATCTCACATAGAGACTCCAGACCATTTGCTGCAAGACTCATCCTCAATCTCCTACTCCGCACCCACATCTCAGCTTAACTCAGAGAGCTCCACTCACTCCTCATTCACAAATGCAGCCGGTTGAAACTCCTCACACACACGTACAAAGCATTTCATGACACCCGACAAACATAACTGAACAGAAGAACACATTTCCAGCAGCCAGCCAGAAACCCATCCACAGCCTCTCTCTCAGTCGGACACACACCCTGCATTTACAAAAGCACAGCAAGGGTCACACATTCTCCATCATTGCAAACTATACTTGAAAAGAACGCCCTCAGCACATCAGAGCCTCCTTCTCACTTCTTGGCTATTTCAATGACCATCTGGGAACGTATCACCTTACTCCTGCTCTAGCCCCAGGATACACTCGCCTGTTGTTAGCACACTCTACAAATCAATATAATGTAACATAACACTGTTAAATCAGTTAATGCTCTTAAACAATGCTATTTTACTAACTACCTGTTTAAATCCATGTGTTATATATTCTGAGATTTCATACACTATTGCTCTAATGTGAATTACATTTTATAGTAGAGATTCCATCACACTGCCAGATGATTGAATGATCTGCAAGCTCAAGGTAAGTCTAACATTCTCTTCAAATGCCTGTTGTCTGGTTCAAATAAATCACCAACAGATCCCATTTAAATCTCCAACCAATCCCATTTTACTGGAACTTTTTTTGTGTGTGCATTTTAATTAAAAAAAGTAATGTAATATTCTATAAAGAGGGGGTTGAAAAGTTTCTGCTCAAGGGTTTCATTATGTGGATAAAAATGAGTATATAATAAGAATGTCACATGCACAGAGAATAACTCAGGAATCATTTATTAAAAATATGTTTGAAACAATATAACAACAAGATCAAGTTCTAGTGCTATAGAAGTGATGGCCATAACATTGCCAGCAGACAAATAACAAGTAGAAATGATCATGGCTAAACTGCCAAAACTCCAACTAAGTGGTTTAATAATCATTTGCAATGACATGGTCCTTTACATCTCTCAGAGTATCAGTACAGATATATGTGAAGTTTGATGTAGACGTGGTCCACAGCACTACAGATGTGTTGGAAACTGCACTTTCTGTAGGGTCATCCCCAGATGTTTTTCCTTTCTCCTCCTCGTTTTGTGACCTTGATGTTCTTTGCTTTAGGACTCTGTGCACTTTACCACTGCTAACCAGTGCTAAAGTGCCTGTGCTCGCTCCTTAAAATGTGATAACTTTGGCTTATCCACAATTAGCATATTTAATGTACTTGTGAGCCCCTAGTAAAGTGCTAAATATTTGCCCATGGGCTTCAAACTAAATGCTACTAGTGGGCCTGATGCACTGATTATGTCATCCACTACAGTAACCCTTCAAACATGTCTGAGGCCTGCTAAAAAGAGCCTGTCTTACAGTTTTAAACTTCCTTTTCAACCTGGGAAGTGCACCCACTTGCCAGGCACAAACCTTCCTTTTTATAACATATGTCACCCCTAAGGCAGGCCCTAGTTAGCTCCAAGTGCAGGGTGGAGTGTATTGAAAACAACTGGACACATACTTTTAAGTTTAACACTTTCTGGTAGTGAAAAACTGCTACAATCATTTTTCCACAACTGCAAGGGCTATCTCTCCAATAGATGAACAGTTGAGTTACCTTGAAGCAACCTTTAAGTGTAAATTCCAATGGGGAAAAGATAGACATTTGGAATTTGGTATCTCTGGACTCACAAATTAAAATCACAACTTATGGTGAAGTCAGATTTTAAATTGTACGTCTGAAAATGCCAGTTTTAGAATGTTGGCATCTTCTTACTTCAATCATTCTTTGCCTCTGCCAGTCTCTGAATACACATCTGGGTTGGAGGACAACTGGGCTTTGTACATTCCATTTAGACAGTCATACACAAATGGAGCTTGGGTGTGACTTTTTCATCCCGATGGCCTAACATTAGGCTTACGGGTCTTCCTGGGCTAGGTAGGAGGGAGGAGCTGATATTTACACCTGAATAGGGCTGTACCTCTGCTTGCACATAGGGCTGCATATCTTTCTGTAGAGTGTTTGGAGCCACGGAATGAAGGACAGGGACCTTATGATCTTCAAATGCTTCTTTAAAGTCTCCCCCACTTTAAAGGCACATTTGAGTATAAGTACTGGACCCAAAACCCCACCAAATCACAACTCTACTAGAACCAAGGACATTCTGCCAGAAAGAAGGACGGTTGTGCTGCCAGGAGGGACTGCCACTCTGCAAATGAATTGCTGTGTTGGCCTACTACTTGCTATGTGCTGCACTGTAGGAGGGACTGCAATTTTGCTTCTTGTTTGGCTGTGTTGGTCTGCTTCCTGCTGCTTCTTGCATGGAGTGAGAAGGACAGAACCTGTTCTCAATATCCTTTAACCCAAGGTTCTCCAAGGGCAGTTGGCTTGCCCCCACCTCTCCTTTAGTCTCAGGGACATCAAGGACTGCCTACAACTCTCCTGGTCCTGCTGGACTCCGCTATGTGTGAGTCTTACCCTTGCCTGAGGTGCCCCCCTCTAGTCCTGAGCCTTCAAAGTGGGTTGTTCAGCTGATTTCTGCAAAAATCAACACACCGCATTGAGTGCCAGAGAAATGTTGCCATATCACTCCTTTGATGCTGAAGCAAAGGTTGTTCAATGACAGTAGATTCTCAGCCTGCACAGCCAGACACTTGGCTCTCTGCTATACTTGACGATGACGCATTAATTTCACTTCAGTGAAGCCCGACAATGAAACAGTGGCCCAGAATGTGTGGAAAATACTGCAGCACTGAGCCCTCTACATCGATACTTTGCTCCATCAAAGGTACTGTTTCAGTGAACCCTGTTGCCAGCCTGCCCTCCATCACGGTTGGCCTGAACTTTGGATTTGAACCAGTGCCTTGTGACCTCAAGTAACCACAGAAAAAACCACAGCAACAAAACAACCCTCATCACAGCCACCAACAACATCTGGACCATTCTAGACTAAAGAGAGACAGCTGGTCCTTCCTGCAGCATTCGATTCAGTCTCCCACAGCCTACTCATCAAAAGACTCCACAAGAACACCATCCAAGGACCAACCTTCACATGGGTCTGCTCCTTCCTTATGGGAAGAACCCAAAAAGTTATACTGCCCCTCTTCACATTGGAGTCCAAGTACATGATCTGCCAAGCCCCTCTGGGATTATCCCTCTGCCCTACCCTTTTTAACGTTTCCATGACACCTTTCACCAATACCATCCAATCGCAAGGCATCATCATCATCTCCTACGTCAACAATACCCAATTCACCTTCTGACTGATTAACAACACTAACACCACCATAACCAACTTTACCAACTGCATAACCATGATATCAGAAAGGATGAGAACAAACTGAATGAAACCTAACTCCAACAAGACAGAAGTACTGTCTTCGGAAACAAGAACTCCCAATGGGATGCCACCTGGTGGCCAATAGAGCCAAGACCAAAACTAACACCAACTGACCACACCTGAAACCTGTGGATCACCCTGGACAGCAAGCACAACATGATTGCACAAGTCAGTGCAGTGGGCACTGCCTGCTTCCACATCCTACGCACTCTCCAAATGATCTTCCAATTTCTGCCACAGAAAACCAGACAAACCGTCACACAATCATTCATCACTAGCAGACTCAACTACTCTGACACACTCTATGCCTTAATCTCCATGCATCTCACATAGAGACTCAAGACCATTGGCTGCAAGACTCATCCTCAATCTCCTACTCCGCACAGACATCTCAGCTTACCTCAGAGAACTCCAATCACTCCTCATTCACAAATGCAGCCAGTTGAAAATCCTCAAGCACACATACAAAGCCTTTCATGACACCAGACAAACATAACTGAACAGATGAACACATTTCCAGCAGCCAGCCAGAAACCTATCCACAGCCTCACTCGCACACACACCCTGCATTTACAAAAGCACAGCAAGGGGCACAGATCCTCCAACATTGCACACTATACATGGAAAGAACTCCATCAGCACATCAGAGCCTCCATCTCACTTCTTGGCTATTTCAATGACCATCTGGGAACCTATAACCTTACTCCTGCTCTAGCCTCAGGATACACTCACCAGTTGTTAACACACTCTACAAATCAATATAATATAACATAAAACTGTTAAATCAGTTAATGCTCTTAAACAATTCCGTTTTTCTAACTACCTGTTCAAATCCATGTGTTATATATTCAGTGATTTCATACACTATTGATCTAATGTAAATTACATTTTATAGTAGAGATTCATTCACATTGCCAGATGATTGAATGATTTGCAAGCTCAAGGTAAGGCTAACATTCTCTTCAAATGCCTGTTGTCTGGTTAAAAAAAAATCACCAACAGATCCCATTTAAATCACCTACCAATCCCATTTTACTGGAACGTTTTCTGTGTGTGCATTTTAATTTTAAAGAGGGGGTTGAAATGTTTCTGCTCAAGTGTTTCATTATGTGGATGAAAATGAGTATATATTAAGAATGTATCAACAACAAAGAGAGGGACAGGGAGAATTGAAGGTCCAGTGTATGGTCTCCCCAAATACTAATCGACAAAATGAATACACTGTTCCTAAAGAAGAAAAGGGGGGAAGGGAAACCTTATGGTTCAGGAGCAAGAGCCCTCACACATCCATACGGATGTCATGCTTCATCAGTGGGGTTCTCCTCGTCAGACCGGCGCTGCAATGTCTGACGGGCTCCCCCTTAGGGGTCTCTTTGCCGGAGATCTTTTTAGAAGAACCGCCGTGGTGGACTGAAACCTACAGGCAGATGGTGATTCAAGAGCAGGAGAGGATAAAATTGGTTCTCCATCCCGTCACGCAATTCTCATTTAATGGAAAAGGAGGGGATAGGACCAAGATTAAAAGCAGGTTGAAAGTGAAAATTGAGGTAATGCTCAAACACTTTCTAAGAGTGAAGGGGGCCAGAAATTATCTTGATGCCACCAAGACAGGGGTCAACATGTTTGTGTCTTACGATCTGAAAGATCCAATGACGCTTCTTCAGAACCATACATCAAAAAGACACTTCTCCTGTATCACAATATTTAAAGCATTGAGGTGTGATTTATCAAAAAAGTCTCATAAACCAGGCCAAATTTCACAGTCACTTACAATCAAGCGTACTGTCCATCCAGTCAACTAAACATGTTAAAGTCACCCTAAGAAAAGTAAGAAAGTGGATAAAAACAATATGAGTAATAATAGTGTTACCGTGACTAGTGCTGGATTAGTGCACACACTAAGGCCCTCATTCTGACCTTGGCGGTCGGCGGAGAGACGGCGGTTGGACCGCGAACAGACCGGCGGTATTAAAAATGGCATTCTGACCGCGGCGGTCACCGCCGCGACCGACCGCCACTTCCCCACTCCGACAGCCACGGCGGTCATGACCGACGGGCTGGAGTCTGCGCACTCCGGTCCAGCGGTCGACCCAAGACCGCCAACGGTATCATGACCCTGCTTACCGCCGCGGTTTCTGGCAGTCGGGAACCGCCATGCGAACCATGGCGGTAGGCACTATCGGCGCCAGGGAATTCCTTCCCTGGCACTGATAGGGGTCTCCCCCACCCCCCACTGCCCCCCCGAGTCCTCCCCCACACCCTCCACCCCCCTGCCACCCCCCAGAGGTGGTACGAACCCCCTCCCCACCCCCACCCCGACATGCACATACACGCACCCCGACATGCACACACCCCCTACATGCACATATACACACCCCCTACACACACACATAAACAACGGGGACACATACCCGCACACATACATGCCGACATGCGCACCCGCCGAACTACACACATTGCCCATAGGCACAGCAGCACTCCCCGCCCGCATGCACGCACTCACACACCCCCTCTACACACTCCCACGCACACCCCCATGCACGCACACATCACACAACACCCCCCACCCCCTCCCCTCACGGACGATCAACTTACCTTGTGCGTTGGTCCTCCGGGAGGTGACAGGAGCCATGGGGAGGTGACCGCCAACAGAAGACCGCCAACAGAAGACCGCCACACAGAAATGTGGGTCGTAATTCTGTGGGCGGTGTTCTGCTGGCGTGGCGGTGGAGGTTGACCAGTCTCCACTTTCCCGCCGACCGCCAGTGTGGCTGCTGGCGGTTTTCCGGCGGTACGCTCCCAGCGGTCAGAATGCGCACAGCGGCATACCGCCGCGGTCGGCGGTCTTCACCGCGGCAGTAACTCGGCGGTCTTGCGAAAAGACCGCCAAGGTCAGAATGAGGGCCTAAGTGATGAACCAAAAAGCACAAATTAAAATTAAAAAGAGCTTACCATCCCTTATTCTAGGAAGGGCATGATAGGAGGTACAAGCTTATGGTTGTCACTACTAGACAAAAAAATATGGCATAATTAACACCAAAGCATACACTCCTCACAAGAATAAGAGGGGTCATTTGGAGTCAAAAGAACACCCTTAGGTCTCATCAACAGTATTTTGCACCATTGATGTCATATGCAGCAAATTAAAAAATTGGCTCATACATTGTTTATAATTATGCCCAAAGATTAATACAACATTATGTATATAAGTGCGGTGGTATATGTGACAAAACGGGCCAGTAACGTAACCGGCGCCAAAAATATTGGGGCTGGAAATAATCACCACTACTAGGTAAACAAACAAACATAGTAAACAATAGGTATAAGTTACAGGCAGCCCAGATAATGACCCCAAGAGATAGGCTAGAGAATTGGCTGTAGGCAAATGCTCTGTCCTGAAGAATATCGGGCAGAGCGACAAGGTACTCACAGTTATCGGAGACAATCTTCTTCCGATCACCTACCCCAGCGCATCCTCCTGGATTGACGCATACTGCTGGTAGCTGCGGTCTTTGGAAGCCGGAGAACGCGGAAGTGAAGCGTTTCTGCGGCGAATGTCGTAAACACAGAGGAAGGATACAAACGTGGAGTAAAGTCACTGCCACTAATGAAGGACTAAAAATTACCACGTTAGGGGCCATGATGGTAAGGCAATTATCATGAAGAATGTGGGGAGAAATAAAAGAGAAAATAATCGGAAGAGAGCAACTGGCTCAAAATCAGAGACATTACACATTTACAATTTCCAACTGCCAGAGGCTTGAATAATCAGAGTAAATTATAGATAATGGTCTCTAGAATGATTAAAGAATTGGAAAAAGAACAAAAGGTGAATATCAAATTTCACTGTCGTTTAGTGCTGGAGAGAAGGAAATGCCCAAATAACTATAGGTTAATTATTCAAAAAGGCGGGGGTAGCAAAGGTAGAAACTATTTCTGCGACAGATTAATCCAGGGTATATCGTCGTTAAAACATGTGACATGTGTCCGAAGTCTATATACCCAGCGTTGTTTAAGTCTGAACAATGGATTAGTCATATGACTACGGTGATTGGGAGCATCAAGGAGCACCCATTTCAAATCGTCTGGATCATGAGGAGCTTCAAGGAAATGAGCGCAGAGTTTCGTAGTAATGTGCCTACATCTGATGTTACTACGGTGTTCGTTTATTCTCAATTTCACAGGTATCATCGTCATCCCTACATAGCGTAGGCCACAAGGGCACGTGATCATATAGACACACTGTCTAGTATTACAGTTAGTGTGTTTTGTTAAGCACCAGTGGCCAAAAGGTTCTAGGTCAAGGGTCTTGATGGTGTTAGTCAAAGGGTATACATTACACTACCCGCATGGATGGTGGCCAGTCACTGGAGGGAGATTCCAGAGTGCCGATTGTGAATTATCCCTGTGATTGTTACGTGGTCGAGTATGTACCACTAGATCCTTAATGTTTTGTGTCCTTTTAAAGGCAAAGAGGGGTCTAGGGATAGTTTCACCTCCACTTTAAAGGATAGTCCATCTCTTGTTGATTAATTTCTTCACAACGTTGGATGATGGAGTAAAGGTTGTGTCACAAGTGAGACGTGTAGTGCGTTCCTTCTTATCATTGCATAAGAGGGCTTCGCGGTTATTGTTGCGGTCTCTCTTGTGGGCTTGTTTCACAATATGTGTTGGGTACTGGCGTGCATGTAGTTTTTTCTGTAGGTCATCTGTTGAACCTCATAGGTTGTCGGTGAACTACAGTTGCGTCGTAACCTAAGGAATTGCCCAAAGGGGAGATTATCGCGTAAGGCTTTGGGGTGGTGGCTGTCATATGTCAGTAAACTGTTACGATCAGTGGATTTATGGTAAGTACTGGTAAGTAGTTTACCGTTCTGAATACTAATCAACAAATCAAGAAAAGCCACTTGGGTGGTAGAGACCGTGGAAGTGAACGTGAGGTAGGGATCGAGTGTATTAATCCAATTACTAAAAGGATTCACTTCAGCCAGAGGACCCTGCCATACTATCAAAATATCGTTGATGTAGCGACGCCATAGTTTAATATAGTCATGGAAGGGATTAGTATGAGTGAGAATAAACTGCTTCTCAAAATTAAACATGTACAAGCAAGCCAAACTTGGGGCAAAGGTGCTTCTCATTGAGGTACCCCGGATCTGATGAAAAATCTGCTCCTCAAACTGATTTTTTTTTTTTGTCATTTTCAAAGTTGCTCATTGCATGATAAAGGTAATCGGGGAAGAAAAATTCCCAGGGTCTTCATGCAATAAAGTTTCCACTGCTTGTAATGTGGCCTCTTGGGGTATGTTTGTATAGAGGGCCTTGACGTCAAGGGTGATCAATCCATGGACCTCTACTGTAGTGTCGATAGTCTCAATTAGGTTCAACACATCTTTTGTGTCTTGTAAATAAGTGGATGTTCCTTTTACCAATGGTTGTAAAAAATGGTCACAAAAGATAGACAAGGGTTCAAGCACTGAGCCTATCCCAGATACTATGGGACTTCCAGGAGGCGGAAGTGTACCCTTGTGGATCTTAGGTAAGCAATAAAAATACGGAATCCGGGGATTAGGAGTCTCTAGGAAAGCCGCCTCCTTAGGAGATATCCAAGAGTTACTCAAGGCTTCTTCTGTCAATTACCTAATTTGAGACTGGAGTATAGGAGTAGGATCCTTGGTCAATGGGACATAGGCCCTCATTCTGACCTTGGCGGTCTTTTCGCAAGACCGCCGAGTTACCGCCGCGGTGAAGACCGCCGACCGCGGCGGTATGCCGCTGTGCGCATTCTGACCGCTGGGAGCGTTCCGCCGGAAAACCGCCAGCAGCCACACTGGCGGTCGGCGGGAAAGTGGAGACTGGTCAACCTCCACCGCCACGCCAGCAGAACACCGCCCACAGAATTACGACCCACATTTCTGTGTGGCGGTCTTCTGTTGGCGGTCTTCTGTTGGCGGTCACCTCCCCATGGCTCCTGTCACCTCCCGGAGGACGAACGCACAAGGTAAGTTGATCGTCCGTGAGGGGAGGGGGTGGGGGGGTGTTGTGTGATGTGTGCGTGCATGGGGGTGTGCGTGGGAGTGTGTAGAGGGGGTGTGTGAGTGCGTGCATGCGGGCGGGGAGTGCTGCTGTGCCTATGGGCAATGTGTGTAGTTCGGCGGGTGCGCATGTCGGCATGTATGTGTGCGGGTATGTGTCCCCGTTGTGTATGTGTGTGTGTAGGGGGTGTGTATATGTGCATGTAGGGGGTGTGTGCATGTCGGGGTGCGTGTATGTGCATGTCGGGGTGGGGGTGGGGAGGGGGTTCGTACCACCTCTGGGGGGTGGCAGGGGGGTGGAGGGTGTGGGGGGAGGACTCGGGGGGGCAGTGGGGGGTGGGGGAGACCCCTATCAGTGCCAGGGAAGGAATTCCCTGGCCCCGATAGTGCCTACCGCCATGGTTCGCATGGCGGTTCCCGACCGCCAGAAACCGCGGCGGTAAGCAGGGTCATGATACCGTTGGCGGTCTTCGGTCGACCGCCGGACCGGAGTGCGCAGACTCCAGCCCGTCGGTCATGACCGCCGTGGCTGTCGGAGTGGGGAAGTGGCGGTCGGTCGCGGCGGTGACCGCCGCGGTCAGAATGCCATTTTTAATACCGCCGGTCTGTTCACGGTCCGACCGCCGTCTCTCCGCCGACCGCCAAGGTCAGAATGAGGGCCATAGTAAGTAGAATCACTGAGAAGGCGTAAGCATTCTTGCCTATAATCACCAGTGTTCATAATGACAATCGCCCCTCCCTTATCAGCCTGTTTGATAACGATGTTCTGGTCATTGGCAAGTCTTCTTACAGCTTCTCTTTCAACCAAAGAGATATTGCAAAATGGGTGTCTGGGTTGTAAAGAGGAGAGGTCCGACAGGACTACCTTTTCAAATGTCAAGACCTCACAAGGAACCATGGAGGATGGAGGAACAGAAGTAGAGGGAGTGCGTAACCCAGAGTCTGATGATGGAGGTGGATCTAGCTTATTGTTGAAAAAGAAGTGTAACCGGATTTTCTGGAAAAAATGAGAAAGTTCAACATTTAATCGAAAGAGGTCTTCTCCCGGGGTGGGGACAAACCCTAAACCCCGATTCAGGACACACGCCTCGTCTACTGAAAGAAGTCTAGAAGATAGATTTACCACTAAGTTCTCGGAGTTGGGTACTTTCCCTGGATCCTGGTGACCATTTGGAGTTCTTCCCTTGCTCATTGTATGTCTGCCTCTTCTTCTCCTTTTGCCTCTTCCTCTGCCCTGGCCGTGCCCTAAAAAAGGCATATATGGCATCATTGGACGTGGTTGGAAGAAGGGAAAAGGCGACTGCCAAGACATGGGGTGATTCACCAGAAATGAAGGGTAATTATGAAAGGGCTGAGGAGGGTTGTCATCTGTGCTCCATCCGTCTGAGGACGAGCTGTTGCTATTGGAGCGCAGTTTTCTGGGAGATGATTGTGACTCATCAGATGATCGGGATTGTGTTTCTGCCTCAAAATCATCTTTGGTATACGGATAGACTTTCTCCCTCATGAATCTAGTGATATCCTTCTGGAGTTTAGAAATTTTTTGGTGCATTTCCAAGCTACCTGGGCCCAATCTTTTCTTAACGCTAGGTCTTTTAAAAAGATTCTGGGCATGTTGGACACGAGTAGACCATTAGGAGCTATATTGGCTCGGAGATACTCTGTCATATTGGTCCCGTGCATTACAGTTTTAATGATGCCACGTTTCAATATCGACAATTTGTCCCAGTCTTCTTTAAGACTGACTGAGGGTGCAGAGCCATCGTTATTGAGGATAAATGGAGTTTGCAGAATGGCTGCAACTACATCATTGTCGAAACTTAAGCCTTGGAAATTGTCCATGGCTAATGAGAGATGTCGCAATTGGCGAAAAACTTCTTTAACAGAGGTAGAGGTGGTCATTACAACCCTTGCGGACGGTGTTAAAGCGGCGGTAAGACCGCCAACAGGCCGGCGGTAACATTTTGCAATTATGACCGTGGCGGAAACCGCCAACAAAGACAGCCACTTTAACACTCCAACCGCCACGGCGGTATAAACAAACAGCGCAGCGGTCACCGCCAACAGACAGGCGGAAGATAATTTACCGCCCACAGTATCACAACCTACCAATCCGCCACCTTTTCCGGGGCGCATTCACCATAGATAAAAACACGGCGGAAACAGCCATTTCAAAGGAAAAACGCTCACCTCTACACACTCCATGAGGAAGGAGGGCACCATGGAGCCGGAACTTCATATTCTGCCAGCGCAAGTCTTCCTGCTCCTCTACGAGGATCATCAATGCCAGCGGCGAAGACCACGGTGAGTACTGCACCTACAACATGTGGGGGGAGGCAAAAACACAGGGACACACACACTCAACACCCCAACCCCCACTCTGACCCTCACCCACTACAACACACACACCAATGCATATCTATACATTACAGTAACAACACTCAACCCCCCCGGAAGAATGCAAAGATAAAACGAAATGAGTGGAACCATTGTAATATATCAAAATACAGTAAGCAAATATATACAGATATATATATACATTAAACAAAATATACACCACGATTAGTAGTGCAGGTATTGCACCATTCATAGTCCATGGACCACTGGGCCCAAAATGCATGGGCGAGGCCCACACAAGACACCCGATCCAAACGGAGAGAACACTGCAGGGGCTTCAGATGGAAATACAACAGGCACCTCAGCGGGAAGGGAAGGGGTGCACCTCAGCCGGATGAGTGCACCACGCCAGATCCACGAGGGGGCTCCATGCCCATTGATGTATCCTCGGGAGTGCAAAGCCACAGTCTCTCAAGTCTCTACAGTGGGTGGGTTACCCACTGTACAATCCTGGGGAGTGCAAAGCCACAGTCTCTCAAGTCTCTACAGTGGGTGGGTTGCACACTGTTCAATCCTGGGGAGTGCAAAGCCACAGTCTCTCAAGTCTCTACAGTGGGTGGGTTGCCCACTGTACCATCCTGGGGAGTGCAAAGCCACAGTCTCTCAAGTCTCTACAGTGGGTGGGTTGCCCACTGTACCATCCTGGGGAGTGCAAAGCCACAGTCTCTCAAGTCTCTGCAATGGGTGGGTTGCCCACTGTACCATCCTGGGGAGTGCAAAGCCACAGTCTCTCAAGTCTCTACAGTGGGTGGGTTGCCCACTGTACCATCCTGGGGAGTGCAAAGCCACAGTCTCTCAAGTGGATGCAGGTCTCCACTGGTTCTGGAGGGGGACTGATGCCCAGAGTGCTTCATCCTGTGCAGGACAGACGGAGTGGATGCATGTCTCCACTGGTTCTGGAGGGGGACTGGTGCCCAGAGTGCTTCATCCTGTGCAGGACAGATGGAGTGGATGCTGTTCTCCACTGGTTCTGGAGGGGGGACTGGTGCCTAGAGTGCTTCATCCTGTGCAGGACAGACAGAATGGATGCTGTTCTCCACTGGTTCTGGAGGGGGACTGGTGCCCAGAGTGCTTCATCATGTGCAGGACAGACGGAGTGGATGCTGTTCTCCACTGGTTCTGGAGGGGGACTGGTGCCCAGAGTGCTTCATCCTGTGCCGGACAGACGGAGTGGATGCTGTTCTCCAGTGGTTCTGGTGGGGGACTGGTGCACAGAGTGCTTCATCCTGTGCAGGACAGACGGAGTGGATGCTGTTCTCCACTGGTTCTGAAGGGAGACTGGTGCCCAGAGTACTTCATCCTGTGCAGGACAGACGGAGTGGATGCATGTCTCCACTGGTTCTGGAGGGGGACTGGTGCCCAGAGTGCTTCATCCTTTGCAGGACAGACAGAGTGGATGCTGTTCTCCACTGGTTCTGGAGGGGGACTGGTGCCCAGAGTGCAGCACACACCCCGTGACGGTCCCAGTTGCGTCACTGGCCCTGCAACAAATGGGCTAGCGGTGCTTTCCATGGCGGTCTTTGCCCTGTTCAGCGGTCCTTGCCATGGTGGTCTTTGCCCTGTTCAGCGGTCCTTGGCCTGTTCAGCGGTGCTTGAGTTGCCAGTGTCAGACCTGTTCAGCGGTGCTTTCCATGGCGGTCTTTGCCCTGTTCAGCGGTCCTTGGCCTGTTCAGCGGTGCTTGAGTTGCCATTGTCAGACCTGTTCAGCTGTGCTTTCCATGGCGGTCTTTGCCCTGTTCAGCGGTCCTTGGCCTGTTCAGCGGTGCTTGAGTTGCCAGTGTCAGACCTGTTCAGCGGTGCTTTCCATGGCGGTCTTTGCCTTGTTCAGCGGTCCTTGGCCTGTTCAGCGGTGCTTGAGTTGCCAGTGTCAGACCTGTTCAGCGGTGCTTTCCATGGCGGTCTTTGCCCTGTTCAGCGGTCCTTGGCCTGTTCAGCGGTGCTTGAGTTACCAGTGTCAGACATGTTCAGCGGTGCTTTCCATGGCGGTCATTGCCCTGTTCAGCGGTCCTTGCCAAGACGGTCCTTCATTGCCCAGCAGGGCTGTGGCTGGCGGTCCCTCATGGGTCAGCTGGGCTGTGGCTTGTGGGGTCCTCCTGGCCAGCTGGGCTGTGGCTGGCGGTGGCCTCCTGGGCAGTGACTCTGGCGGTGGCCTCCTGGGCAGTGACTCTGGCGGTGGCCTCCTGGGCAGTGATGATGGGGCTGGCGGTGGCCTCCTGGGCAGTGACGATGGGGCTGGCGGAGGCCTCCTGTGCAGTGACGATGGGGCTGGCGGTCGCCTCCTGGGCGTGATTCTGGCGGTGGTCTCCTGGGCAGTGACTCTGGCGGTGGCCTCCTGGGCAGTGACGATGGGGCTGGCGGTGGCCTCCTGGGCAGTGACGATGGGGCTGGCGGAGGCCTCCTGGGCAGCGGGGATGATGACGGTCTTCTCCGCCGTGCTGCTCCTCCCAGACTTTGGAGATTTCTTCTGCCCCTTCCCCACCTTGGGAGGAGTCACAGCTGAGTCGACACTCCCCCGGGACCCCTGTGAGCGGCTTGGCTGGCTGGAGTCTTCCCCCTCTCCCGCCGGGCACTGTCCAACTTCTGGTGCTTCACAGAGGGGGGACTGGCTGTGCTGTGGCTCCGTGCCACACTGGCTGTCCTGATGGCCGGTGCACTCCACATACCTGTAACAACAGGAACCACTGGTCCCGGAGATTTTTTGGCTGAGGTGCTAGTACGGGACCTATTAGTTGGAGGGGGGGGAATAGGTTAAGGGTGGACAGGAAAAGTTTTTTGGAGACACTGGTACGGGTAGCTGGAGGGGGTTTGGGAGTGGAGGAAGAGGTGGTGGTTGTAGGACGTGTAACTTTTGTGGATTTGGGTGCAGGTGCATGGGCTGGAGGCTGTCGTGAGGTGGATGGCTGTTGGGTGGGTGTGTGCCTGCATTTGTGTATCTTCAGAGGGGGCGTCACAGACACACTAGGAGAGGACACAGGGGACGTGGAAATGGTAGTGGGGGTGGTGAGTGCACGTGAGCGGGGTGTGGTGGTGGGTGTGCTGGTGCGGGACGTAGTGGCTGTAGTGGTAATGCATGCAGGTGTGAGTGTAGACGAGACTGGGAGGGAGGAGGGAAACGAGGAGGATGGGGACACAGTGGAGGCAGTGGATGTTGGTGTGTCTGTATGTGTGTGATGCTTGCGTGAGTGCCTGTGAGATGTGTGGTGCTTATGTTTGCCTGAGCTTCCCTTGTGTGGTGAGGTGTGTGCAGGCTGGTCTGATGGTGTGCTTGGGATAGGCAGAGGTACAGTGGATTGGGTCTGGTTGGAGGAAGTTGGAGGTGGGAGGCTAGACACAGGGACAATGGCTGCCATCAGTGCTGAGGACAGAGTTTGAAGGGTTAGATGAAGGGCAGCCTGACCAGAATGAATGCCCTCCAGGAATGCATTTGTGTGTTGCAACTCCCTTTCTACACCCTGGATGGCATTCAAAATGGTAGACTGCCCAACAGTGAGGGACCTGAGGAGGTCAATGGCTTCCTCACAGAGGGCAGCAGAGTTGACAGGGGCAGGGGCTGAGGTGCCTGGGGCGAAGATGATGCCCACCCTCCTGGGTGAGCGGGCACGGGGCGAAGGCTGAGGGGCTGCTGGGAGGGCGGTGCTGGTAGGGGGGGTGGTGGATGTACCTGTAGAAGTGGGGGGCACAGATGTTCCCGCCACCACAAGGGAGCTCCCATCGGAGGATGAGTCCTTGTCACTGGTTGCAGATCCTGTGACCGCCATGGTGCTCCCCTCGCCATCCGTCCCACTTGTGTATTCTGAGTCCGTAGTGTGGCCCTCCATGGCCATGTGAGATGCAGTCCCTTGTGCTCTGGTGCCACTGTACCTCCGCCTGATGATGCTAATGCACACAAGAACAGGGAGACCACAAAAAGGGGGGGGAACAACAGAAGAAAGACAGGTTGAGTGCATGGCTTACCGCTACCGTTGGCGGAAAATACAGACACAGCAGCCCCCTGCACTACGTCGCGCTGTTGGGCTCTACAGATGAAATTCCTGGGAAATGGCCTACAAGGCTATGGACGACATCTGCACACATAGATGACACAGGGGCATGAATACCTGTACCTGGCACTCTACAGAGGTGGGGTGCCACATGGCCTGCCTTACGGAGGGGCCTTGCCTACGGAACTTGCCCTGGCCTAGGGAAACCCACAGCCCTCCTCCCCCACCCAGACACCTGCACTGCACACAAAGTACGCTGAATGATAGTGTACTCACCCCCTTGTGTGTGCTGTGATGCCCTCAAGCGCCCATCCAACTCAGGGTAGGCCACCGCCAGGATCCTGAACATCAGGGGGGTCATGGTTCGACGGGCACCCCTCTGCCGTCTTCTTGCTCCAGCGGCGAATGTCCTCCCATATTTTACGGCAGTGGGTGCTCCGTCTGTGGTGGACCCCCAGGGTCCGGACGTCCTTGGCGATGGCACGCCAAATATCCTTCTTCTGGTGGGCGCTGACCTACATGACATGTACAGGGGAAGAAGAGAAGTCATTACCAACTGCACCGTCAAAGTGAGGGGCCCACATCCCTACCCTTGCCAGGTGGCACATGCATTCACAGTCCTTCATGCACGCAGAACTGTGCCCCCTTCCTTCTTACAACCAGCCCTCTCCGTACAGGCATAGCCCATACTACATGCTCCCTGTGTACTTACCTGTTGGTCTGGAGGACCGTAGAGTAGCGTAGAGGACCCCGTCGACGAGCTTCTCCAACTCCTCTGCAGTGAAGGCAGGGGCCCTTTCCCCAGACGCACTAGCCATTGTCTCTTCCAGACCGAGGTCACAGCAGCACTTGCAGTGTAGGTCCTCTCCTGTCGAAGATCAGGTATCGAGTGATTCAACAGCTAGAAAATGGTGGTCACGTCCGCGGCGGTCAAGTCCGCAGCGGTGCGTACCATCACCGCCGGCATACATCGTCATTGGCTCCTGGGACCCATAGGGTCCAATGTTAACCAATGCAGCATTGCGCTGTGGTCTTCGACCGCCTAATGCAACGGTGTACAACGCCAGCGCAGCTACCTCACATCTCATTGTCCCAGTTTAGAGGTCAGGCAGCCGCTATTTCAGGGGCCCACATGGCCTAGTTACCAACTGCGTCACACATACCTAGGCCTTGTCTCACAACACAAATACAGGCCACATTTTGTGTATGAATGGTGTTCTGTGTAGACTGTGGGTACATACCTCTGAGTTGTTTGACTCTGTGGTCGCTTTTGTCCTTCATAGGCACCGTCCGCTGGAACATGTGAGGAGATGGCAGCATCCTCCGTTGTACCGACCGCTGGTGGACCTGTCGACAATGGAGGAAAGAAGTTTGATCATCACCTACAGGTTTGACCGTGCCACAATCCAGGGACTGTGTATCCAGTTGGAGCCTGACCTGATGTCAGCAATCCGCCATCCCACAGGAATCCCCCCACAAGTGCAGGTGGTATCAGTGCTCCATTTCCTTGCAAGTGGGTCATTTCAAACAACAGTGCCTTGGCATCAGGGATGTCCCAGCCTATGTTTTCCAACGTGTTGTCCAGAGTGTTGTCTGCCCTTCTGAAACACATGCAGAGCTATTTCGTTTTCCCTCAGGTGGAGGACTTGCCTACAGTGAAAGGTGACTTCTGTGCCCTTGGACATATCCCCAACATCATAGGTGCCATCACAGGAGTGAACAGGTGTACAGGAACCGGAAGAGTTATCATTCCATGAATGTACAGATGGTATGTTTGGCAGACCAGTACATCTCCTAGGTAAATGCTATGTTCCCTGGCTCTGTGCATGACGCCTACATCCTGCGGAATAGCAGCATCCCTTATGTGATGGGTCAACTCCAGAGGCACCGGGTGTGGCTATTAGGGGACTCTGCTTACCCCAACCTGTCATGGCTACTGACCCCAGTGAGGAACCCCAGGACAAGGGCAGAGGAACGCTACAATGAGGCCCATGGGCAGACTAAGAGGGTGATCGAACGCACCTTCGGCCTCCTGAAGGCCAGTTTCAGGTGCCTCCATATGACAGGTGGTTCCCTATTCTACTCATCAAAGAAGGTGTGCCAGATCATCGTGGCCTGCTGTATGCTTCACAACTTGGCTTTGCGACGACAGGTGCCTTTTCTGCAGGAGGATGGTCCAGATGGCGGTGTTGTGGCAGCTGTGGAGCCTGTGGACAGTGATGAGGAGGAAGCAGAGGAAGAAGACATTGACAACAGGGACTCAGTCATCCAGCAATATTTCCAGTGACACACAGGTGAGAAAACATTCCTGCCTACTACAAGTACTTTAACATTTCTACCTCTATCCTGTCTGTCGATTTCAACCAGTGTATGGTCACTGAGTTGTCATTTTCCCTTACAGTTTCACAGGTGTGGTTTCCAACGTGTGTCATCTGCTCAGATTCCTCATGGACTTGAGATGTGTGATATAGGTATGTTGACATTAAATTTGAAAAAGCATTTTGTCACTGTCATTGCTAATACACAATTTTGAAATCACAGACTGACTCCAGATTGTTTTGTGCTTCAAGGGTGTTTATTGAAGTGCTCAATATTGGAGGGGGTTGTAATATGGTGAGGGGTGATGGTGGAGGAATGTCCATGGCAGAGTCCAGTCTATTAGTCTCACAGGTGCATTGCCCATATGGGCATAGGAAGTGGAGCTGGGGCAGTTCCAATATAGACAAGGTTACAAAGTGGGACAGTGGTTTGACAATCAGGGTGGTCTCATTTCTTGGCGGGGTCTTGGCATCATGCTCTGTCTTGTTCCTGGATCTCAGGGACCGCTTACGGGGTGGTTCTGCATCTGCAGGGGGGGTGCTGGTGTGGTGGTACTTTGGCGGTGCTTCCTGTCCACTAGCTCCGGCGGAGTTTGAGGAGCAGATTTTTCATCAGATCCGGGGTACCTCAGTGGGAAGCACCTTTGCCCCAAGTTTGGCTTGCTTGTACATGTTTAATTTCGAGAAGCAGTTTATTCTCACTCATACTAATCCCTTCCATGACTATATTAAACTGTGGCGTCGTTACATCGATGATATCTTGATAGTATGGCAGGGTCCTCTGGCTGAAGTGAATCCTTTTAGCAATTGGATTAATACACTGGATCCATACCTCAAGTTCACTTCCACGATCTCTACCACCCAAGTGGCTTTTCTTGATTTGTTGATTAGTATTCAGAACGGTAAACGACTTACCAGTACTTACCATAAATCCACTGATCGTAACAGTTTACTGACATATGACAGCCACCACCCCAAAGCCTTACGCGATAATCTCCCCTTTGGGTAATTCCTTAGGTTAGGACGCAACTGTAGTTCACCGACAACCTATGAGGTTCAAGTGGATGACCTACAGAAAAAACTACATGCACGCCAGTACCCAACACATATTGTGAAACAAGCCCGCAAGAGAGCCCGCAACAATAACCGTGAAGCCCTCTTATGTAATGATAGGAAGGAATGCACTACACGTCTCACTTGTGTCACAACCTTTACTCCATCATCCAACCTTGTGAAGAAATTAATCAACAAGAGATGGACTATCCTTTCAAGTGGAGGTGGAACTATCCCTAGACCCCTCTTTGCCTTTAAAAGGACACAAAACATTAAGGATTTAGTGGTACATACTCGACCACGTAACAATCACAGGAATAATTCACAAACACCGTAGTAACATCAGATGTAGGCGCATTACTATGAAAATCTGCGCTCATTTCCTTGAAGCTCCTCATGATCCAGACGATATGAAATGGGTGGTCCTTGATGCTCCCAATTACCGTAGTAATATGACTAATTCATTGTTCATACTTGAACAACAATGGGTATATAGACTTCGGACACATGTCACAGGTCTTAACAACGATATACCCTGGATTAATCTATCGCAGAAATAGTTTCTACCTTCGCTACCCCTGCCTTTTTAAATAATTGACCTATAGTTATTTGGGCATTTCCTTCTCTGCAGCACTAAACAACGGTGAAATTTGATATTCACCTTTTGTTCTTTTTCCAGTTCTTTAATCATTCTAGAGACCATTATCTATAATTTACTCTGATTATTCAAGAATCTGGCAGTTGGAAATTGTAAATGTGTAATGTCTCTGATTTTGAGCCAGTTGCTCTCTTCCGAGTATTTTCTCTTTTATTTCACCCCACATTCTTCATGACGATTGCCCTACCATCATGGCCTCTAACGTGGTAATTTTTAGTCCTTCATTAGTGCCAGTGACTATTCTCCACGTTTGTGTGCTTCCTCTGTGTTTACGACATTTGCCGGAGAAACGCTTCACTTCCGCGTTCTCTGGCTTCAAAAGACCGCACCTACCAGCAGCATACGTCGATCCAGGAGTACGCGCTGGGGTAGGTGATCGGAAGAAGATTGTCTCCGATAACTGTGAGTACCTTGTCACTCTACCCGATATTCTTCAGGACAGAGCTTTTGCCTACAGCCAATTCTCTAGACTATCTCTTGGTGTCATTATCTGGGCTGTCTGTAACTTATACCTATTGTTTACTAGGTTTGTTTGTTTACCTAATAGTGGCGATTATTTCCAACGCCGATATTTGTAGCGCCGGTGAAGTTACTGGCCTATTTTGCCACATATACCACCGCACTTATATACATAATGTTGTATAAAATTTTGGGCATAATTATAGACAATGTATGAGCCAATTTTTTAATTTGCTGCATATGACATCAACGGTGCAAAATACTGTTGATGTGACCTAAGGGTGTTCTTTTGACTCCAAATGACCCCTCTTATACTTGTGAGGAGTGTATGCTTTGGTGTTAATTATGCCATATTTTTTTGTCTAGTAGTGACAACCATACGCTTATTCCTCCTGTGAAGCCCTTCCTAGAATAAGGGATGGTAAGCTCTTTTTGATTTTAATTTGTGCTTTTTGGTTCATCACTTAGTGTGTGCACTAATCCAGTACTGGTCACGGTAACACTATTTTTACTCATATTGTTTTTATCCACTTTCTTACTTTTCTTAGGGCGACCTAAACATGTTTAGTTGACTGGATGGACAGTACGCTTGATTGTAAGTGACTGTGAAATATGGCCTGGTTTATGAGACTTTTTTGATAAATCACACCTCAATGCTTTAAATATTGTGATACAGGAGAAGTGTATTTTTGATGTATGGTCCTGAAAAAGCGGCATTGGATCTTTCAGACTGTAAGACGCGAAACATGTTGACCCCTGTCAGGGTGGCATCAAGATAATTTCAGTCCCCCTTCACTCTTAGAAAGTGTTTGAGCATTACCTCAATTTTCACTTTCAACCTGCTTTTAATCTTGGTCCTATCCCCTCCTTTTCCATTAAATGAGAATTGCGTGACGGGATAGAGAACCAATTTGATCCTCTCCTGCTCTTGAATCACCATCTGCCTGTAGGTTTCAGTCCACCACAGCAGTTCTTCTAAAAAGATCTCCGTTAAAGAGCCCCCTAACGGGGAGCCCGTCAGACATCGCAGCGCCGGTATGACAAGGAGCACCCCAATGATGAAGCATGACATCCGTATGGATGTTTGAGGGCTCTTGCTCCTGAACCATAAGGTTTCCCTTCCCCCCTTTTCTTCATTAGGAACAGTGTATTCATTTTGTCGATTAGTATTTGGGGAGGCCATACACTGCACCTTCTATTCTCCATGTCCCTCTCTTTGTTGTTGATACCTTAGTACAGTGGTTGCGCTGTGGGACATTGTATATCTGTTGAGAGAAGTTTTTCGCCAATTGTGACATCTCTCATTAGCCATGGACAATTTCCAAGGCTTAAGTTTCAACGATGATGTAGTTGCAGCCATTCTGCAAACTCCGTCTATCCTCAATAATGATGGCTCTGCGCCCTCAGTCAGTCTTAAAGAAGACTGGGACAACTTTGTCGATATTGAAACGTGACCTCATTAAAACTGTAATGCACGGGACCATTATGACAGAGTATCTCCGAGCCAATATAGCTCCTAATGGACTACTCGTGTCCAACATGCCCAAAATCTTTTTACAAGACCTAGCGTTTAGAAAAGATTGGGCCCAGGTAGCTTGGAAATGCACCAGGGACTGGCTAGTCCTGATTATTAATACTTCAAAATGGCTTTCTGATTCCATTTTGATTCAGATCAATCTTTTAGAGGGTACTCTAAAAACCACAGTTACATTGACTGCCTTTAAAAGTCGTTTAGCAGAGATAAACGCTGAACTTAATGAAACTAAGGAATTTCTAACACACCAGAAAATTTCTAAACTCTAGAAGGCTATCACTAGATTCAGGAGGGAGAAAGTCTATCCGTATACCAAAGATGATTTTGAGGCAGATACACAATCCCGATCATCTGATGAGTCACAATCATCTTCCAGAAAACTGTGCTCCAATAGCAACAGCTCGTCCTCAGACGGATGGAGCACAGATGACAACCCTCCTCAGCCCTTTTATAATTAACCTTCCTTTCCGGTGAATCACCCCATGTCTTGGCAGTCGCCTTTTTTCCTTCTTCCAACCACGTTCAATGATGCCATATATGCCTTTTTTAGGCCGAGGCAGAGGAAGAGGCAGAAGGAGAGGAAGAGGCAGACCATACAATGGGCAAGGGAAGAACCCCAAATGGTCACCAGGAGCCAGGGCAAGAACCCAAATCCGAGAACTTAGTGGTAAATTTATCTTCTTGACTTCTTTCAGTAGACGAGGCGCATGTCCTGAATCGGGGTTTAGGGTTTGTCCCCACCCCTGGAGAAGATCTATTTCGATTAAATGTTGAACTTTCTCAATTTTTCCAGAAAATCCGGTTACACTTCTTCTTCAACAATAGGCCAGATCCACCTCCATCATCAGACTCTGGGTTGCGCACTCCCTTTACTTTTGTTCCTCCATCCTACACGGTTCCTTGTGAGGTCTTGACATTTGAAAAGGCAGTCCTGTCGGACCTCTCCTCTTTACAACCCAGACACCCATTTTGCAATATCTCTTTGGTTCAAAGAGAAGCTTTAAGAAGACTTGCCAATGACCAGAACATCGTTATCAAACAGGCTGATAAGGGAGGGGCGATTGTCATTATGAACACTAGTGATTATAGGCAAGAATGCTTACGCCTTCTCAGTGATTCTATTTACTAGGTCCCATTGACCAAGGATCCTACTCCTATACTCCAGTCTCAAATTAGGTAATTGACAGAAGAAGCCTTGAGTAACTCTTGGATATCTCCTAAGGAGGCGGCTTTCCTACAGACTCCTAATCCCCAGATTCCATATTTTTATTGCTTACCTAAGATCCACAGGGGTACACTTCCGCCTCCTGGACGTCCCATAGTATCTGGGATAGGCTCAGTGCTTGAACCCTTGTCTATCTTTTGTGACCATTTTTTACAACCATTGGTAAAAGGAACATCCTCTTATTTACGAGACATGAAAGATGTGTTGAACCTAATTGAGACTATCAACACTACAGTAGAGGTCCATGGATTGATCACCCTTGACGTCGAGGCCCTCTATACAAACATACCCCAAGAGGCCACATTACAGGCAGTGGAAAATTTATTGCACGAAGACCCTGGGAATTTATCTTCCCCGATTACCTTTATCATGCAATGCGCAACTTTGGCAATGACAAAAAATGTTTTTCAGTTTGAGGAGCAGATTTTTCATCAGATCCGGGGTACCTCAGTGGGAAGCACCTTTGCCCCAAGTTTGGCTTGCTTGTACATGTTTAATTTCGAGAAGCAGTTTATTCTCACTCATACTAATCCCTTCCATGACTATATTAAACTGTGGCGTTGTTACATCGATGATATCTTGATAGTATGGCAGGGTCCTCTGGCTGAAGTGAATCCTTTTAGTGATTGGATTAATACACTGGATCCCTACCTCAAGTTCACTTCCACGGTCTCTACGACCCAAGTGGCTTTTCTTGATTTGTTGATTAGTACTCAGAACGGTAAACTATGTACCAGTACGTACCATAAATCCACTGATCGTAATAGTTTACTGACATATGACAGCCACCAACCCAAAGCTTTACGTGATAATCTCAACTTTTTGACAATTCCTTAGGTTATGACGCAACTGTAGTTCACCGACAACCTATGAGGTTCAAGCGGATGACCTACAGAAAAAACTACATGCACGCCAGTACCCAACACATATTGTGAAACAAGCCCGCAAGAGAGCCCGCAACAATAACCGCAAAGCCCTCTTATGCAACTATAAGAAGGAATGCACTACACATCTCACTTGTGTCAGAACCTTTACTCCATCATCCAACGTTGTGAAGAAATTATTCAACAAGAGATGGACTATCCTTTCAAGTGGAACTGAAACTATCCCTAGACCCCTCTTTGCCTTTAAAAGGGCACAAAACATTAAAGATTTAGGGGGTCATTCTGACCCCGGCGGTCTAAGACCGCCGGTGCCAGGGTCGGCGGGAGCACCGCCGACAGGCCGGCGGTGCCCCGCAGGGCATTCTGACCGCGGCGCTTCGGCCGCGGTCAGAAGAGGCAAACCGGCGGTCTCCCGCCGGTTTACCGCTGCCCTTTGAATCCCCCATGGCGGCGCAGCTTGCTGCGCCGCCATGGGGGATTCTGACACCCCCTACCGCCATCCTGTTCCTGGCGGTTCGCCCGCCAGGAACAGGATGGCGGTAGGGGGTGCCGCAGGGGCCCCCGTAAGAGGGCCCCGCAAAGTATTTCAGTGTCTGCTAAGCAGACACTGAAATACGCGACGGGTGCAAACTGCACCCGTCGCACCCCTGCAACTCCGCCGGCTCAATTCTGAGCCGGCGTCCTCGTTGCAGGGGCATTTCCTCTGGGCCGGCGGGCGCTCTTTTGGAGAGCGCCCGCCGGCCCAGAGGAAATGTCTAAATGGCCGCCGTGGTCTTTTGACCGCGGTGCGGTCATTCAGCGGCGGTAGCTTGGCGGGCGGCTCCCGCCACCCGCCAACATTAGAATCAGGCCCTTAGTGGCACATACTCGACCACGTAACAATCACAGGGATAATTCACAATGAACACTTTGGAATCTCCCTCCAGTGACTGTCCACCATCCATGCGGGCAGTGCAATGTTTGCCCTTTGACTATCACCATCAAGACCCTTGACTTAGAACCTTTTGGCCACTGGTGCTTAACAAAACACACTAACTGTAATACTAGACAGTGTGTCTATATGATCACGTGGCCTACGCTATGTAGGGATGACGATGAGACCTGTGAAACTGAGAATAAACGAACACCGTAGTAACATCAGATGTAGGCGTATTACTACGAAACTCTGCGCTCATTTCCTTGAAGCTCCTCATGATCCAGACAATTTGAAATGGGTGGTCCTTGATGCTCCCAATTGCCGTAGTAATATAACTAATTCATTGTTCAGACTTGAACAACGCTGGGTATATAGACTTCGGACACATGTCACAGGTCTTAACGACGATATACCCTGGATTAATCTGTCGCAGAAATAGTTTCTACCTTCGCTACCCCTGCCTTTTTGAATAATTGAACTATAGTTATTTGGGCATTTCCTTCTCTCCAGCACTAAACGACGGTGAAATTTGATATTCACCTTTTGTTCTTTTTCCAATTCTTTAATCATTCTAGAGGACATTATCTATAATTTACTCTGATTATTCAAGCCTCTGGCATTTGGAAATTGTAAATGTGTAATGTCTCTGATTTTGAGCCAGTTGCTCTCTTCCGAGTATTTTCTCTTTTATTTCTCCCCACATTCTTCATGACGAATGCCTTACCATCATGGCCCCTAACGTGGTAATTTTTAGTCCTTCATTAGTGGCAGTGACTTTACTCCACGTTTGTGTCCTTCCTCTGTGTTTACGACATTCGCCGGAGAAACTCTTCACTTCCGCGTTCTCTGGTTTCAAAAGACCGCAGCTACCAGCGGCATGCGTCGATACAGGAGGACGCGCTGGGGTAGGTGATCAGAAGAAGATTGTCTCTGATAACTGTGAGTACATTGTCGCTCTGCCCGATATTCTTCAGGACTGAGCGTTTGCCTACACCCAATTCTCTAGCCTATCTCTTTGGGTCATTATCTGGGCTGCCTGTAACTTATACCTATTGTTTACTAGCTTCATTTGTTTACCTAGTAGTGGCGATTATTTCCGATGCCGATATTTGTAGCGCTGAATATGTTACTGGCCTATTTTGCCACATATACCACCGCACTTATATACATAATGTTGTATTAAACTTTGGGTATAATTATAGACAATGTATGAGCCAATTTTTTAATTTGCTGCATATGACATCAACGGTGCAAAATACTGTTGATGTGACCTAAGGGTGTGATTTTGACTCCAAATGACCCCTCTTATACTTGTCAGGAGTGTATGCTTTGGTGTTAATTATGCCATTTTTTTTGTCTAGTAGTGACAACCATAAGCTTGTACCTCCTGTGAAGCCCTTCCTAGAATAAGGGATGGTAAGCTCTTTTTGATTTGTGGTTCATCACTTAATGTGTGCATTAATCCAACACTGGTCCTGGTTACACTATTATTACTCATATTGTTTTTATTCACTTTCTTACTTTTCTTAGGGCGACCTTAACATGTTTAGTTGACTGGATGGACAGTACGCTTGATTGTAAGTGACTGTGAAATGTGGCCTGGTTTATGAGACTTTTTTGATAAATCACACCTCAAAGCTTTAAATATTGTGATACAGGAGAAGTGTTTTTTTGATGTATGGTCCTGAAGAAGCGTCATTGGATCTTTCAGACCATAAGACGCGAAACATGTTGACCCCTGTCAGGGTGGCATCAAGATAATTTCTGGCCCACTTCACTCTTAGAAAGTGTTTGAGCATTACCTAAATTTTCACTTTCAACCTGCTTTTAATCTTGGTCCTATCCCCTCTTTTTTCCATTAAATGAGAATTGCGTGATGGGATAGAGAACCAATTTTATCCTCTCCTGCTCTTGAATCACCATCAGCCTGTAGGTTTCAGTCCACCACGGCAGTTCTTCTAAAAAGATCTCTGGCAAAGAGCCCCCTAACGGGGAGCACTTCAGACATTGCAGCGCCGGCCTGACGAGGAGCACCCCAATAATGAAGCATGACATCCGTATGGATTTGTGAGGGCTCTTGCTCCTGAACCATAAGGTTCCCCTTCCCCCTTTTCTTCTTTAGGAACAGCGTATTCATTTTGTCGATTATAATAAGAATGTCACATGCACAGAGAATAACTCAGGAATCATTTATTAAAAACATGTTTGAAACAATATAACAACAAGATCAAGTTCTAGTGCTATAGAAGTGAGGGCCCTAACATTGCCAGCAGTAAAAAAAAAAGTAAAAATGATCATGGCTAAACAGCCAAAACTCCAACTAAGTGGTTTAATAATCATTTGCAATGACATGGTCCTTTACATCTCTCAGAGTATCAGTACAGATGTGTGGGAATTTTGATGTAGTTCTGGTCCACAGCACTACAGATGTGTGGGAAACTGCACTTTCTATAGGGTCATCCCCAGATGTTTGCCTTTCTCCTCCTCATTTTGTGACCTTGATTTTCTTTGCTTTAGGACTCTGTGCCCTTTACCATTGCTAACCAGTGCTAAAGTGCCTGTGTTCGCTCCTTAAAATGTGATAATTTTGTCTTATCCACATTTGGCATATTTAATACTTGTGAGCCACTAGCCCCTAGTAAAGTGCCAAATATTGCTATATTGCTTTTCCTTTTCTCAATGACAGTTTTGAATAGTCATAATCTCTTGGATTAATATCACTTATTCACAAATGTTGGCATTATACCTAAACAATGTTTCACTTTTTTTCTTGTTTTTCCTTTTTTCTTACTGACACCTTTTTCTTACTGAATCTTTCGATACACTCAATCTTTCGATGATACAAATGGGAAGGTCACAAGGTGTGCATGTCAAATTGCATGCTCCAACTTCACTGATTACTAAATTATTTTAAATAGGTCTCTCAGTGACCTTAATCTGTTCATCCTGTATTATTTTGCAGCCTTGAGAAAGCCCCAGGTAAAATTACCGTAGGGGGCGAAACACATGTTGGCTGCTACAACTGTATCCTATTCATCGGCTGTGATAATTGACATGCACACAGTCCAACTCTGGATATACCCATGTATTAATGATTGTTTAACTTTTACTTATCGTACCATGAATGGATCTGTGAACTTCTAAATAAAGACTTTCCGGACATAAAAAACCTTTAATGTGGGTTCTCATCTCTTCATAAACTTTGGATTTACTCACAAAGGGGTTTTTGGTCCATACCCCTAAACTTTGAGTTCCCACCCAATTTTACTTCAATTTGGCATTTACTAGGGAAGGGAGCTTTGGACCTCTCTACACGTGCTAAGATTTGCTCTTCAGTCTCCCTCCCACTGAGCCATAGAACAATTGGATACATAGATACCAACAATCTTTTTTTTTAAAAAGACTTTACATCTGGAGACAAATATGGTGAATCAAATAAATAGGAGAGAATTACGTAACGCATAGTTGGATCAGGTTTTCAATACTACTGGAAGTGGCACTATGAGACTAAATTCATCTAACCCAATGTCGGCCAAAAGTACTTTTCTAACCCTGGAACGAGCTTTGAAAAAGGAAACATCAAAATGGTGGGAAGCAGATTCACTTAAAAAATATCTAGAGCATGATCTGATTCCACGTGGACACTACATCACAGGAACGACTCCAGCAATGGGAAGCCAACCTACAGCTGGCCTCTAACAACATGATGCGTCAACTAATTGAAATAGCCCAGGAAGCATTTGAGAAATTTCGAGAGGAGGTTGATCAGCTTAACAAACGTATTGATGAGGCTAACTGGGGAGACATCTCGGTAAAAAACAATGAAATCCTTAACACTATCATAGACCAGTATAAAGAAGATATTATTCAGAGAAAGAAAAGAAAATTCAGACGAGACCTAACCGATTATCAACTATGTAGAGTTTACACCTTTGGGAAACAACATGATAATATAAGGGACTCTAACCGTGCAACTGAACTACCTAGTTGCTCTGAGACTATTCTCTCTTCAGTTATTGACTCATCAGAAGAAATTGAAAAACGTCCCTCCAACAAACCTACTGTAAATTCTTCAGAGGAAGTCAGAAGGCATCGTCTAGGTACTACTCAAGACAATCGCACAAGACCATCAGGTACCTTAATGGAAGAACCCAAACAGACAGGTATACAGACAAGAGCACAAAGCAAGGAAGCAAGACATTGAGAACAGATCAAGACTTAATTGTTAATTGATCTGACATCTCGCTATCCGGTGCTCAGATTGAAATACTTAACAAGAGCTTATTGTTTTGTCCAACAAATAGCTGGGATCTTGTCCAAACCAAAATTGATCTCTTTAAGTTTACTAGGAAACTGAAACTTAAATCTTTCTTTTCAACAACAGTTTCCAATCGATCTCTAATTGAACCACCAACCGGATCAAATTAAGTCTCAGCTAAAGATTTAGAAGCAATATGCCTACTAAGCAACCTCTCAAATATTGAAGAACAAGACTTAACAGTTAAAAATATAGCCCAGGAATTAGGTCTCGAAACTTCATCTTACAAACCATTTGATCTTCCTATTAAATCTACATTCACACCAACCCTGCCAGCGGGTAATTCAATAGAGCTCTTCTTTACAGCAATAATTCAAGATCTGGATAAACGAATGTTAATAATCAACATAAAATGGCAATCAATAAATTAAAAAAGGATAAACCAATTGTCATCAAGGGGGCTGACAAGGGAGGAAATATAGTTATTCTAAATAAAACTGATTATCTTCATGAAATCCACAGACAAATTGATGATGTGACACATTATAAAAGGCTCCCTTCAAATCCTACTTGCGAGATTCAAAAGAAACTTCATGATCTGTTAGACTACTGGCTTCAAAACAAATTATTTCATCTGAAGAACTAAAATTTATTTTCATACAAAATCCCACAGTTCCTACTCTATATATATTACCAAAGATACACAAAGGAGATAACCCTCCAAAGGGTAGACCAATTATCTCAGGAATCAATTCCGTCGGCTATAATCTGGGTATACTTATAGATGATGAGTTACAACCATTTATGCTAAATTTACCATAGTTTTTAAAGGATACCAAGGACGTTCTACAGAAATTGCAAAATATAGACTGGCAGTCTGACTACATTCTAGCAACAATAGACGTAGTTAGTCTCTACACCTCCATCAAACACGAGGATGGACTGGAAGCAGTAAAAAACAGTCTTTCAACAAGATCGGTTAACTATACAGAAATAAATAAAATGATAATCGACTTACTCTCATTTTGTCTTCAGAACAACTATTTCCTTTTTGACGGTCAATTTTATTTACAACTTCAAGGGACAGCGATGGGAGCAAAATTTGCTCCGCCATATGCCTGAATTTTCATGGGAGCCGTCGAAAGATATTGGCTTTGGAACGAGAAATTTGAACCCTTTTCCCAACATATAATCTTTTGAGGCCAATACATAGATGATATCTTGTTAATCTGGCAAGGACAAGAATCTGTACTCCAGATCTTTTTGAAATTAATGACACCTAACCAATGGAACATTGATATAACGTATCAATTATCTAGAAGTACAATTGAATTCTTAGATTTAACCTTATATGTAAGGAATAACCAATTACATACTCGCCTCCATAGAAATAAGACAGCAGCAAATTCAATTTTACATGCATCCAGCTGTCATCCTTCAAGTATTATACGGAACATCCCAGCAGGTGAATTCAGGAGAGCAAGATTGAACTGTAGTGAACTATCAGATTACGAGGAGGTTTCCCAAGAAATTTTACAACGTCTTTCGGCGAGAGGATATAACACATGCAGCCTCTACAAAACCAAGGAACATTATGCAAAATCGGACCGCAACATGATGCTCTATAAGTCCAAAACAGCAGATAAAAACACAGTGATACGTTTCATTACTAATTATCATAATGGTCACCAACTGATTCGAAAAACTCTTCGCAAACTCTGGTATCTACTACAAGGCAATCCATCCATTAACAAATATCTTTTACCTTACCCTCAAGTGGGTTTCAGAAGAGCCTCAAACCTAAAGGACAAAATTTGTTCCTCATTTTTTATAGACCAGCCGTTAATGCAGAATGTGTTACCCAGACCTAATGGCTTCTATTGTTGTACAAAATGTTCTGTATGTAAATTTGGGCTTTCAAAATCCAAAACCATTGTGATCAATGATAAGGTTTTTAGGATCAGAGACTTCATTAATTGCGAGAGCACGAATACTTTTTATACCATTATTTGTCCCTGCAAAAAAGCATACATCGGAAGCACGATCAGGACTTTGAAGACGCAAATACAAGAACACTTTCGCAATATACAGAAAAATGAGACGAAATACCCTCTGGTGGAACATTACCTGGAACATCACCCCAATGACCGTACTTTTTCTTTTTGTGGACTCAAACAGCTGAAACACCATCGTAGAGGCGGCAATTTGGAACTACAATTACGACAGAATGAAAGCCGTCTCATAATCCTTTACAACACTGTCCGGAAAGGATTGAACAAAGATCCAGAATGGCACTATTGGCTTCAGTGACTACCTTCATTTCTATCTTTACCTTTGAAAATACATAGTGATACGTAATGTTGGTAATAAAAAATTCATTTTTGAAAAAAAATCATCTTTGAACTAATGCCTATGTTTAACCAGATCATCATTCTAATGCACCCTATGTTATTGTCTTGTCTTTTATCGTTAATCTCATCTATAACTAGGTTCTAACTGTATATCACATGACTTCTATATTGCTCCTATCGAGATATGTTGTTACAACTCCATCATTTTTTGCTTTCATTTTGTTATCTCCTTTCTTCCATTTTCTTTTTTCTTTTGTTTTCTCTTATTTATTATTGCAGTAACAATGTGAAAATGTAATATGGTCAACATGAGGACAGCGCCCTCAGTCAGTCTTAAAGAAGACTGGGACAACTTTGTCCATATTGAAACGTGACATCATTAAAACTGTAATGCACGGGACCATTATGACAGAGTATCTCCGAGCCAATATAGCTCCTAATGGTCTACTCGTGTCCAACATGCCCAAAATCTTTTTACAAGACCTAGCGTTTAGAAAAGATTGGGCCCAGGTAGCTTGGAAATGCACCAGGGACTGGCTAGTCCTGATTATTAATACTTCAAAATGGCTTTCTGATTCCATTTTGATTCAGATCAATCTTTTAGAGGGTACTCTAAAAACCACAGTTACATTGACTGCCTTTAAAAGTCGTTTAGCAGAGATAAACGCTGAACTTAATGAAACTAAGGAATTTCTAACACACCAGAAAATTTCTAAACTCCAGAAGGATATCACTAGATTCAGGAGGGAGAAAGTCTATCTGTATACCAAAGATGATTTTGAGGCAGATACACAATCCCGATCATCCGAAGAGTCACAATCATCTTCCAGAAAACCGCGCTCCAATAGCAACAGCTCGTCCTCAGACGGATGGAGCACAGATGACAACCCTCCTCAGCCCTTATATAATTATCCTTCCTTTCTGGTGAATCACCCCATGTCTTGGCAGTCGCCTTTTCCCTTCTTCCAACCACTTCCAATGATGTCATATATGCCTTTTTTAGGCAGCGGCTGAGGCAGAGGAAGAGGCAGAAGGAGAGGAAGAGGCAGACACATACAATGGGCAAGGGAAGAACCCCAAATGGTCACCAGGAGCCAGGGCAAGAACCCAACTCCGAGAACTAAGTGGTAAATCTATCTTCTAGACTTCTTTCAGTAGACGAGGTGCGTGTCCTGAATCGTTGTTTAGGGTTTGTCCCCACCCCTGGAGAAGACCTCTTTCAATTAAATGTTGAACTTTCTCAATTTTTCAGGAAAATCCGGTTACACTTCTTCTTCAACAATAGGCCAGATCCACCTCCATCATCAGACTCTGGGTTGCGCACTCCCTTTACTTTTGTTCCTCCATCCTACACGGTTCCTTGTGAGGTCTTGACATTTGAAAAGGCAGTCCTGTCGGACCTCTCCTCTTTACAACCCAGACACCCATTTTGCAATATCTCTTTGGTTGAAAGAGAAGCTCTAAGAAGACTTGCCAATGACCAGAACATCGTTATCAAACAGGCTGATAAGGGAGGGGCGATTGTCATTATGAACACTGGTGATTATAAGCAAGAATGCTTACGCCTTCTCAGTGATTCTACTTACTATGTCCCATTGACCAAGGATCCTACTCCTATACTCCAGTCTCAAATTAGGTAATTGACAGAAGAAGCCTTGAGTAACTCTTGGATATCTCCTAAGGAGGTGGCTTCCCTAGAGACTCCTAATCCCCAGATTCCGTATTTTTATTGCTTACCTAAGATCCACAAGGGTACACTTCCGCCTCTTGGACGTCCCATAGTTTCTGGGATAGGCTCAGTGCGTGAACCCTTGTCTATCTTTTGTGACCATTTTTTACAACCATTGGTAAAAAGAACATCCACTTATTTACGAGACATGAAAGATGTGTTGAACCTAATTGAGACTATCAACACTACAGTATAGGTCCATGGATTGATCACCCTTGACGTCGAGGCCCTCTATACAAACATACCCCAAGAGGCCACATTACAGGCAGTGGAAACTTTATTGCATGAAATCCCTGGGAATTTTTCTTCCCCCATTACCTTTGTCATGCAATGCGCAACTTTGGCAATGACAATTTTTTTTTTCAGTTTGAGGAGCAGATTTTTCATCAGATCCGGGTTACCTCAATGGGAAGCACCTTTGCCCCAAGTTTGGCTTGCTTGTACATGTTTAATTTCGAGAAGCAGTTTATTCTGACTCATACTAATCCCTTCCATGACTATATTAAACTGTGGCGTCGTTACATCGACGATATCTTGATAGTATGGCAGGGTCCTCTGGCTGAAGTGAATCCTTTTAGTGATTGGATTAATACACTGGATCCCTACCTCAAGTTAACTTCCACAGTGTCTACCACCCAAGTGGCTTTTCTTGATTTGTTGATTAGTATTCAGAACAATAAACTACTTACCAGTACTTACCATAAATCCACTGATCGTAATAGTTTACTGACATATGACAGCCACCACCCCAAAGCCTTACGCGATAATCTCCCTTTTGGGCAATTCCTTAGGTTACGACGCAACTATAGTTCACCGACAACCTATGAGGTTCAAGCGGATGACCTACAGAAAAAACTGCATGCACGCCAGTACCCAACACATGTTGTGAAACAAGCCTGCAAGAGAGCCAGCAACAATAACCGCAAAGCCCTCTTATGCAATAATAAGAAGGAACGCACTACACGTCTCGCTTGTGTCACAACCTTTACTCCATCATCCAACGTTGTGAAGTGTAATGTATGCCCTTTGACTAACACCATCAAGACCCTTGACTTAGAACCTTTTGGCCACTGGTGCTTAACAGAACACGCTAACTGTAATACCAGAGAGTGTGTCTATATGATCACGTACCCTTGTGGCCTACGCTATGTAGGGATGACGATGAGACCTGTGAAATTGAGATTAAACGAACACCGTAGTAACATCAGATATAGGCGCTTTACTACGAAACTCTGCGCTCATTTCCTTGAAGCTCCTCATGATCCAGACAATTTGAAATGGGTGGTCCTTGATGCTCCCAATTGCCGTAGTAATATAACTAATTCATTGTTCAGACTTGAACAACGTTGGGTATATAGACTTCGGACACATGTCACAGGCCTTAACAACGATATACCCTGGATTAATCTGTCGCAGAAATAGTTTCTACCTTCACTACCCCTGCCTTTTTGAATAATTGAACTATAGTTATTTGGGCATTTCCTTCTCTCCAGCACTAAACGACGGTGAAATTTGATATTCACCTTTTGTTCTTTTTCCAATTCTTTAATCATTCTAGAGGACATTATCTATAATTTACTCTGATTATTCAAGCCTCTGGCATTTGGAAATTGTAAATGTGTAATGTCTCTGATTTTGAGCCAGTTGCTCTCTTCCGAGTATTTTCTCTTTTATTTCTCCCCACATTCTTCATGACGAATGCCTTACCATCATGGCCCCTAACGTGGTAATTTTTAGTCCTTCATTAGTGGCAGTGACTTTACTCCACGTTTGTGTCCTTCCTCTGTGTTTACGACATTCGCCGGAGAAACTCTTCACTTCCTCGTTCTCCGGTTTCAAAAGACCGCAGCTACCAGCGGCATGCGTCGATCCAGGAGGACGCGCTGGGGTAGGTGATCAGAAGAAGATTGTCTCTGATAACTGTGAGTACATTGTCGCTCTGCCCGATATTCTTCAGGACTGAGCGTTTGCCTACACCCAATTCTCTAGCCTATCTCTTTGGGTCATTATCTGGGCTGCCTGTAACTTATACCTATTGTTTACTAGCTTAATTTGTTTACCTAGTAGTGGCGATTATTTCCGATGCCGATATTTGTAGCGCCGAATATGTTACTGGCCTATTTTGCCACATATACCACTGCACTTATATACATAATGTTGTATTAAACTTTGGGCATAATTATAGACAATGTATGAGCCAATTTTTTTATTTGCTGCATATGATATCAACGGTGCAAAATACTGTTGATGTGACCTAAGGGTGTGATTTTGACTCCAAATGACCCCTCTTATACTTGTGAGGAGTGTATGCTTTGGTGTTAATTATGCCATTTTTTTTGTCTAGTAGTGACAACCATAAGCTTGTACCTCCTGTGAAGCCCTTCCTAGAATAAGGGATGGTAAGCTCTTTTTGATTTGTGGTTCATCACTTAATGTGTGCATTAATCCAACACTGGTCCCGGTTACACTATTATTACTCATATTGTTTTTATCCACTTTCTTACTTTTCTTAGGGCGACCTTAACATGTTTAGTTGACTGGATGGACAGTACGCTTGATTGTAAGTGACTGTGAAATGTGGCCTGGTTTATGAGACTTTTTTGATAAATCACACCTCAAAGCTTCAAATATTGTGATACAGGAGAAGTGTTTTTTTGATGTATGGTCCTGAAGAAGCGTCATTGGATCTTTCAGACCGTAAGACGCGAAACATGTTGACCCCTGTCAGGGTGGCATCAAGATAATTTCTGGCCCACTTCACTCTTAGAAAGTGTTTGAGCATTACCTAAATTTTCACTTTCAACCTGCTTTTAATCTTGGTCCTCTCCCCTCTTTTTTCCATTAAATGAGAATTGCGTGATGGGATAGAGAACCAATTTTATCCTCTCCTGCTCTTGAATCACCATCAGCCTGTAGGTTTCAGTCCACCACGGCAGTTCTTCTAAAAAGATATATGGCAAAGATCCTCTAACGGGGAGCACTTCAGACATTGCAGCGCCGGCCTGACGAGGAGCACCCCAATAATGAAGCATGACATCCGTATGGATGTATGAGGGCTCTTGCTCCTGAACCATAAGGTTCCCCTTCCCCCTTTTCTTCTTTAGGAACAGCGTATTCATTTTGTCGATTATAATAAGAATGTCACATGCACAGAGAATAACTCAGGAATCATTTATTAAAAACATGTTTGAAACAATATAACAACAAGATCAAGTTCTAGCGCTATAGAAGTGAGGGCCCTAACATTGCCAGCAGTAAAACAAAAAGTAAAAATTATCATGGCTAAACAGCCAAAACTCCAACTAAGTGGTTTAATAATCATTTGCAATGACATGGTCCTTTACATCTCTCAGAGTATCAGTACAGATATGTGGGAATTTTGATGTAGTTCTGGTCCACAGCACTACAGATGTGTGGGAAACTGCCCTTTCTATAGGGTCATCCCCAGATGTTTGCCTTTCTCCTCCTCATTTTGTGACCTTGATTTTCTTTGCTTTAGGACTCTGTGCCCTTTACCATTGCTAACCAGTGCTAATGTGCCTGTGTTCGCTCCTTAAAATGTGATAATTTTATCTTATCCGCATTTGGCATATTTAATACTTGTGAGCCACTAGCCCCTAGTAAAGTGCCAAATATTGCTATATTGCTTTTCCTTTTCTCAATGACAGTTTTGAATAGTCATAATCTCTTGGATTAATATCACTTATTCACAAATGTTGGCATTATACCAAAACAATGTTTCTCTTTTTTTCTTGTTTTTCCTTTTTTCTTACTGACGCCTTTTTCTTACTGAATCTTTCGATACAACCAATCTTTTGATGATACAAATGGGAAGGTCACAAGGTGTGCATGTCAAATTGCATGCTCCAACTTCACTGATTACTAAATTATTTTAAATAGGTCTCTCAGTGACCTTAATCTGTTCATCCTGTATTATTTTGCAGTCTTGAGAAAGCCCCAGGTAAAATTACCGTAGGGGGCGAAACACATGTTGGCTGCTACAACTGTATCCTGTTCATCGGCTATGATAATTGACGTACACACAGTCCAACTCTGGATATACCCATGTATTAATGATTGTTTAACTTTTACTTATCGTAACATGAATGGATCTGTGAACTTCCAAATAAAGACTTTCCGGACATAAAAAACCTGTAATGTGGGTTCTCATCTCTTCATAAACTATTGCCATAATGTGAATAACGTTGTATAGTAGATATTCCTTCACATTACCAGATGATTGAATGATTTGCAAGCTCAAGGTAAGTCTAAAATTCTCTTCAAATGCGTGTTGTCTTGTTAAAAAAATCTCCAACCGATCCATTTAAATCTCCAACCAATCCCATTTACTGGGACCTTTTCTGTGTGTGCATTTTAATTTAAAAAGTAGTGTAATATTCTATAAACAGGGGGTTGAAATGTTTCTGCTCAAGTGTTTCATTATGTGGATGAGAATGAGTATATAATAAGAATGTCACATGCACAGAGAATAACTCAGGAATCATTTGTTAAAAATATGTTTGAAACAATATAAAAACAAGATCAAGTTCTAGTGCTATAGAAGTGAGGGCCATAACATTGCCAGCAGACAAAGAACAAGTAGAAATGATCATGGTTAAACAGCCAAAACTCCAACTAAGTGGTTTATTAATCATTTGCAATGACATGGTCCTTTACATCTCTCAGAGTATCAGTGCAGATATATGTGAATTGTGATGTAGACGTGGTCCACAGCACTACAGATGTGTTGGAAACTGCCCTTTCTGTAGGGTCATCCCCAGATGTTTTGCCATTCTCCTCCTCGTTTTGTGACCTTGATTTTCTTTGCTTTAGGACTCTGTGCACTTTACCATTGCTAACCAGTGCTAAAGTGCCTGTGCTCACTCCTTAAAATGTTATGATTTTAGTGTATCCATAATTGCCATATTTAATGTACTTGTGAGCACCTAGTAAATGCAAAATATGTGCCCCGGGGCATCAATCTAAATGTTACTAGTGGGCCTGATGCACTGATTATGCCATCCACTACAGTAGCCCTTCAAACATGTCTCAGGCCTGCTACTGAAGATCCTGTCTTACAGTTTTAAACTGCCTTTTCAACCTGGGAAGTGCACCCACTTGCCAGACCCAAACCTTCCTTTTTATTACATATGTCACTCCTGAAGCAGGTCCTGGTTAGCTCCAAGTGCAGGGTACAGTGTATTGAAAAAACTGGACATGTACTTTTAAGTTTAACACATCCTGGTAGTGAAAAAATGCTACATTCATTTTTCCACTACTGCATGGGCTATCTCTTCCTTGGTGAACAATCAACCGTTAAGTGTAAATTCAAATTGGGAAAAGATAGACATTTGGAATTTGTTGTCTCTGGACTCACAAATTGAAATCAAAACCTATGGTGAAGTCAGAATTTAAATTATAAGCCTGAAAATGCCAGTTTTAGAAAGATGGCATCTTCTTACTTTAATCATTCTGTGCCTCTGCCTGTCTCTCAACACACGCCTGGGTTGGAGGACAATTGGGCTTTGTACATTCCATTTAGACAGCCATACACAAAGGGAGCTTGGGTGTGATCTTTTCATCCTGATGGCCTAACATTAGGCTGACAGGTCTTCCTGGCTAGATAGGAGGGAGGAGCTGAAGCTTACACCTAAATAGGGCTGTACCTCTACTCACAAAAAGGGCTGTATATCTTTCTGTAGAGTGTTTGGAGCCAGGGAATGAAGGACAGCAACCTTATGACCTTCAAATGCTTCTTTAAAGTCTCCCTCACTTCAAAGGCACATTTGAGTATAAGTACTGGACAGGAAACCCCACCAAATCAGAACTCTCCTGGAACCAAGGACATTCTGCCAGAAAGAAGGATGGTTGTGCTGCCAGGAGGGACTGCCACTCCGCAACTGAATTGCTGTGTTGGCCTACTGCTTGCTATGTGCTGCACTGTAGGAGGGACTGCAATTTTGCTTCTTGTCTGGCTGGGTTGGTCTGCTTCCTGCTGCTTCTTGCATAGAGTGAGAAGGACAGAATCTGTTCTCTATATCCTTTAACCCAAGGTTCTCCAAGGGCTTGTTGGCCTGCCCCCACCTCTCCTTCAGTCTCCGGGACATCAAGAACTGCCTACAACTCTCCTGGTCCTCCTGGACTCTGCCATGTGTGAGTCTTACCCTTGCCTGAGGAGCACCCCCTGTAGTCCTGGGCCTCCAAAGTGGGTTGTTCAGCTGATTTCTGCAAAAATCGCCACGCGCCTTGAGTGCCTGAGAAATGTTGCCACATCGCTCCTTTGATGCTGAAGCAAAGGTTGTTCCATGACAGTGGATTCTCAGCCTGCACAGCCAGACGTTTGGCTCTCTGCTGTACTTGACGACAACACATTAGTTTCACTTCAGTGAAGCCCGACAACAACACAATGACCCAGAATGTGCGGAAAATACTGCAGCACTAAGGTCTCTACATCGATACTTTGCTCCATCGAAGGTACTGTTTCAGTGAACCCTGTAGCCAGCCTGCCCTCCATTGCGGTTGGCCTGAACTTTGGATTTGAACCGGTCTCTTGTGACCTCAAGTAAACTTTTGAAAGCTATTGACTTCTAAGCACCGTTTTCAGATTTAATATTTAAAAACTCATATCTCGATTTCTACTTTTTGGATTTTTGTAGTTTTGGTCTTGTTGTGCTCTTACAAATACCCTCTATTCTGCTAAATTGGAGTCCCTTATGGTGTCGGTTAATGTGTTACTGTAATTAAGTTTTGGCCAAAACCTTTAAACATTGCCTTTTAACTTAAGCCTGACCTCTAGGTGCCAAGCTACAAGTGGGTGAAGAAGGATTCATTTAGTGTGTCTATCTGACTTACAATAACTAGTATTGTGGTCCCTACTCGGACCGGGTTCATACCTCTGCAAACTAGAGACCCGATTTCTAACAAGATGAAAAAAGACAGTTGCAACATGAAATGAATGCATTCTTTAGAGGAGTTCTACTGACAGTAATTATATTCAATAATGCATAATCACCACTTTGGACTGACCAACAGATCAGCTCTAATGGGTGAGAACAAACATAGCTCACTTGTCACAGCTTGACATGAGTAATAGGCAGTCTTTAGAGAAATTGCATGTAGGTGTCATGATTAAGAAATCTACCATTAATATATTAACCTTAAGAAACAACTAACTCAAGTGCCTACAAGATATATATGTAAAAAGACAGATATTCCATAAGAAGAGTAACTCAAAAATCAAGTAAATAATATAGTTTCAATAGTTATGACGATAAAGACAAATATCACCTCCAAGATCACTGAAAAACCATACATAATAAAAAAAAAAAATCATCAATTAAATCTCACCTTAAAAATAATCAAAAAAAAAGTGAAAAATAAAACCACTCATAAGTGCTTTTAAAAGAGTTGATAAGGGCCTTTGGATCCTCCCTGGCTAAAGAATAAGTGGATGCAGTTATATATAAGGTAAACGTTTTATTTGGAAAAGTTTACCATTTAGATAAAATATGTCTGACAGAATACTCTGGAGGTTATATCCGAAGCATTTCTAAATCAAAATGGAGACAACGTCAAATACTGCTCACCAGAAAGTGCAAGGAGATAGCCTCAATGCCGCAGCTCCTCTCCATTATGTCTTGTACTCTGAGCTCAAAATCCACAGTGGCATTGACTGGGAGAAATCATTTGAACATGGCTTCAGGAGCTTGGACACTTCTTGTGAGATGCCTTGGTCAATGTGGCCATCTGACAATAAACATTTAAATATGAACATGACACTTCCAAAGGCCACAGTGCTGAGCATGCTTACGGGGCTCAATGTCTTTACACAACTGGCTTCAAAATGATGGTTCTTGGTTTGTAACTTCAAAATAGGAAAAGGAAACTATGCCAGCTTGCTTAACTCTTGAAGACAGGACTTGTGTGGTCTTGCCCACTTGAGGAAAATCTTGGTAGGATATTACTTCATACAAGATAACCAGTCAGTATTGTTCCTACAAGCCTAGCAATAGGTTCTTGTCTACTTTGTATTCCCAAATAAGAAATGTTAAACAGGTTGGCAGATTTTCCTGGAAGCAATGGACAGGAAGAAGAAAGATGCTGCAGCCAGACAAACAAATGGTGCTCATTTGTATGGGCTCGCTAGACATCACAGCTTTTACCAGGCAATTATGTGAGATACACCAAGAAAAGGGGTGTTGGCTCCAGTCACATGTTGGGAGCCAGAAGTACATGATTAGACTGGGCAGACGTTGTGTGCTCACACTAAAAGTGCCCTCCACACAGCTGTAATCATTTTGTTTATTGATCCAGCTGCCTGAGCTTGAATTTTTAGGGGCAAACACAGGACATTACAATGCTATAAAAGTCTCTTATATAAGTTGATAATTTATGGGGCCTCATTTACAAGGCTCGTGGTGCAGGGTGGCACAGCAATTTCCTTTCTGCACTGCCCTGAGCCTCTGGAAATGGGCAGACGTGTGCAAGATCTACAAGATATGGTGCAATTTGGTCCCATCCCTCTGAGCTGGCACACAAATTGCTGCCATGTGCCAATGCAGGCACCCTTGCAACATGGTGCACGGGTGCCTGCCTTTGTGGGGATGATTATTTTGTGCATACCTTCCTGCACAAAAACAATCACAAGAGGTGTTTTCCTTTCTTTCTGTGCTGCAGGACATTGCCTTACTTTTACGTCACCCCTGACGTGACATAGGATTCTGACTCATTCCCTGACTTGTAAATCTGGGAATTCATCAGATTCCTTCAGGTTCCACTGGAGGAACACCCCAAGCAACACCCATGAAACACCCCTGTCACCTAGTGTTATGCATGAAAGGAGTCTGCATTTACAAAGCCATGAAAAGCCACGCAAGGTGGCTCTATGTGGCCTTGTAAATATGGGCTAGCACACTGTGCCACCCGAATGTCATAAAAATGATACTGCAGTGGCACAGTGTGGTGCTAGGGCCTCATAAATGTGACCCATAATGTTTTATCTGGCAGAAATACAGATGGGAAGAGGGCAGTCATTAACATATATATGGGTTTATAGTTTTAGATCTGGCTTGACAGTGGATTCATAAGCCAGACCTACTGGCATACTAGTAGGTTGACTAGCCACAACCCTGAAGCAGCAGGTTGACTCTTGAAAATTTTGAAAAACTTGTCAAATATTTTCTCTACTTCTGCACAAGGAAATTCTGGATTATTCCTCCTTTTCTTCTCTTGAACTCCAACAAAAGTGGTAGTGCAGCTATACAATAAGAGACATTGTAACATGACTTAGAAAGCAAAATATCTACTATATGCTAAAATAGTTTCCACTAAAAAACACAACTATTGCAGCATATTCAGATGAGATTTTATTTTAGGCTACCAAAATAGTACAATGATGCCTAAAAAAATAACATTGACAGAAGGCTTCCTCCCATAAACAGTCCTTGAAATTAATTGTTCCCAAAATAAACCAGATATTTTCTGAATAACCAGAAAAAGTTTCCCATCTGCTTGAAAAATCAGTCATAATGTGCTACTCAAGATTTCTGCAGCCTGGTACTCTAGTACACTTCTCCTCAGCAACAAAATGAAAAGTGTTAATCCTTAATAACTAAACCTCTTCAGTCTAATCTTTTTCTAGATGAACCTTTGCACTGCTGGCAACAGACAACAATCCCAGTAACAGAAATTAGTTCTGTTTACTACGATTCCAAAATATATTGTTATGTCTGAAAGTTATTCTTGTGCAAGACAATGTATGACATATGTAAAACTCCAGAAAGAAAAACCTACAAATAAGATATGAGCTTAGGGATTTTAAATAATTCTTAGTATGAGCAAGGACTCTCATGCCTCCTGTTGGGTTGCTTTGTGACACTCTGGAATAGACTGAAAATGTGTCTCTGGTATTTCTAATAAATGTAATAAAGGAATTTATGTACTGTTCAATCCATTCATTATTTTTAAAATGAATGTTTAAACAGACCTCATGAAATGAACTAGGCAAAATAACTATTCATCTCTAAAATATTCTGCACACGAAGACACACAAATCTTTATGCACAATAAATAAAGGAATAGCATTTCCTTTCAAGCTACAGAAAAATCACACTTTGTTGACTAATAATGAATGGAGTTTCTTCCCTAAACAAGAGATCTTTGAAAACCTGTAGGATTTGTTTTTTTTTTGAAGTGGGTAATGAACCTCCTCGAGCAACAACCACAATCACTGTCAGGATGAACCACAAAAAGTTACTGTGTTAAAGCAGTCAGGCTTGACATAAAGGCAATGTGTTAAGTATTTAGCACTCAAACAGTAACGAAGAGAAAATGCAACAGAAGACAAATCCCATACCAATTTATACAAATAGTGACATTTTTAATAAATAAATTAGCACCAAATGAATTAAATTCAATCAGTAGAATAGGAGTTTTGAAATTGTAACCTTTTTAGTTAAAGTCAGTGCCTAAAAGATCAAAGCACCAACCAGCAGTCGCAGCTGGCGATGGGGCAAAGTGGCAGGGTGGGGGTAGGGGGAACAAAAAAAAAGCAATAGAAAGTTAAGAATAACACACTTACCTTGACCTCAAGACACCCCCCCTCTCTTCTGCACTCCGCTGCATTTTGGGAAGGCATTGGCTCCCAGCCTGTCCTGCGGCCAATCCTGATGCTGCTGGCAGCATGAGAACAATGTCAGGACTGGCCTGAGCGCCCTGACTTTGGGCTACCAGGCAGACTGGGAGCCTGTGCCTGCTCTCTTCAAACTGGCAAAACACTGCCGGGTTGGAGAGAGCTGAGTGTGCATGTGTCTTTGGCCAGGGCAAACACACGTGCACTGAGGGGAGTGCACACCACCCCCATCAATCGCTGTCATCTCCCCATGGCCCGCCACCTTAACAATAAAATGATAATAAACATAATTTATTAATGTTTACTTTTTAAAGTTTCACAGCTGCTGTTGCTGGTGGGGACCATGCTTCTCTGCTATGATGTTTCCACCAATATGGCCGGTGCAAACAGTGCAGCAACATTGACCTCAGCTCTAAGGTAGAGCCGAGGCCAATGCCATTGCACAGTTAGTGTCACCATCACTCTTGGACTGCACGCTGTCTGCCATGGCAGACAGTGTGCATTTTGAGGGTGTTGACAGGGGGCCCAGCAATGCCCATGCCAAGGACATATTTGTTTTTTCTACAAATAATAGTTGTATGTACTTATTCAACATTAAATCTCTCCGGATATGTTCTGTACTTACATATCTTGCACTCACATTCCTTCACATTTATGTTTCTATAGTGGTCTAATAACTGTTTGGTGCCCACTCATTCCTTCTTAAATCTGGTGCCTTTGTATATCAACCATCATCCATGATCCTCATGCAGTCATTTCTCAGTCAGCAGATAAAATTCCATTATTTGTGGGGTATCCCTTTAGGGTTTAGAAATTACGGCAGGCAGAGAACAGGTACAGGTTGCATGGAGACATTTCTGGCCATGAGGCAATGTTCAGGATGCCAACCAACTAACCCTTGTAGTCACTAGTGTCGTCCTCGGATCAAGATGGAGTTCCAGTCCTTCTCACTCAGCCAGTGGAGCAGCAGGGCAGCAGAGTAGCAGGAGAGTAGAGTAGAAGTCCTTCTTGCAGCAAAGAGTCTTTTTGAGTCTTCCACAGGTCCAGAGATGTACTCATTTATTGAGTCTGAGGCTTCACTATTTACCCTTGGTGCCAGCTTTGAAGTAGGAAACGTTTCTAGAAAGTTCTTCCCCGTGTGTTAAGACTCCGGGCAGGGCACCACTTGAGGTCCCGGAATGTCTCCAAATGGATATAGTGTACCAAAGCAGAGGAGATGAGAAAGGCATACACCAGTAAAGAACAGCTAAAGGTTGAGCACAGGAACAGGATAGTGAAGGCAGAGTAACCTTAGTGTGAACAGAGAACGAACCAGTAATGGACAAGACACTGGTTACTGCTAAGGTTGTACACAGGTAAGGCTCAGAACCTCCCACAGTAACAGGGAATGTCAATACCTCTATGCAGATTACTCTTATAGATAGTCACCCCACAAGCCTGATAGACGGGAGGCTGCAGAACCGATTCTGTTTCTGAACCCTTAAGGCACAAACAAGGATTGTACTTACATACACAAGAGAAGCCCTTGTCGGTCAGGCTAGAGCCACATTGGCAATTTCTTGAAAATAAAAATGGCACACTGTCACAGATAAAGCACTTTAGACTACATGCAGTACAAGACAAAGGATGGGGCACGGATTGCCTCCTGGAAACTAGGAGTCAACCCCTGTACAAAGGAAAATATGTACACACAGATGAGTACTAATAGTACACTTACCAGACACAACAGCCCAAGAGGAAAATATAGAGGAAGCACTAGAAAGGAGCCTAGGAACTGTAGCTAATATTTCAGGTGCAGGTTATGGAAGCCAAGCAAAATTGGTAAGTCTCAAACAAGGATTCTAGTAACTGTAACAAGCAAAAGACTTGAACTTCAGGAGAACTAGAGACTGCATAAGAATCATAGAGAGAACAGAAACTAGGGCAGAATCTAAGACACAAAGGAGAAATTACAGGAGTTAAGGTAGAAGCAAAAGGAATGAGAAATTGGAAAATAATATCAGGAACAGAAGGAACAAACTACAAACAATTAGAAAGGAAGCATCTCAAGGGTTGCACCAAGAGTACCAAAGGCCAGACTAAAGAAAAAGCAAAAGCAAGCAGGGCTGGGGAAATATGCAGCAGGCTGCACAGGAACAGGACTCAGCAAACAGGACTGGTAAAATCTGTAGGACGCTGCTCAGGAACAGGGCACAGCAAATAGGGCTAAACCAAGCAGGAACAGGACTGGAAAACAAACCAGCAAGAGGTCTGGTACACAAAGGAACAAACTTCAGTGCATGAACAGGGAGCTTCAGGAAATGGCAGCTTATAAGCATTTCCAGGCAGCAGCAAGCCCAAGGTTGAGCCACATTGCTGGGCAGCAGAAGACTGATCACAGGTGTGTGTGATTCCAATCTCTCACAAGTCCTGGAGAAGAGAATCCAGTACAGAGGAACAGCAGGACTGTTTCCTTAGGAAGCACTGGGCATCAGATTGGCTATTAGGCAATGCATTATGGGTCTTAAAGTTCATTGAAAGGAATGTAGGTTTTCTATAGAAAATAATATTGAAATAGGAAGTAAGTAGGAGTCAGAAAGGGACTTTGGAAGGGTAGTAATAATGATTCCCAGACAGCAAATGATCCATGTACAGCGCCTCCCAGAGGTGGAACGATGGAGTCATAACACCAAGGTGTTTGGAATTCCCTTCTTACCTGGCTTGTCTCCGTCTTGTCGGGGAGACACAAAAGACTAGTGTGAAAACATTTTTGAGTGTGCTGAGGCAGGGTCTTAATGATGTGTGAGGCGCGGTGTGCTGATGTCACATTTTTTTCTTTCGGAGGATCAGCGGAGCAGGTAAGCTTTCTTTCTCCACTCCAGTGAGGGAACAAAAGGCCAAAATGGCCAAACCAGATGCCAGGAAGGCATCAATGGAAATGGGAGAGTCTACCCTTTCCATCTATGCCTTTCTTGCACCATTTACTAGCCATGGATTGCAGCATGGCTGCAATCCGTGGCCAGGAAAAGGCCATAGGCACCAGGGATCTTGTCTGGAGGGGTTGGCCTCCATGTATGTGGGTATTGGTCTCCTGGGGGACGATCGTGCCCCCCAGGGATTAAAATAGTTTTTTGTTTTTTAATTTTTTTATTAAAAATCAAACTAGCAGTGTCGGCCCTCCTTAAATATACATGTGTTGTTTTCCGGGAGCCACAATCAGTCCCCATGGAAACCACACATATATAAAAGTGATATATATACATTTTATTTTCCTAGTGAGAGATTTTATCTATATAGAAATAGATCTGTCTTTTATCTAGTGGCAGTTTTGATGCCATAAAGTAGCGCAGATGGTTTATATGCCTGCTGCAAAGGATAGATATGTATTTAGCTGAGTGGATTAGTAAAGCCAGGCGTTACCTGCAATTTAAAACAAATGAAATGTATGTGTGAGGGGGGCTATGGAGAGATGAGGGGCACTTTTGCTGGCTTAGGGAATTAGAGGGAGAGGTCATGGGGGAGGGAGCACCATAAATGACTGTCGCACTGGGTGCCACCAGTGCTAAAGGCTGTAATAATGGGTATGTGCTGAGGTGAAGAAATAGTGTGTCTTTTTTGTTTTTTTCAGTGTCTTCAGAGAATCTGCTGATTCAGAGAAGAAGCGAAGGTAAGATTACTTGACATTTACTGTTGGACACATCACACACACACACACCCACAAGCAATTGTGTGACCCTATCTGCCTTCTATGTAGGCTAGTGCTTTAGAGGATTAGTTTAGCAAGTAGCAGATATGGCATCTCCTTGGATGACTGCTGCTGAAGCTGTAACTCGGGTTATGGTAGACAGCTCTGATGCAGCATCAGAGACTGAGACAGCAGATACTGAGACAGCATTTGAAGGAGAAGACAATGGGGACGAATCTGGGAGGGATTTTTAAATTGACATAGTTAGTCCCATCTGATGACACCTCTTCCAGTGGTTCTGAGGAAGACGATGAGGACAGTCGTTATGTCCCTTCGCAAGCACAGTCTGTGCAGCAGGTCAACAGTGGGATAGCCCAACCCAAAGAGCAGATGTGTGTGACAGCAAGCACAGAGATGGTGCTCTCTTAGCAGCCCCCCATTTAGTTCAGCCCCAAATTTCACCTTTTACTGGTGACGCTGGATGTAAAGACGATATGGCCAACTTTTTGCCAGCCAACTACGTCCGTCTATTTTTGGATGTTCAGGAAATTGTGCAGCAAACTGATTTGCCTGCAGAACAATTTCCGAGGGAACATGGAGGCATTCTAGGTCCCCATTTTAGGGCACTCCTGTGGACTCCCACTTTGCTAGCGGAGTTGAAGATATTTATGGGCCTTACGCTCAAAATGGGGTTAATGCAGAAATCCGCCTTGCAGTCCTACTGGACAACTCACACGATTTAGTTAACCCCCATCTTCGCATCGTACATTAGCAGAGATCGTTGTTTGCTATTGCAGTGCATGCTGCATTTTAATGACAATTCTGCTGCATTGCCCCGGGACCATTCAGACTACGACAGGTAGTTTAAAATTTAATTCAACCTGTTTTGGAACATTTGTCTGCCAGGTTTCCAGAGATCTAAACTCCTGGAAGCAATATAGCATTTGATTAGTCCTTGATCCTGTATTAAGGGCGGCTACTGTTCAGACAATACATTGCAAGCAAAAGAGCTTACTATGGCATCAAGCTGTACAATCTATGTGAGAGCTCTTCCGGCTATGTGTACAGCCTGAGAGTGTATACAGGGAAGGACTCCACGCTAAACCCTGTCAGTTGCCCTCCTGCATTAGGGTCACAGGTAGGATTGCATGGGAAATTGTCCAGCTACTCCTTCACAAAGGTTATAACCTTTATCTGGGCAATTTCTATACAGGAGTAGAGCTAGTCAGTGAGCACTACAAAGCTGGCACTGTGGCCTGAAGTACAGTTCATTGTAACCACAAAGTATTCCTGCAGGAGCTTGTTTGCAAGAAGTTCCAGAAATCCCAGAGTCCTGCATTGCGTTCCAACGAACTGCTTGTAGTCAAGTTCTCAGATAGGCGTAATGCATACGTGCTCACTTCAATTCATGACGAGAGCACCTCTCCCATCACAGTTTGGGGTCAGATGGCTGAAGTCCACAAGTCCACCTGTATACTTGATTACAATAAGTACATGAGTGGAGTGGACAAGAACTACCAGGTTCTTCAACAATACAATACATGTTGTGAAATGCACACTTGGTACAAGAAACCGTTTACCCACCTGATCCAGATGGCAACATAAAATGCGTATGTTGTTTATCGTCAGACAACCATAGGAAGACTCATGACTTCTTGACTTCCAGTTGTCTGCACTTGAAAGCCTCACTGCTATTAAAGAAGCAGCAGCATCCACCTTATATGTTCTGGAGGATGTAGCAAGGCTGCAGGAGTGACACTTTGCTGATCACATTCCTAAAGACCCAAAAATAATCCTCCATGTTGTTACTGTAAAGTGTGCTTAAAGCATGGAAAGCAGAAGGAGAGTTGGTATTACTGTACCCAGTGCCCATCTCAGCCAGGTTTTTGTGTCCCTACTTGCTTGGCTATGTATCATACTAAAGCAAATTCTTGGAAATCGACTGAGGTGAAGCTGGGGTTGGGTAAATCTTTCAGTGGGTGTAGATGGATACTGAACGCCCATGGGCCACTGCTTCATTAGGCAAGCATGCAGAGAATTTGACTTCATCTACTTCAGGAAATCATGGACTTCCTTTTGGCCTGCTCGACACCTATAACCACCGTCAGAACGTGGTAGGTGTTCTGTTCGATTAAAGTGCATTATAGTCTCCACACTGCACTAGTGGACAGAATATATGCCACATTGTCACTGAGTATCCTGTGTGGCAAAATGTTAAAGGCATGACTGAATTATGAAGGGATTGTTAGGGAACCAATGTATGCTACACAAGGACCACCATGATTGTCAATGAGAACCAGCGTGAGTGTAATAAGTCAAACAAATGTCCTGTCAGACATTTTCACCAACATTTCTACTTATTTGAAAGTGTGCAAACTCAATTTGTAGCTTCACTTTTAAAGCAAAAGTAGAAGTGTTAGTGAATGAGTCTCATAGGATATTTATTCGACTTTTGACTTTAGGGATCTTATGATGTATTCACCAGCATATCTGCCTTAGTTTCAACAGTGGATATGCTCACTCGGTTTCAGAAATAGGCCTCCTAAGGCATACTTGGACACCCCCAACTTGCATCCGCAAACGTGAAGGAGTTGGATCTAGCACAGTTAGCGCGCTGATGGCTCTTAAAAGACATTTTTTTTATCTTCAAGTAGCTAATGGCGGAAGGCATTAGTATAGGTTCACAGGGCAATTCTACAGTCTGGACTCTGATGAGGACAGAGACTTAAATGGGTAAGGAAAGCTTATGGTAGGTGTGGTGTCATACGGATATTGAACAGGTAAAAGGCAAATAGTAAAGGTAGTACAGATGCACATCATCTACACCTTATTCAAGCCCATTGGTGCCACCCCAGCACTGAAGGACAATGACATGTATGGGTCAGTGTCTGACCGGCTTTCCATGTTTATCCTCCATCATAACTTAGAAGATGTTCACTTGTCTGTATAATAAGTGCATTACAGGCACAGCACATAATGTTGACTGGGACATCTGTTATGTTCTCATGGACTGCCCTCTGGGCTAAACACTACCTTTTTTTCATAGTCTATCACCTTCTCTTTAGGGAACATCACAAAAATTCTCCCAAGGCATACTCAGACACCCCCAACTTGCAGTCACAAACTGGAAGGAGTTGGATTTAGCACAGTGAGTACGCTAAGGGCACATGAAAAACATGTCATCCTGAGCCTCAGGTGGCTATCATGGGAGTCATTAGTAAAGGTTTCCAACAAATGCCTTTGCGTAATGTTCAGGAAGAAGAAGGTGGTTACTTGACAGGTGGTAAAATGTAGTCAAATTTATTCCGTCCTGTGGAGTATGAATGTGATCGGCCCTTGTCTGGCAGAGGTAAGTTAATGTGAGTGCAGTGATTGCTTGGATTGGGCCAGTGGCCAGCTGTATGAAAGTGTTGTTTGTTTTGCGTGAATGGACCATAAAGCGGTTGGTGCCTTGAAGTGGCTTTATGGCTCACCTTCAGAAGGCTTGGTTTCAATATATTCAGATGCTTTTTAAATTATTAATTCTTTGGAACCATAATTTCTGGAGGTGCTAAGACCACCCAATGTGAGTGGTGGATTAACTTTAACATACTAGAACCAGCTGAGTCCAAGGGTGCAGGATTTGAGTGGCTCTCACCAGTTTTCCTTCACACAGAATCCCCTTGAACTCACAAACTTTGCTTACAAACAGATTTGCCTTGCATTTCAGAGAGGGGAATTCCCGGAATCTGCAGGCAGCCACAGATTTTCTACCACCAGTGTTCCACTAAGTCTCCAGAATAAAACATTGCCTCACTTGTATGGGTGGGCAGGCGGCCCTGAGAGGGACTTGGGGAAATGCTGGGTGGAAGGAAGTTTGTGGTTCCCCTCAGATCCCTGAACTTTGCAGCACCAAAATGTGTGGGAAAAGTGTTTTTTAACCACATTTTTAAGTTTGTAAAGGATTCTGGAGACAGAACCCAATGAGAGTCCCGCAAGTCACCCCATCGTGGATTTCCCGAGGTATCTAGTTTTTTAAAATGCACACGTTTGGTAGGTTTCCCTAGGTACTGGTTGAGCTAGAGGCCAAAATTCACAGCTAGGCACTTTGCGAAAAACAGGTGAGTTTTCAATGGAAAAATGTGATGTGTCAATGTTACATTTAGGGATGTTTCCTGTCAGGGGCACTAGGCCTATCCACACAAGTGAGGTACCATTGTTATCGGGAGACTTGGGGAAAGACAGAATAGAAGTACAAGTGCTATTGCCAATAGTCTTTCTCTACATTTTTTCCTTCCAAATGTAAGTGTGTAAGAAGAAAGTCATTTTAAGAAATTTCCAGTAATTTACATGCTACATTATAGTTGGAAAAAGTAACAGAAGAAAACATAGTCAGAAAGGGCTGTTTTTTTTACTCAAAATGTTATATTTTTTATTTTCAACTGTACTTTCTGTAGGAAAATCTTGAAGGATGTACACAAATGACCCATTGTTGAATTTAGAATTTTGTGTACTTTCAAGAAATGTTTAGCTGTCCGGGATCCACCATTAATTTTACACCCATTTCTGTCACTAACTGGAAAGAGGCTGAAAGCACAAAAAATAGTACAAATGGGGTATGTCCCAGTAAAATGCCAAAACTGCCAAAAAATGTGGTTTCCTGATTCAAGTCTGCCTGTTCCTAAAAGCTGGAAGATGGTTCTTTTATCACCTCAAACCCTTTATTCTACCATTTGCAGGGAAAAAATAGAAGCTTACTTCTGCAGAGCTTTTTGCCATCCCCCCCACAAAAACATTTTTGCTGTATTTTGGCTAATTTCTTGGTCTCCTCAAAGGGAACCCACAAACTCTGGTGACCTTTACATTCCCCAGAATGTTAGAAAAAAGGATGCAAATTTGCTACAGATAGCTTATGTGCACAAAATGTTATGGGGACATAAGCGCAAACTGCCCCAAATAGACAAAAAAGGGCTCAGCACTGGTGGGCGGTGGGGAGATGAGGCCCATCAGCTAAGGGGTTAACTATCAAGTAGATATCCAAGAAAGTGGAAACAAATAAAGTTCTCCACAAAAGCACATTCAAAATACATCTTCATTAATTTTTGGTTGAGAATCCGAGCATTGTCAAAGGCCAAAATCCGAATTCCCCGCCCGTGTGAAGGTGATCAAACAGAAAATACACATGCCTGCATATAGTAAGTTTTCCAATGTTACTCGCATAACACACCACAATGTCACAGCTACCAAGGCACATATTTATAAGCATCCTGCCCAGCTGGTGCATCACTTTTTTAATGCACCACCAGCGTAGGCTGCACACCCATAACTACAAGGCCATGCAAAGCCACGTTGTGAGGCTTTACATGGCCTTGTGGATATGAAGGAAAGCAACACAACACAAGTCACTGCATTGCCTTACTTCGCGCTAGAGAGGTGTTTCCATGGGTGTTGTGTGGGTGTTTGTAGGAGGCTGGCCTGGCTTATAGTGGGTACATTGTGATACTTACACCTTGTGCCAGGTCCAGTTATCTCTTATTAGTAGATTAGTAGTGTTCTAGCAGCTTAGGCTTATAGAGGTAGCTATAGCAGAGCAGCTTAGGCTGAACTAGGAGACATGCAAAGCTCCTACTTTACCACTTATATCATATATCACTATATCATAAGAAAACCCAATACTCAGAGTTACTAAAAATAAAGGTACCTTATTTTAGTGACAATATGCCAAAAGTATATGAGAGTGTATATACTCCCTTAGAAGGTAAGTAATATACACAAAATATACACACAAACCAAAATCAGGTAAGTAAAATACTTAGAAAAGTAGTGCAAACACTGTAGAACACAATAGAATGCAATAGGAGACAATAGGCATAGGGGCAACACAAACCATGAACTCCATAAGTGGAATACGAACCACAAATGGACCCCAGGCCTAGTGTAGAGTGTAGAGGGTCGCTGGGAGTGTAAGAAAACACCAAGGGTGTCCAAGATACCACACCCCAAGACCCTGAAAAGTAGGAGTAAAGTTACCCTACTGCCCCAGAAAGACAGTAAAGTTGAGATAGGGGATTCTGAAAAGGCAACAACTGACTGCAAAGCACTGGAGACGGATTCCTGGACCTGTGGACCTGCACAGGAAGGAGACCAAGTCCAAGAGTCACACAAGTGTCCGGGGGGGCAGGAGCCCACTAAACCGCAGATGAAGGTGCAAAAGGGCTGCCTCGAGGTGGAAGAAGCCAAAGATTCTGCAACAACGGAAGGTGCCAGGAACTTCTCTTTTGGTCAGAAGATGTCACACAGTGTGCTGGAGGATGCAGAGTTGTTTCCATGCAGAAAGACCACAAACAAGTCTTGCTAGCTGCAAGAGTCAGGTTTGAAGATTGTGGGTGCTGCCAGGGCCCAGGAAGGACCAGAAGGTAGCCCCTTGGAGGAGGAGACAGAGGGGGCACTCAACAATAGAGAAAGCCCATGAAAAAGCAGACAGCACCCGCAGAAGCACCTGAACAGGCATACAGAACATCTGAGCATGGCAGTCATCTCATCACAACAAAAGAGGGTCCCACGAAGCTGGAGGTCAACACAGTGAGTTGGGCAATGCAGGACGGAGTGCTGGGGACCTGGGCTGTGCTGTACACAAAGGAAGTCTTGCAAAAGTGCACAGAAGCCCTAGCAGCTGCAGATCACGCAGTACAGAGGATTACTGTCTGGCGTGGGGAGGCAAGGTCTTACCTCCACCAAATTTGGACAGAAGGACCACTGGACAGTTGGGGTCACTTGGATCCAGCTCCTGTGTTCCAGGGACCACGCTCGTCAAGATGAGAGGGGACCCAGAGGACCGGTGATGCAGAAATTTGGTGCCTGCGTTGGCAGGGGGAAGATTCCGTCGACCCACGGGAGATTTCTTCTTGGCTTCCAATGCAGGGTGAAGGCAGACAGCCCTCAGAGCATGCACCACCAGGAAACAGTTGAGAAAGCCAGCAGGATTAGGTGCTACAATGTTGCTGGTAGTCTTCTTGCTACTTTTTTGCGGTTTTGCAGGTTTCCTGGAGCAGTCAGCGGTCGATTCCTGGCACAAGTTGAAGAGAGAAGTGCAGAGGAACTCTGGTGAGCTCTTACATTCGTTATCTGAAGAGAAACCCACAGGAGAGACCCTAAATAGCCCTCAGAGGATGATTAGCTATCTAACCAGGTAAGAGCCTATTAGGAGGAGTCTCTGACATCACCTGCTGGCACTGGCCACTCAGAGGTCTCCATTGTGCCCTCACACCTCAGCATTCAAGATGGCAGAGGTCTGGGACACACTGGAGGAGCTCTGGGCACCACCCCTGGGGTGGTGATGGACAGGGGAGAAGTCACTCCCCTTTCCTTTGTCCAGTTTCGTGCCAGAGCAGGGGCTGTAGGCTCCCTAAACCGGTGAAGACTGGCTTATGCAAGGAGGGCACCATCTGTGCCCTTCAAAGCATTTCCAGAGGCTGGGGGAGGCTACTCCTCCCCAGCCCTTAACACCTATTTCCGAAGTGAGAGGATGTAACACCCTCTCTCAGAGGAAATCCTTTGTTCTGCCTTCCTGGGACTGGGCTGCCCAGACCCCAGGAGGGCAGAAACCTGCATGAGGGTTGGCAGCAACAGTAGCTGCAGAGAAAACCCCGGACAGCTAGTTTGCCAGTACCCAATGGAGCCCCAGGGATGCATGGGATTGGCACCCCAATGCCAGATTTGGCTTGGGGGGACAATTCCATGATTATGGACATGTTACATGGCCATGTTCGGAATTACCATTGTGAAGCTACACATAGGTATTGACCAATATGTAGTTCACGAGTGTAATGGTGTCCCCACACTCACAAAGTCCGTGGAAATTGCCCTGAACAATGTGGGGGCACCTTGGCTAGTGCCAGGGTGCCCTCACACTTAGTAACTTTGCACCTAACCTTCACTAAGTGACGGTTAGACATATAGGTGACTTATAAGTTACTTAAGTGCAGTGTAAAATGGCTGTGAAATAACGTGGACATTATTTCACTCAGGCTGCAGTGGCAGTCCTGTGTAAGAATTGTCTGAGCTTCCTATGGGTGGCAAAAGTAATGCTGTAGCCCATAGCGATCTCCTGGAACCCAAATACCCTGGGCACCTAGGTACCATATACTAGGGGACTATAAGGGTGTTCCAGTGTGCCAATCAGAATTGCTAAAATTAGTCACTAGCCTGCAGTGACAATTTTAAAATCAGAGAGAGCATAAACACTGAGGTTCTGGTTAGCAGAGCCTCAGTGATACAGTTAGGCACCACAAAGGGAACACATACAGGGCACAACTTATGAGCACTGGGGTGCTTGCTAGCAGGATACCAGTGACATAGGCAAAAACAAACATAAATACAAGTAAAAAATGGGGGTAACATGCCAGGCAAGATGGTACTTTCCTCCAATGTTCCCAAGCAACACCCATGGATTTTGACGCATTCCCAGATTTACAAAGTTTTGTAAACCTGAGAATGCATCAAAAGCCTATGCCTCCCTGTTGTTGGCCTGAGAGTGATATCTTTATTTCTCCCTGTTTTTTTCTCTTTCTATTTGTGCTGCATTTTTCAGCACACACAGAAGGAGGAAAACATCTCTTTTGTTTTTGTGTAGGAAGGTATCCTTTCCTGCATAATAACGATCATCCCCACAATGCAGCTATTGTTGCACCATGGTGCAAGGGTGCCTGCATTGGCGCATGGCAGCAATTTGTGCGCTAACACAGGGGGAAATGTCAGTTATGTGCCATATCTTGCAGATACAGCGCATTTTTGCCCTTTAACTATGGCGCAGGGAGGCGCAGCAAGACCTGTTGCACCGCTCTGTGTCATTGCACTGTGTTGCTCAAGTACTCCATCAAGCATTAGTAAATGTGGTCCTCAGTCTCCATATGCTACTTCAAACCTTGTTATTAAAGAAATGTTTAAGCCCGCTGGCCACTAGTAAAATATCAGAAGTTTTTTTTTATTGATGAGTAGCCTCTGCTGTGCAGGTCATTAACTGCTAGCACAAGCTCTGATACTTCATATGTATCTAAAGGTGAAATAAACAAATAAGATAACATAAGAATTGCAATCAGACCATCTTCAATCACCTTAATATTCATAGAATAAACGTCTCGCATAAATTGCATTCTTTTTCGGGGGTGCTTAGGCTGACCTTTGTATTAATATTTTGTTGTCTAAATACATATAGGATGAAAACAATTTGGGAGTATGGGAAGTACTACAGTAGGACTACTCCTTAATGCACTAATACATGCCTTTGTGCATCAGCCCTGAAACTTTCATCCCTCTATTAGAAAAAGTGCAAAGATCGCGTGGTCCTTTTTGTTTGTGCACATTTCATATGACTGCGGCCAAATAGACCCATGTTGTTCAAATTTTTTGTGTTTTTAACGACGATTCACAAAGGAATTTAAGAGCTTGCACAAGAGAACTTCAAGAGTTCTCTGTTATGTACTTTGATATGCCCTTGTGAATTTGACAAAAACATTTATGCATATGTGAAGTAGTTCTTATGTAGTACTAATACACATGCTCATAAATGCCTTTGCCATTTGACTCCATTGCTTGGAGTGTGGAAAAGGGAATTTATTTGCTGCTAAACAGTGATTGTTAAAATAGAAGTTTAGAACAATCAAAAAATAGGGTTAGCTTAAACTTTGTGAGGTCAATTCAGAAATACACATATGAAAATAAATTAGTAATCCAGGTGCACTAATGTGTACTAATTTACATACATATAAATGTCTTTGAAAATTGGACACTCTCCCCTTTCTAAGTGTTGGTAAAACATTTTTTTATGAGTAAGCAGTGGTCTTATGGATCACTGCCTACTCTTAAAAAATGAAAAGAAAAGTCTAAAGTTTTCTTTTCATTTAAATGCTTCCCGTGTTCCTTCATGGAAAAATGGCTGCATTTAAAAAAAACAAAGATTGCTTTATTTAAAAGCAATCACACACATTGTGGTGTGCTGACCGCAGCAGGCCACCCTCCCTGTAATTTTAGCAATTTTCAAATGGGTCCCAAACCAAGACCTAACTCATAATTATTCATGAGCTAGGTCTATTTGTGACCCACTGGAAATCGCAAAATGTGTAATACACACATTTGTACATGAGTGTTTGTGATTATCAAATAGCGAATGGTAAAAATTTGCTATTTAGTAATCACAAACGATTACCTGTGCACTTCTGGCTTATTATTATTTAATATGCAGTTATTAAGTAAAACAACTGACAACGCATGCCTGATAAAATGTGCAACAGTTTGTTAGTAATTTTATCATAATATGCCGTAGCTCCACATGATGTGGTTTAATTATAGAGCGTGCGTGGAATAAAGAAAAGTGTCAGTTTTAGTATGTGATAAAAGCTCTAATTGATTGCTTGCACAAGTCTATTTTTACTCTTTTCCATAGAAGGCTACATTAGTCATTTTTTGTAGACGTGATCCTTAGGCAAAAAGTAGCTAATGGAGGATTTTTCCAAACATTTAGGGGCATATTTATACTCCGTTTGCGCCGGAATTGCGTCGTTTTTTTTTACGCAATTCCGACGCAAAACTAACTCCATATTTATACTTTGGCGTTAGACGCGTCTAGCGCCAAAGTCCATGGAGTTAGCGTCATTTTTTAGCGTGGACACATACTTTGCGTTAATTATATGCAAGGTAGGCGTTCCTGTCTAAAAAATTGACTCCGCGGCATGTGCGCCGTATTTACACTCCCGGGCAAAATTCACACCCGGGAGTGGGCGGGTCAAAAAAAATTACGTACGGCCGCTTTTGCGCCGTTTTTTAGCGCCTGTAAAAGGCAGGCATTAAGGGACCTGTGGGCTCGGAAGGAGCCCAGAGGTGCCCTCCCATGCCCCCAGGGACACCCCTGTCACCCTTGCCCACCCCAGGAGGACACCCAAGGCTGGAGGGACCCATCCCAGGGACATTAAGGTAAGTTCAGGTAAGTGTTTTTTTTAAAATAATTTTGTGGCATAGGGGGGCCTGATTTGTTCCCCCCTACATGCCACTATGCCCAATGACCATGCCCAGGGGACAATAGTCCCCTGGGCATGGCCATTGGGCAAGGGGGCATGACTCATGTCTTTGCTAAGACAGGAGTCATTTCTATGGGGGTTGGGAGTCGAAAAAAATGGCGCAGATCGGGTTGAGGCGAAGAATTTGCCTCAGCCTGACTTGCCCCATTTTTTCATGCCCAAGCTCCATATCCCCCTACGCCGGCGCTGCCTGGTGTACGTAGTTTTTTTCAACGCACACCAGGCAGCGCTGGCGGCTAACGCCGGCTAACGTCATTGATTAAATACGGCGCCCGCATGGTGCTTCAGAATGGCGTTAGCCGTCGCTAATTTTTTTGACGCAAAACTGCGTTAGGGCAGTTTTGCGTCAAAAAGTATAAATATGGGCCTTAGTGCAGAAAACGAGAAACATATGATTTCGTACCAAAATAAAACTACATGACTTCTAAATAAAGGTGCAACATTGTATAGTCGAGCAAATCCTAGCTACAAAATGCCAGGAGTAAAATACATAGAGAAAATGACAGCTCAAGACGAATTTGGGGACAGTAAGGTGCTTTGTAGTGGCTATCTGGTTTGAAAAGCGCTATTCAAACCGTGGTGGGAAAGTGAATAATGTCACAATAAAACTCAATACCCAAGCAGAGATTATTAAGCAAAGCAATATTCTCAAATGCCTACCTTGTTGATTGTCAGTGATGCAAAACTAGACAAAGACAACTGAATTCTGAACTGGATAGACACTATAAAAGCAGTCAGCCCAAGGAATGATAACAAATATTGCAAATAAATGAACGTTATCCAAGTTCAAAAGGTTGAGGGGTACATATGCTGTGTGAAAGGGAAAGGGCAGGAATGCGCCGTACTTAACATAATAGGGCACACTCTTTTTCTTTCCTTACTGTGGTGCCCTTTTGGCTGCGCTGTGCTGTAAGGGTGCCTGCGTTGCAGGCAAGATAATTGCACATAAACAAACTTCTGAAACATTTTCATATTTCTATGTGGGCTGTAGAATGCAGCACAGATAGAAAGAGAGAACAAGTGGAAAAATAGAGATGCTTCTCCTTCTTACACCTCACTTAGTAATGCATAGAATTTTGAGGGGTTCCCAGGTCTACCCGTAATGGTAAAAATGAGAATGTGTCAAAGTCCATGGGGGATGAGTAGGAACACCCACGTTTCACCCATGGGTCACTTCCCTGGAGCAGAGTAACACAAAACAATGATTTTAACTGCTTTGCGTTACTCTACATTCATCAAGCCACGCAGGGTCATGCAAGATGGCCTTGCATGACGATAAATCTAAATTAGAAGTTGTGTCATCCTTGCTCCCCTTTGCATGGCACAAGGGCAACCCAACCACTTGATGAATAATCCCCATGAATTCACAATGAGTTGCCTTCTATTTTACCATAGCTTTATTTTAACTTCGGGAATACTAGCTATGTCTTTCGTTCACTCCCATGTCCATTCATGATGGTATGTTCAACCAAGTGACATTCAAAGAGTAAATGCCAAGAGAAAGATTATCACAAACATGACAAAGGCATATGTGGACCATTCAGATAAAAATGGGCAACACATGATAATCAGCTTCTGATTAAGGATGAGCGAACCCCCTAAGAAGTTCTTGCTGTGGTAATACATCCTATTTTTAAAGGTCAGGCAACACAGTCACTGTAGGTAGGACATGTTAAGTGATTTCTGTGGTTCTTCATTGTCCTGGTTTTCTCTCTCTCTCTCTCTCTCTCTCTCTCTCTCTGAAACCAGTGTCTGCATACTCCCCTTCTTTCCATGACCCTTGCCTTCCCAACCTGAAACTCAATTGCTTATGTGGCACTTCTCCTTCCTGCTTGATTACTGATTTAACTATTTTTTCTTTTTTTGTTTATGCTTATCTGTCTACTCTCCATCTGTGACCCCAGTCTGTGCATTCACCCCCTCCTTTTGTAGAGACGTGCTTGTCTCCTCCATTTGTGATTCCTCCTCTCACACCCATCATTCCTCTATGGTCCCTCAAAGTTCCTATTTAACTACAGGAGAAACAATACGTCCATTACTTCTGTGTTTTTCACCTATGCTGCTTTCTCTGTGTTATTGTTTTCTATGTCTACGATGCATTCCTTGTCTTTTTGTTTCTACTTCTGCTCCATACCCTTTCTCCACAGACTTTCTGCCTTCCAGTTTAAATACTATTCCCCGATGTATGTGCTTATTTGTTTTTGCTAGTCTGTTTCTCTCATTGGCCCAGGCATGTTTATTCTCAATTCAGTATATGACGTCTTGCTTGCCCATTACCACCCTTCTATGTTTCTACCCTTCCTCTACTAACCCTCCTTCTTTTTTGTCTAACTCCCACACTGGCCATATACCCCTGCTTTCTGTGATTTTGTTTTGTGCTCTTCTGTCTTCTTCCATAACCTTACACCTCTGTACGTAACCATAGGTTTGTCAAATGATTCTTCCTTATATATGACTCATTGATGACTCCTGTAGGTTACCATTCCCCATTTATAAGGTGCCCCTTGTAGTTCACCTGCTCACATGGCCATCGATTGTCTTTTCTGATGTTCTGGATTTATGCTTTTTTAAACTTTCACTGATCCCTGTTTGTGAATTTTTACACTGCTTCTGTGAATCATTGGTTATCCTTCACAGGTCAATTTGTGGTCTTAATTTCCAACTCTCTCACTATCGGTGACCCCTCCAGCTTCCTGTTTAACCTCTTAAATCTGACAGGTGGCAAATGGCTAAAAGCTGCACTACCTCTCCAGTGTGTCTGTTGGCCATTGGCCGACACAGAGGTGATACTTAGAGCACAAGAGGAAGTCCTTTATTCTTTTTCTACATCATGCTGTCTGGAAAGAGCTTCCTGAAATGATGATCTGCATGCAGGGTGCACTGACGTCATTACAGGAAAATAAAAAGTAAAACAAGCTGATTGGCTTGTTTTACTTTCACTCTATCAGTGCTCAGGGACATATCTGAGTCAACCGAGTGTTAATTCCTTTGGGAGCAGTATCATTGGAAAAGGGAAAAAAATCTCTTTTCCATTGCTTCCTCTGCCCGTTGGATCCTTGCTTGGAGATTTCCATAGCAGAGTGATCCCCAAAGAGGGATCCACCCAGGAGCCACCAAGGATGGGAGAAGTGGTCTCTTAGACAACGGCGTCTGCACCCAATCACATTTAATTACCCAGTCTTCCTGCCCCCAGAGGGTGGGTGGGGTAATTACTCCTTCATAATCTGGATGTTGTCAGTCATGAACAATTTTCACTTGGCAGAAGAATGCCAACTGCTTTCAAATGTTGGAAGGCCTTCCAGAGACATTTTATGGCATGGGAAAAGTGAGCACTAGTCCAGGGCCCCAGCCTTCTAGCAGGCCCCTTATAGTTTCAGCTCTGTTCTGCAGAGTCTCTATCCCAGATGACCTTGAATAATTCTTAAAAAGATTGTTTTACATACTTTTTTCCTTTGATTTAATTTTTAAAGTGGGTGATCTGTGGACGTCTATTACAGACATTTTGCAGAGAAATGGGTTTTAGTTTAATGCAACATACATAAAAAGTTTCTTTTAGATCAAAACATGACCTCACAATGGAGACATGGAAGAAGGTGTCAGAGAGATTATTTGCACTAGTATTAGTGAGCTGCGCTGTGTTATGATATTGAAAACACACATCGCTGCCTCTGAATGTTAGAGGTAAACACATTTAGAAAATGGACGAGTGAGCCTGTGCACTGCCAGTGACGTGGCCAAAGAGGGCATGAAGGAGCTGAAATTGGATCATAAATGTAAATCTGTTCAGAACAGGGGTCCCCAAAATACGTTCGACCTAGGGAACCCCGAAAAAATTAAGATGTCGCTGATTTCTTCAGTGGTTTCTAACGACAGATTCAGTTGAAAACCATTATTGAGTAGGAAGGATGTGGGATGCCTTTTAACGCCCCTTTTCCCAAGCAATTCACCGACACTCACAATGTGAACATTGAGAGTTAGACAGCCCGTTACGGCACATAATGGGGGTGATTCTGAGTCTGGCGGGCGGCCCGCCAGCCCAGGGCAAATCATCCTTCCCACGAGGACGCCGGCTCAGAATTGAGCCGGCGGAGTGGGAAGGTGCGACGGGTGCAGTGGCACCCGTCGCGTATTTCAGTGTCTGCATAGCAGACACTGAAATGCAAAGTGGGGCCCTCTTAAGGGGGCCCCTGCAGTGCCCATGCCATTGGCATGGGCACTGCAGGGGCCCCCAGGGGCCCCGCGGCACCCCCTACCGCCATCCTGTTCCTGGCGGGAGACCCGCCAGGAACAGGATGGCGGTAGGGGGTGTCAGAATCCCCATGGCGGCGGAGCGCGCTCCGCCGCCATGGAGGATTCACAAGGGCAGCGGAAAACCGGCGGTAGACTGCCGGTTTTCCGCATCTGACCGCGGCCGAACCGCCGCGGTCAGAATGCCCTGCGGGGCACCGCCGGCCTGTCGGCGGTGCTCCCGCCGACCCTGGCCCCGGCGGTCTCTGACCGCCGGGGTCAGAATGACCCCCAATGTCCATTTTGGACATTTCACTTTGGAGATTTTACACACCTGCCATAGTGAAGCTCATCAAGAGATACTTGGCTAATAGGAAAGGTAATTGAAAAGAGTGTATGATATAGTTAACTTCTTTCTTAGTATACTCTCATGAAATGCAATATAAAAGGAGTGTTGTTTACATTTTTAAATAACTGTAGTTAGAATACATGAATCAATTCACATTAATATAGCAAGAAGTTATGAATTGCTAATTTGACAGATAGTTGCTAGTAGCCTCATTTCCTCATAGGTTGCCATAAGTGCATAGATGTGTAGAGATGATGAGTTCTTCATATTCCCTATCTTTCTTGATGGAGAAGTACAGTGTGATACAGAAGAGCAGAGGATGTGGCACAGGCCAAAACAGGGGTCTTTCACTAGACTATTCTCCGAAAGGTGTTCTTAAGGAGATTATTGAAATTACCTTCTGTTAGGCCACGTGTCCTTAAACTCATTTAGGCCAGATCTGAGTGATAGTCACAGATGTGGCCAAGAATAGCAAATCGGCTGGCCGTCATTAGTAACAGGGTGAGTAGGAGTCAGTGAGACAAAGCCCTTGTAAAGCTATAGATCACAAATGTCAAAAGCAAACAGAAGAAACAAACCATAGAAAGGAGAAGCAAATTGGTACATAAGGAATTAACCCCTTAACGTTTGTCTTCCCACCTTGCTGAGCCTTTTTATGGCTATTTGGGGTAGTTCACTCTCACAGCTCCATAATATTTCTTTCCACATAAGGTATCAATGCCAAATGTGTCCTTTTTACAACATCCTGGGAATTCTACAGATACCCAAGGTTTGTGTATTCCCATGTCGGGGACCAAGAAAATAGGCAAAATATAGATGAATTCAGGAAAAATAGGAAAGAAGTGCTTTGGATAAAAGTGTTTATTTTTTCCCCCTAAAAATGGCATCAAAGAATGGTTTACTGTGCTAAAGTCATTAAAGTCATCATTTTCCTAGATTTCAGGAACATGCAGACCTGAAACAAATATATATTTTTTAATCAAATTTCTGCATTTGTTAAAGAGGTAGGCAATTTTTCTTATTTTTTGTGCTCTCAACCTCCTTCTAGTTTGTGGTGAAAACCAGTCTGAAACCTATTGGTGATCTAGAAATAGATTTGTGAAAAGTAGAAACAATTGCAAATTAAGCAAGGGGTCATATGTGTGGATCCCTCAAGACTTTCCCAAAAGAAGCTAACTGTTTACTTAAAGAAATATTGAAAATGAGTAGCAAAAATTGGTCATTTCTGACAATGCTTAACTGCATAACTTTTTGTCATGATGGCCAATTAGACCCGTCTAGTTAGACCCTTCTAGTTGTGGCACTATATAGGCATTTGTAGGTTCTGAGATGCATCGTACAATGGTTTTTCACTATGTACCAAGTATTGACCAATTCAAATGGTGAAATATGTAGAGTGAAAAATGGGTATTAAGGAACCCTATGTAGCTGCGGTATTTGAGGTCGTGCTGTTGAGCCACTATTGCACACCTATGAATCACACACAATTTTGAATACTAGACAACCTGGTGATTCCAGGGTGATGTGCCTCCCATGAGTCTTGCCAGGTTTTCTTACCCACAATGTCCTGCAAACCTCAAACTTTGCCTGAAATCACATCATTTACTAACGTTTGTGCTGAAATTGTTTGGAAACCACAGGAAAACACAAAGCGGCATATTTATACTCCGTTTGCGCCGAATTAGCGTCGTTTTTGTTCGACGCAAATTCGGCGCAAAGCGAACGCCATATTTATACTTTGGCGTTAGACGCGTCTAGCGCCAAAGTATGAGGAAAGAGCGTCATTTTTTTGCGTGAACGCCTTCCTTGCGTTAATGAGATGCAAGGTAGGCGTTCCCGTCCAAAAAAATGACTGCGACACAAATGCGTCGTATTTATACTCCCGGGCAAAAATCACGCCCGGGAGTAGGCGGGGCAAAAAAACCCGCATTTGCGCCTCTTTTTAACGCCTGGGTCAGGGCAGGCGTTAAGGGACCTGTGGGCTCAAAATGAGCCCACAGCTGCCCTCCCATGCCCCCAGGGACCCCCCCTGCCACCCTTGCCCACCCCAGGAGGACACCCAAGGATGGAGGGACCCATCCCAGGGACATTCAGGTAAGTTCAGGTAAGAATAATTTTTTATTTTTTTTATATATTGTTTTGGCATAGGGGGGCCTGATTTGTGCCCCCCTACATGCCTCAATGCCCAATGACCATGCCCAGGGGACATAAGTCCCCTGGGCATGGACATTGGGCAAGGGGGCATGACTCCTGTCTTTACTAAGACAGGAGTCATGTAAATGGCGTCTGGGCGTCGTTAAAAATGGCGCAAATCGGGTGGAGGCGATTTTTTTGCGTCAACCTGACTTGCACCATTTTTAAGACGCCCTAACGCCATTTTCCCCAACGCCGGCGCTGCCTGGTGTACGTGGTTTTTTTCCATGCACACCAGGCAGCGCCGGTCTGCTAGCACCAGCTAACGCCATTCAATAAATACGGCGCCCGCATGGCGCTTCAGAATGGCGTTAGCCGGCGCTAAACTTTTTGACGCTAAACTGCGTTAGCGCAGTTTAGCGTCAAAAAGTATAAATACGGGCCAAACTTCCTACCCCCTAGCATTGCACTACTTGTGCTGATAAATATTTTGTGCCACTTCTGTGTCTGGGCCAAGGCATGTAGCAGCCACAAGGCCATTCACTCATTCAGAGAATTTGGTATATACATTTGACAGAAGAAGGTCTTGGTATCCAGAACCTATTGTGCTATGCAGGATTACAGACCTATTCTTACCCATCCTTACCAAACACATTCAGCGGTGAATTTGGGAAGGGAAGTAAGACCTGATAACAATTGAGGAGGGAAATACCTACATTTCTCAGAAGCATTTCCTAGAGGGAATAAGTATATAAAGTGATGTACCAATGGTATTTAATTCCGATTAGACTGCCTTTAAAGGTCCCCCCTGTCCCAGCCCTATGATGGTGCTGCAACCAGGATATGCTACCCTTTCACACGTATGGTAGTTCTGTGTGCTTCTCCAAACATTTTAGAAAGAGGTACTGACCCTTATTAAAGGTACTTTAGGGTACCCACTTCCATGGGACCTTGCATTTTAATCCTGAGACCGAGACTGATGGACATGGAAGGCATGACGGGATCTGAATGAATACTCATCTGACATATATCAGGGTGGCTAAATAGGTGATAACTCTTTACTGGAAGAAACAGAACCCTGAACCTAGCTCTTTCTAGTTCCATCAGATGTGGCATTCACTAGCCATGGAGCAATTAGCACCTAAAATTGCTCACACTTATAAGAAATTTATTTCCAAATGGCAACCTCTCATAGACTATATACCTCATTAAGACTCTGGTGGTCACTAGACCACCAGACTCGCAGACGGGGGTCAGGCTGCCGCCAATGCTGTGGTCTGAGCGCCTCATCACCACCCTGGTCAGAGATCCCGGCAGTCTGGAGGTGGTGACGGTCCTAATCTGCAAGCAGCGTTCCCTGGGAATTAAGACCCCTTTCTCTACCAGCGGTTTCATGGCAGTACCAAGGCCATGAAAAGGCTGGCAGAGAACAGGGGAAGGGGGCCCCAAGGGGGGCCCTGCACTGCCCATCCAAAGTGCACTTGGAATGGGCAGTGCAGGGGCCCCCTTGGTCAGCATCATCGCAAAGCTGGTGCACCCTGTGCTACAGCATTGCCGCTGGCTCAGTTAAGAGCGGAAGACAATGCTGTAGGCTGTTTCCCACTAGTCCAGTGGGCGGAAACTCAGGTTTTCAACCGCTGACCTGGCGGGAAACTCTTAATGGGGCCGGCAGGGAGGTAGCCTGTGTGGAGGCTACCTACCTGTCAGAAGTTTGGCGGACTGTAAAAAGTGTCTGCCAAACTCACAATGAGTACCCTATGTGTCTTGTCTGGAAGACCGATGCTTCATAGTGCAGAGATTAATGGCACTACAACTTTTTGACCCACCTTTCCTTTTTCCTTTCCCCCCTTCCACCTCTAGTGGGGCTGGCTCATATCTTTTCAACTTTCTCCTGCAGGGATAATGAGCAACAGGGCCTGTTGGGTGTCTAGTAACACCCACTTGCTACCTAGATAATTCTATGCACGTCTCTGTACCCATTTTCAAGGGCAACAAGGACAACAAAGATGCTCCTGTTATTTGTTTTTCAACCTACCCCTTCCGCTATAGCCACCTGTTAGTTTTTCCTCTTCTTCTCTGATATTTCCTGATCATTTTCTTTTTTCGTTTATTGTTCTTGTCCTATTCTTGTTTATAGGGTGTTTGAGTTAGGTGGTCAGGGGTGAGTTCAGTGCTCTGTTATGTCTTGTTCTGTGTAAATGCTGATACTGACCATGACCAGTGCCTATTGGCAACAGCCACTTGGGCCTGGTATTGTGACTTTTTGCTTGTTTTATTATTCACTCTATAATGGCTCAGTTACATTGCTTTGTAATAAAAACCTAATCATAAACCTGCCTAGGCTGTGTTCTCAGTAGCGGGGGTGAGGTTCTACTTTTGCCCAATTCACAATGTAGTGGGTGGGGGTGGCTCCTGGGCACTTCATGAACAATTGTCAAACTTTTCCTAAGGTCAAAACTTCACCCTTTGCAGCACAACCTGTTTTCTTCAATACAAACCATCCTACTGCATGCTAGTTGAAGTAAAATCCAACTTGACAAACATTTCTGTCTCTGGAGGGAGCTTTGGCACTCCTATTGATGTGCATAAGGTAATGAGTAGTCCCCTCCCACTGAAGCATTTAAAATTATTTTTAGAGCTATCTCCCTCTTCCTCTAAAATTGAAGCAAGAAGGCTAGAGTGTGTTTTGGGATTAAAAGAAAACTGTTCTGTAGTCCTTAATTATCACTAAGCTATAAAAGCACCCTCATCTCTTTTAAGTTACTGAAGATTCTGAACAATTTTAAATTGTTCTGCTAGGGTTGCACTTGGTCACTTTCCTCACCCCAGCCAGCCTTCTATACCCACATTATATTAGGAGAGTAGCATTTGACACCTCAACACTGACAGGAGAGCTCCAGGCAGGCCAATCCTAATCAGCAGTCAGAGGCTTCACGAAGGGACAGTATTTTTTTTATCAAAAAATAATTTGCTATATATTTATCAAACTTCACCATTGAAACAGATTTTTAACACATTTTCAAAACAGTTATTTGAACTGTTAATGTAGCTCATTTCAAACCAAATATACTGAATTAACATATTAACTGTATTTTAGCTTTTTAGGTCTGGTGTTTGCCAAGACCTTTTGATTTTTACTAAACGTATATGTATAATAAACTTACATTAAGGAGCTTTCAAACATTTTAGCGCATAACATGAAGCACTGGCTATTTTCACTTTGAACTACAGCATTTATCCCTTTCACAAGAAGCACACCCACACAAAAGCTAGCTCCCTTCAGTGCCAGTAGTTTTGTTTATTTCATTATTACTGCTTCAGCTGCCTGTTAATTTCACTTTCAATTAATACATTTAGCCCTTTCTTAAAGACCACACCCACATACAAGCTAGTCATCTTCAGTGTCAGTGTTATTGTGTTTGCTTTATTATTACTTTAGTGTTGCCTTTGTTTTTGGATCTATCAAATGTGAGTACAGGCCCATTCCAGCTTTATCGGTTCCTGTCTATTGCCAATTCTGATATAAATCCCTTTTGAAGTTGACTTTGTTTATTTATCGGACTGCTACTTTTTTCACACCACAACACGAGCGCACATGAACACTGAATATAAGGTCATGACATCAGTGACAGCATAACGTAGTTTGAAATAGTAATTCATAGCCTAAAAATTGTATATTATCAGAGGCAGTATCATATTTATGCTGTTTTTGCAATCACTAACTATTATTAGGTTACAAGTAATAGATTTTTTTTAGGATTCAAACTCAGGTAGTGATAGAGATTTTGTTAGTAAGCATTCCAATGCTGTCAAAGTGGTTATTATCTAACTATTGGCAGGCATGTAATAGGAGAGATGTGGTCCACCAGCTAAACAAAAGAAGGGTTCCTTTCCACACCGTTCCCTCAATGAAATCTGTCAGTGGGCCCAGCACCTTAGTGCATGGGACAGGGTGGAACGTCCCCTGAATGCCCCATAATTCATTTTTGTAAACTATTAATAGTGACATATTTTGTGTGGGTACTCATATATTTAAATTTAAAGAAATGTACTCAAGGTGAGAGCGGTGAGACTTCACAACTTTGCATACCCCTATCCAAATCTTACAATGACTCAATGCTAACAAACTTAGTCAAAGGTGTCTCATTGTAGCCCATTGATTCAATCCAATGCCATTTTTCACATTCTGAATCCTCTTTCCATTTACATCCATACATACACTATGATCCAACGGTTTCTTTCTTCCAAGGCCCATCTTCTACATTTGAAAATCTCTTCCTGGTAAATTTGACAAAGTGCTGAAGTAGAGTAGTTACTTCATCTTGTATGATTCTATTTCATGTACAGTTATATAATATTGTGGTGAAATTAGCTTGAGATGCACGTTTCACAAAAAAATTTGATAACAAAAAGCTAATCACTCAATGGAAAGCTAAGAAATTGATGACAAATACATTTTATTGGGCACCCTTAGCAGACAACATTTTGCATCTTTCCATTAAGGATTTCTAATTTGGATCAGAGAAGTTTTAAGGAATGGGCAAACTGTGCAATTGCCCTGGGCCTCTAACTTCCAAGAGCCCCCCGGGAAAGCTAACTTTCTTTCCATCTCATCTCTAGATGTCTCTGTGTTTCTCTATCTTTGCCCAGTTAGATATTGGAGCCAATAGAAGAGCATATATCAGCTGTTTTTGTTTAAACAATATTCTATAAGTTTGTTTTGTAACATGACAGCTTGAACTAGGAGAACATGGGTAAAAGAAATTAAAAGTTGTTACAAATAGGGGTCCCCAAAATATATGTTGTGGGTGCCCGAAAAATCCTCTAGTCGAGGTTAAGATTGCCACTCCGGACAGCACTCCATGATATTAGTGTCAGCAGTTTTTCCCATGTCAAACAGGACCTTGGAGGGACGCACTGCCCATTTTGGAAATGCCCTTGTTTGGCTGATTTCAGTAATTTTCAATGGCTTGATTAGACTCTGTCATGGACTGCAATTGTGAAGGTATGGAAGCTATGGATCTAGGACACAGTGAAGGTTCAATCGGTGTTTTGAGACCTTGAATCCTTCAGTGGTCAAAAACAACAATAAGTAAGTCTACCACTGTAAACAAAAGAACAGCCGTTAAGCAACAGGGAAATTTCAATTCAGTGAGAGACTTTACATAGTTTATAATATACCTGTGTCCAAGGGCTCACTAGAGCAAGTTTTAGGGTCACAAGGTTGGTTACAAGTTGGGCAATTAAAGTGATCAATTCAACAGAGTTTGATGCTTTATAGGCATTTTGAATTTCCAGGATTAGAATGAGTCTTGCAGTTCAGTTCCTTAATGTCACATACTACTGTGACACATTCCATCAAGGCATTCATGGACAAACATTACAAGCCTGTGCTCCTTTCAAAAAGCAAATAATTCATAAACTCTGCCCACACATAGGGGGTCATTAGGTGTTTGGTGGACGTAAAAGGCTGCCTGCCGTACTCCTGTGGTCAGGCTTATAATTGACCCATTGCGCTTTTCATTGTCTGCAGTGCAGATAGTGTAAAGCATGCCGGGGCTGTCCATGGGGGCTACTGCCCATGCCAAGTGCCTAGGCAGTGCAGGGGGCCCAATGAGGCCCCCAACACCCTATCTCCACCAGCTTTAACATGGCGGTGCAACCGCCATGTAAAATCTGGTGGAGAGGAGGGGTTGTAATTCCCTGGCGGATTAGGAACGCCAGTCCTTTCAGTGGAGAGAAACTGGCTGTGCTGACTGTCCCACCGTTGCCCACGGTCATAATTTGGCCATCTGACCGCCGCCAAAGCAGTCAGACCACAGCTTTGGCGGTGGTGAGACCGCCAGGGTTGTAATTAGAGGCATAATATTTCTTTAGTGGAGTGAATTGTAATGTGAGATGCCAAATTTTCTTTCTATCTCCATAATTTCCCCACAAAAGTGAAGAGCACAATGGCTTTCCTTCTGCCATCATCTGCTGCTATTACCTTTTGAAGATCTGTCCAAAGAAAGTCATTGAGTAGATGATTTCTATTTTAGTGAAACACTAAATAGGAGTGGTGTATTAATGAGAGACGGACAAGTGTCGGTTTCCAATTTTGCCATCTTTTTTGCATTTTCCCTCCTTGGCCTTTATGCTAGATAATCTGTTATTAATGTAGACAACGGTGCAGAGTGTGCTGAAAGTTTTAGTAATGGTAAATCACAACCAAGTACCTCAAGCCTCAAATTTAGAGGATATAATAAATCAGACTTCCATCTAACTTATGAAAAACACTGCTATGCCATAGAATCAGAAATAATACCCTAATAGGACTCTTCATTTCATTCTAGAAATTACTCCAACTAGTCTCACCTGTTTATTTAGCACTCTCCATCCAGGAGTATGCAATCTGGTATGGGATAACCAAGCCTATTTACTTCTAATATGCAACTTCCTGTTCTATTCATGGACATAGGCGGTCATTCCGACCCTGGCGGTCATGGACCGCCAGGGCCGGGGACCGCGGGAGCACCGCCAACAGGCTGGCGGTGCTCCCAAGGGCATTCTGACCGCGGTGGTACAGCCGCGGTCAGAAACGGAAAACCGGCGGTGTACCGCCGGTTTTCCGCTGCCCTGGGGAATCCTCCATGGCGGCGCAGCTTGCTGCGCCGCCATGGGGATTCCGACCCCCATACCGCCATCCTGTTCCTGGCGGCTTTGGCCGCCAGGAACAGGATGGCGGTATGGGGTGTCGTGGGGCCCCTGGGGGCCCCTGCAGTGCCCATGCCAGTGGCATGGGCACTGCAGGGGCCCCCGTAACAGGGCCCCACTGAGAATTTCAGTGTCTGCATAGCAGACACTGAAATTCGCGACAGGTGCAACTGCACCAGTCGCACCCTTTCCACTCCGCCGGCTCCATTCGGAGCCGGCATCCTCGTGGGAAGGGGTTTCCCGCTGGGGGGGCGGGCGGCCTTCTGGCCGTCGCCCGCCCGCCCAGCGGGAAACACAGAATAACCACGGCGGTCTTCTGACCGCGCAACGGTATTCTGGCGGCTCCCGCCGGCACCGCGGTTGCCGCGGCCGGCGGGAGTCACAATGACCCCCATAGTTTTTTCTAATTATGTGCAATACATTAATGTCAAAGAAAGAAGAATTGTGTTTTAACCAACATCATTAAAACATACATATGGGTATTATTTGTTCAAATTTTGATCAACCAGTTCTCAATGAGGTTCTATTCAAATGCTGAAATGATGTTACTTTATGATGTGTGTTTCATTACAATAGTACAACAGTATAAGAAAATGGGTTTTTGTTTGAGGAGGGTGAATACCCTTCTCAAGCAACACCCTCAAACCTTTTCATGGTGAACCACAAAAGTTACTACATTAACCTGTATTTAACCCTCTGGTAGCTTGGCACAAAAGCAGTCAGGCTTCACTTGGAGGCACTGTGTAACAGTAGTTATGCAGCACATAAGCAGTATTAAACTGAAAACACAACACAAAAAAATCCCACACTCATTTAGTAAAATATAATAAAATGTAGTGAATAACTATAGACCAAACCAACAATAATCCAACGCCGAGCTATGCAATTAAAAAATGTAGGTAAGCATAGCACCTAAAAGCACAAAGGGGCATATTTATACTCTGTTTGCGCCAGAATTGCGTCGTTTTTTTGACGCAATTCCGACGCAAAACTAACTCCATATTTATACTTTGGCGTTAGACGGGTCTAGCGCCAAAGTCCATGGAGTTTGCGTCATTTTTTAGCGTGGACACCTACTTTGCGTTAATGATATGCAAGGTAGGCGTTCCCGTCTAAAAAATTTACTCCGAGGCATGTGCGCCGTATTTACACTCCCGGGCAAAATTCACGCCCGGGAGTGGGCGGGTCAAAAAAAATGACGTACGGCCGTTTTTGCGCCGTTTTTTAGCGCCTGGACAAGGCAGGCGTTAAGGGACCTGTGGGCTCGGAAGGAGCCCAGAGGTGCCCTCCCATGCCTCCAGGGACACCCCCTGTCACCCTTGCCCACCCCAGGAGGACACCCAAGGCTGGAGGGACCCATCCCAGGGACATTAAGGTAAGTTCCGGTAAGTATTTTTTTTGATTTTTTTTGTGGCATAGGGGGGCCTGATTTGTGCCCCCCTACATGCCACTATGCCCAATGACCATGCCCAGGGGACAGAAGTCCCCTGGGCATGGCCATTGGGCAAGGGGGCATGACTCCTGTCTTTGCTAAGACAGGAGTCATTTCTATGGGGGTTGGGAGTCAAAAAAAATGGCGCAAATCGGGTTGAGGCGAAAAATTTGCCTCAGCCTGACTTGCCCCATTTTTTGGCGCCCAAGCTCCATATCCCCCTACGCCGGCGCTGCCTGGTGTACGTCGTTTTTTTTCACGCACACCAGGCAGCGCCGGCGGCTAACGCCGGCTAACGTCATTGATTAAATACGGCGCCCGCATGGCGCTTCAGAATGGGGTTAGCCGGCGCTAATTTTTTTGACGCAAAACTGCGTTAGCGCAGTTTTGCGTCAAAAAGTATAAATATGGCCCAAAGTGCATTCACAGTGATCAAGTCATGCTAGACCGGGGTAAAGTCACAAGTTTAGTGACCACAATGAAGCATTCAATCGATACAGTGACAAGGTTATTTCCCCTGGAAAATGTTTCTTCTCAAAAGTCCAATGTGAAGACTCCCATTGGCTGTGAAGGAGGCTGCGACGAACAAGGAGAGCATTATGGATGGTCTTTGCTGTAGCTTGAAGAGCAGGCTGGGTATCATGGACAGTTGTTGCTGTAGCACAGAGATCCTGCCTGGCTTTGCAAACGGTCTTTGCTGGATGTTTATTTTGGTGGTCACATAGACTGTCCTGACTGTAGCGCAAAGAGGAGATCTCACTTTGCTGGTCATCATTAGCAGTTGTAGTATGAATTGTCAGGTTCACTGGAGCTTTGGGATTGCTCCCTTTCACAGGAGGAGCTCAATTGGTGCCAGCAAGACTCCAGGACATGGATAGCCACCTCTTACGGATCAGTATCTCACTCCAACAGAGGCAAGCAGGGCTCAGGCAGGTCCACTTGCAGATCCACTGAAGCAGGTTAAATTGGATACTTGCACGGTGGCCTCTGCAGATTGTCTTGTCCCAGTAGCTCAGAACAGGAGGTCTGCCACCTGACCCTGGGGTCACTCTGGGGGCCTGGGATCAAGCAGCAAGGCAAACTTAAAGCAGCAAGTCAGTTTCTGAGAGTACATGGCAAGATTCAAACATCAAGGCAGTCCATCAGGGAGGTCCTCTGCAGGTCATGGTGTGAACTGAAGAGTTGGTCTGAGGGACCAATATTTATACCCGGTGCCAGCTTATGGGAGAAAAGTTTAGACTTCCCCTGGCATCTGGTTCTGAAATGTACTTCATCCCCTGCATAGGCTTCAAGGGGCTAAGAGTGATAATGAACTGGTGTACAGTTCTTTGTAAGGGTGCTGAGACAGCCACTTTGAAATGTAAGTGGGGCAGGGAGCAGCTCTGCTCTTCCCATCCTGACATGATGGCTCACTCCGCCAAAATGTCTCCCTGTCTGAAAAGAATACAGAAAGACCAACTGCTAACTACACCCAGCCTTGTGACCCAGGACACAGGCTGCATGCACCAAAGGTTAGGACAAGAAAGTGGCAACTCTCTAAAAGTGGCATTTTCAGAATTGTGACTTAAATTCTGACTTTACCATAGAAGAGGGTTTTCAATGACAATGAATTTGTAAACATGACATTCTTACCTGCTCGCAATCAAAAATGATCACTTTTTAAATGTAATATGGCAACCCACTGACACAAGAATAGAAGGAATAGGCTTTGCTGTAGCAAACAACAACAAGAGTTTTTCACTACCAGGACATGTAAAACTCAAAAGGACATGTCCAACTTTTTAAACACATTGTACCCTGCCCTATGGGCTGTCTAAAGCCTACCTTAGGGGTGACATTTACATTTTAAAAAGGAAGGTTTGGGTCTAGCAATAGGTTTATTGTGCCAGATTAATTTAACAGTTTAAAAGTGCACAAAGGCTGCAATGGAATGTCTGAGACATGTTTTGTAGGGCTACTTAATTTTGTGGTACAATAAGTACTTCAAGCCACTAGTAGCCTTCACAGGCCATGGGTACAAGCAGTATCACTTTACTAGGGACATTGTTGGCCAATTATACTATGTTTTGAAGAGTGTGTGCAAGCACTCTAGCACTGGTTAGCAGTGGCAAAGGGCAAATAGTCCAAAACCAGCAAAAATGGATTTTTGCAACAGGATGTGAGTACGTAAAGATATTGTGATGAGACCGCCCTAAAGGCTGCCAGGGCTTACATGAAGCATACTTTCCCACTAAGCATAATGACCACACCTGTTGCAATATCTTGAGCTATAATGCTGCAAAACTGCACAAGAGATAGAAGGTAACCATACACCTAATTTACAGTTCTAACACATAATCTAACATATGATAAGTATGAAGGCAGTGCTTACTTATAAGTACAAACACACCTAAAACTATATGGAGCAAAATAACAAAAGCTTAGTAACAATGCCTAATCATAGCCTAATACGAGTGCACTGTGTTCTCACTTTGGTGTTAACCTTGGTTTATTTTAATTTTTGAGCTCTTAATTTTTTATGGCTAGAATGGTGTACTTAAAATAGGCCACATATAAAGGATCACAGAGAAAAGAATGCCGCCTGAGTGCCTAGCCATTTTAATGCTTTATCTAGGTTCTATTATGATCATGTTTTTCCTCTGTCTTAGATATTATTTCTGTAATGGTAGATGCAATATTACTTTTCCGTCCTTTTCGATCTGGCACATCCACAATTAAACAGTACATGACCCATCTGGATCTGTAATTCAACCAACTGTAGCCTGGAAACCTTAGGTATACTTGTTCTGATCCAGAAATTGCTTTAGCACGTCCAACCTGGTACTCAATATTATGTTGATCCACAGGGAAAATGAGGTGGAGGCCTGGATAAAATGAGGAGGAGGCCTGGAGGCCTGGCTCTACCTCAGAAATACTTTAATTTCTCCTCCACAATGTGAGTGATCTGAACAGTTTTCAGACCAGATTATTTTGTAATACCAATTGTTCTACACTTCCTTCTAGATTGTTCACATCCTCCTTTGACTATATTGAAAGCTTCTATTTCTTTACTAGAGGATTTTAATATATTGACTCAGTCCCACCTTCAGCCATAGTCTTCCAAACTGTTAAATGTCTGTCTATATCTCAATCCACATCTTAAGGTGAGCAATCCTGCCCACATGACTGGACACACATTTGATAGCATGTATGCACACCATAATTTAATAAGCCTTAGAGGGATAACAAAATTATGTTGGACAGTTCATTTCTTAAGTTCTTTCTCAATTACCTCTAGAGCAGGACTTACATAGATCTCCTACGTCTGCCCCTGTTCAAACACCTAAATCATGTTTTCTTCAGAATTCTCAAAAGAAGATACCAATGATGTTTTGGGATTGCATGGGTCCTAGATATAATTGCTCTTACGACATTGTATCTATTACAATGTAGCCACCTACTCACTCATGGGTATTTAGAATATTCTAAACATCTAAAAACAAAGGTACACCAAAAAATGTACTATTTATAATTTTGCTGATAGTAAAACATGTGTATGAAACTATTCAGATTGTACTGGGGAACCATCAGTGTTGCACTATGGGCACAATGTCACTAGCCTGTAATGCAAAACTACCATCATACAAATAGTTGTCAATGTGGATCCAAACTGCCCATTCCCCTCGTGCCAAATTAACAGACTCTCAAAATATATGCATTGATCCACATTGTACATCCTGACACCAACATGTGCCTGTGGTAGATATGCAGTATGCAAGGAAATGTCCCCAATTTAGGGAGGGATGAGCTAATGGGGCTGATAATCCATTAAGCTTGCACTGTTGCATCCAATTAGCACATGTGTGGGGCCTGCTAAAGGCAAATGACAAAAGTTACACAAGCATTGCAAGCAATGGTGCTATGCTGCACTAGTGTCATCATTCATGGTGCCAATGCAGTAAAGCACCAAAATAGTGACAAAAGTAATTACACTACTGTGGGAATGTCCACCATGGTGAATAGGAATGTAAATGACGTGCTACCATAGTATCAGTGGCTCGTGCAAGGGGCCAGCAAGCAATGTGGTGGTGTGGGATCAATGCACGAAAATCTTTGAAAGGTTGCCCCATGTGTGGTGCACAATTCAACACATAATAAGCAGGTCCAACCTGGGGTCTGTAACACGCCACTGAGCCACCAGTACCAAGTAAATGATGAGCTGTGTCAACAGCCACCAAGGTCATAAATTTACATTTCACTATCCCATTGCAGAGGATG